>NW_010973428.1:487394-792583 GCF_000737465.1 Haliaeetus leucocephalus
CGGGGCGGCCGGCGGGGCAGCCCGGGCCGCGGTGCCGGTCCCGGTGGCGGCGCTGGCCTTCCCGCCCGAGCCTCGGCGGTTAGACGCCCATCTGGTTTTGCTGACAGGGCAGCGCCGAGTTTTGGCATCGGCCGCGGTCTTGTCTGACGGGTTTGGATGGGAGACGCGATGGGAGCGGCAGGACCCACCCGGCAGCCAGAACCAAAATTAACGTGCTCCATCCACTGCAGCCGCAGAGGCAAAGCAGCGCGACGGGGTTGCTTGTACGTATTCCTCCTTCCCCAGGCAGCGGCTGGGGTTCTCGCTTGATTTTTGATACTTAGGAGGTGGTCAGAAGGCTTTGATGCAGTTTTCGTTGGCTTGGTAGAGCTTATGTTATAAAGGTAGATGAAAATCGCTTCGTGCTTCGGTTAGTTCGCTGGAGACAGTCATTTTTAATAGGACTAGGTATGAAGTCTAGCTGTTGCTTGAAGTTCTCTAAAAATTCGAATGTATTTTCGTACATACTGCACAGTGTTGGAAGAAACTTTAAATACTAGGTTAATCGCAGTGAAGAGTGCTTCCAAAACCAAAAAGAAGCACAGACACGTTGTCGCCTTGACAGGTGAACAATTTTATCGGGTATGGTCAAGCCCTGTTATTCTACTTTTCCTGAAGGATGTCCATTGACTAAGAAGTAGAGAAAGCGTAGTTCTCATAATAGCAAAAATGCCTTGGATTACTGCATTCCTTCCAGCATTTATTGTATTTTTCCCCTTTAGACATGTAGAACTCATTGTTTGGACATGAGAATTTTTATTTCATTTCAGGGGTTTGTTTACATTACGTAGAAAATAATGGCTTATGTAAGATAAGTCAGCTTTACTGCTTCCATCCTTTTAAAAACGTTTATTCAGCATGAAAATACTAGCTTCATTACCAAAGAAAGAGTAGCAATGCTACAAACCATTTTTTTTTTAAGTGTAGGTTCTCAGTCCATCAGTAGCATGCCCAAAGCACACTGCAGCATGGCTGTGATGAAACAATACAGTTTCTATTCAGTAACAAGATTGTGTTTGCTCGTTTATAACCTTGTTTTAAAATTGTGACAAGCTAAAACACAACCTGATATGCTTAACAAATTTCTCATCCTTTTATTTATCATAGATCAGTCTGAAAGATGATGCATTTTTTAGCTCTTTATTTGCTGGTTTTTAACCAGTGAGTGAAGGCTCTTTTTAACCCTGAGAAAACTTGCTGTCAAAGCCTTTGATTTGATTAAGGGCATCCATCAGCCATCAGGCTTTCATCTTAAAATGAGGTGAACTTAGATAATGTTAGAATAATTGTTCTGCACTGCTGATTCTCACAGTAAAAAATAGCATATGGAGACTTTTTTTCAGCAGATTTGGTGCAGCTGTTCCCATACCACTTCATTATTGCTTCCTGCACATAAACTGCTTCCAGTTCTTGAATATGAGCAGGCAGTACAAGGTAAGAAATACCAGCACAAGTTGTTGTGCAGCAGCTATCAGTTGTCTTATCTACTAATAGGAACAATATAGCTTATCCTGAGCTATTTTGCACTTATTTACTGGAGAATAACATGCTGCGCATCAGCAGTTATTGAGGAATCACGCAGTGCAATGCAAAATTCAAGCTCTAGTTTGCTCTGTGTTAATCTGAATTATTTTCTCCATCTGAACAGTACAGAAATTGAGGCAAAGCTATGTGGTGAAGCTGCCCATACATGAGGCATAAATTACTTCAGAAAAATTCTCATCCTTGATTTTTCCATAAATACTTCAAGACTCTGAATTTAAATAATTGGAAAAATGCCCTTGAAAAAGCTGAATGCTTTAACAAAATGTAGATAACTCACCATTAGTTTTAAATAAGCAAGTCAGCACAATACTTTTTTTCATCAAGTGTACAATAAAACCAGGAAAGCTACCTAAAAGCCCCTCTCAGCACACCTTATGTTCTTCTCTCTGCCTTTACCTTCCCACACTTCCACGAGAGTGCCTGGGAGATGAAAGTTGAATTAGTTCTGGTTAAAGAGCTGTGAGAAGGTATAGCTCCCATCAAGACTGGTGTGTCTGTGGCCTGATCTACAGAGGCACTCGAAGTACTCGTGCACTGTATTGAACTTTGCAGCTTTCCCATGGGGGAAGAAGTGGGAGAGGACGGATACAGGCTGGGTAAACAGGTCCTGTGGGTAAGGGGGAGAAGTTGTGTGGTATTGATGGTGGTGGGGGGAGGAGGGACAGGGAGGTTGGTTGGTTTGTTTCAAGGTAACCAGGTCCTGTGGTCATGCAGGGTTCTTTAGGTAACTACTCAAAGCCTTAACTTCTCTCTGGAAGCAAGCAGAAGTCCCTGTCTTTAACTCTTGTGTTTTCATCTAGGTAGCCCTTCTTGTATCACGCAACCTGTAGTATTCTCCAACAGCTCCTCTTTTAAGGTGAAGTTTTATTGCATTAATCTAATCTTGAAGTAAGAAAAATTATGATAATGCCAGCAGCAGCCTCTGTGTATTACAGTAAAGGCCTGCAATGATCATAAAAAGCAAATTCAATTACTGCTATAATGTTCATAGCTGATAGTACCTTAGGAAATAGCAGAGCTGATGGCTACTGGGAAACATACTCTTTTAGGTAAAGTGTTGGCCGTTACATCTCTGTTGACCAATCATAGGCATATACAGTTGGATGTCATCAGCCTTCTGCAACCCTGTCTGTAATAGGAAGGTATCAATGTGCTATACTACTCTTCTGTAGGGAAAGAAGCAATTCTTCACTTACCCATTACAGTCACTCGAGGAAAAAAAATACTGTGTGTGTGATTCAGTATTGAATCATTCATGGCATGCAGGATTGTAGCTGCCATAACTGTAATGCAGCAGTCAGATGTAGCCACTGCCAGATGGACATCTGAAATTCATTCATCTCTGCAAGGTGATTAACACACAAACAGAATAAGGTCTACAGCCAGACTAAAAATCTCAAGGAGCAAATATACTGAAATTCTGTGATGTGTCTGATGACAAAAACGTATTTCCTTTGACATTAAGCCAAGCTGACAGGTAACTTTTCAAACAGAAGCCATAGTAGTGCATCAGTCAAAGTAATAAGCAGATGGCATAGTGTTCGTAGTCTAAAAGGGGATGTTTCTGAGTGCTGTGTCTAATCTTGGAAGAGCTAATGCCTAAATTTGTCCACTACTGATGCTAAGTGATGGCTGAAGAAGTGGAGTGTACAGGTTGTAAGCACACCTTAGTCTGGAAGGATTCAGATTTGTATCTTTTATACTTAAGGTACTTCAAGCTCTACAACAACTGTGAAGAAGGGTATAGTAACCCACAGTATCGCTCCTGTTAGAACTGGCCATTCCGCAGGTTGGAATAAAGGAGCCGGAGGAAGAGATACCTTTGTGATTCATTCACTTACACTAGAGTAGGAAGAGCTGCATTCTCACTGTTCCTGTGGTTGTGTATTAATTATGCAGTCACTAAGTTGGGGAGAAAAGAAAATGCTAAGTCAAAGAAAAAGGCATTTTCCATCTTTGACCTAAGTCTTGTACCTGGCAGTTTTCTTGGTAAGGTATGTACTCCATATACCTTAAGTTACTGTGATAGGATACTGTTACACAGATAGGATGGAGGGGCCTGAATTCTGCTTCATGAAATTTTAAGAATTTTGTTTAACTCTCAGTAGTTAGGGAAGGCATGGGTATCTCTGTGTTAGGCTTCACCTTATCTAACTACCAAATACTCATGGTTATGCACAGAAAAGATGTAAATCAATATATAGCAGAATATATTACATCAATATTCAGGATTGCCACAGATTAATCGCCTAGTAGATTGTATTTTAAAGTAGATAATTTCCATGAGTATGTCATGTCTATACGTGCTGTTTCTTTATGTACTACTATGTGGGCTTTGCTCCAAGAGCATTCTAGCAACAAGAAAAGGCGTGTCTGTCTAGAGAGGGTGGTAGTTCTGCTAGGCTCCCAAGAAATCTCTGTGCATTAAAAACAAAGTTTAAATGGGTTTCATTTCACACTCTTCAGTAAGAGATGAAAATGAAGTCTCAGGTATGCCAGTTTTATTACAGTGTTGCTGAGAAAGGCAGAAAACAGTGAGAAGGAGGGAAAGAAAAGCAATCTGAGAAAGCATAGAAAAGAAAAAAAACTACCAGCAATTAGAGAAAACTAAACCGAGGTACTACATTTTAAATATAAAATTTTACCCACTTCATCATCTTGTTCATAACAGCACTTAAATTTAAAAGCTGGGGGGAATAAGACAAATTAATCACAGAACATACTTGAATCCTGTATTTTTAAGGTACGTTTTACCTCCAAGCTCATAAACTTCCCTACATCTTGTAATTTATAAACACTTGCATTGTTTTTGTGCATTTTACTGTTGGATCATGAGTAATCCATATTCTTTCTTGCTCACTAAAAGCAGCCAAATAATCTCTTGAAATATACCATGCACGTTTCCAGTGTTTCTAATCCTATGCGCAGTCCTACAGTTTCAGTTAGCGTGCTAGATGCTACATTTCCCATCTGTACAGTCACAAAATTACTACCTTAGCTATACAGCTCCAGGCTTGCATAGGGGAGAATTTCAAATGGCTTCTGGCATGTCCCTTTCAGAGAATTTCTGTATGGAAACCCTGTGTGAGCCAGCCTGCGCCACACGTTGCAGAAGTGGGAGTAGCAGCGAGTGTGTATTACCATAAGTGCTGCCTAACTCTGTGGAGACACTGAATCGACCATTGCTAAATACAGTATCTGTCATTGGATTCCAGCTAACGCACATTCTGGTTTAAAAGACTACAATATTAGAATATCTGGAAGTTAAGAATATTAAGAGATCTTAACCATTATTTCAGACATACATGTTTTTTTACCTTCTATCCCATTTGTACTAGATATCTAACCTTAAAACTATCCAAGATAACATTCCACATTTTAATTGATGCAGTTATGTCAACTACAGTAGTGCCCTCAGCAGCTTTTTTTATTTGCTGCATGTAACTAAAAGTACAATGTTGAAAGACATATTTCTGTGTAAGATACGTAATCAGAAGTATTTTTACTTTTCACCATAGTGACAAGTGTTTTCACCTTCACTATAGGATTAAAAAAAAAAAGATAGACAAAGTTCATGTCAGGGACACTTGCAGATTTATTTTGGCAACCACAGTGGCAAACAGCTGACAGCAAAAGAAACTGGTAAGTTCTGTTTTTCAGGTGCACCATACTGTATCGGTTGATGTTGAATACAAATGGAATGTTTTCAGCCTTAACTTTGTGGATAGATTTAAATTAACCATTCTTCTCATTACTACTAAAACCAAGTACAGCTTGAAATGTAATTGATACATTAATTTAACTTTTAACATATCTGAAATATGAATGTATTATATTGACTTACGCTGAGGGATTGCTAGGCGTGTGTTGCTTATGCTTCTTAATGTTCAGTACTCAAAAAGCAGCAGTTCTTGCCCAAGGAGCTTATATTTAAGTGGACAGAAAACATCTAAACAAATTATAAGAAAACTTTGCATTTTTTTAAAACCTTCTGGTAATGAGCAAGAAACATTTGTACTGGCTGAGCCTTCTAATAAAATGTAATTACTAACTATGCTTTGACTAGAAATCTCCTCCGCCCCACACACAAAATACTTTATGTATTCCAAGTCTTTATTAAATACAAATCCTTTTTTCAAATGTATTTAATGGTGAGGGGAAGTATCTGGAGTTAAGCTATGAGAAAAGAAAGGGACCAAGCAATATGAATCCTAAAAGCTTCTGGAGATGAGAGAATTGCTCAACAATGTTCATCCAAAGCAAAGGACGGAGAGCAGTGCTACAGTGGTTGTTGATTACCCACAAAAAGACCATTGTGCTTCCCTGCTATAGTGTGTGCAGAAGCTTGCTCTCTGCTTTATCTGTTCATGGTTATCTGTGCCCTTTTCTCTAAAAAGGAAACAGCAGTGTTCAATCTCTTAATATTTTTATGGTCCTTTTTCACTTTAGAAAGCCTAAACTTCGTTTTGTCTGCAGATGACTTACTGTCTCGCATTTGCTCCTCCTACCCACAGTCTTTATGTTGAGTGTGGGAGGTCTTTACTGGAATATAGCAGCCACATACATTGTCATTATGATATGCCCCAGAGCCCATTTAACAGTTTTCTACTCTTCAGAAGCTATGAAACACTTTGTAGTAAAGTACTTCCAAGTTGCTTGGATGAAAGCCATTATAAAAGTGCAGAGAATTATTGCTTAAGCATTTGGATGAGTTCAGGATTTCCTCATAGAAACAGGAAGCATCCCAAATCTCATGCCATCTTTGTTGGCGTTTGTAGGCTGGTGCATCATAAGTCCCTATTTGACTGTCACTGGAGCTCAAAGGACACATCATAACAATCAGTAAAACATGACTCTTGGGCTCGAAGCCAAAAGGTGAACATTTCTGGGTTGTTAGCTAATCTAGGAGATCTGACTCATTTTGAGCTACAGTCACTTCATACAAGATCATATGATCTTATTTAGCTAACAGTGTATCTGATTATTATTTAAAATTAGTTCATTGCTTGACTACAGTAATTCATTGTTAGAAGTTTGTAAGCACAATAAAGGGTGGAATTCACTTGCCTTACGGTATTCCACTTGAATCTCCAGAAGGTCACTTTTCTCTCATAGTTCCTGTATCACATCTGCCAGCTCTGTGTGGATGTCTCTTACAGCTTTGGGATGTCTGGAGCAGCTGCTGTGAACTGTTGAACTGTCAGCTGAATCTCACTGTAAGCATGCAGAAACATTTTTGTATTAACCACTTTTGCTCTCAGAATAGTCTGAACAACAGCTTGGGTTCCGGATTTTGACAAGAACTGAATTACTCTGTTGAAGGTAATGCGGTCATTCCCTAGCTTTCCCACACTTTCAGAAGTGTGTTAGTATTTTACATTCATCAAGTCATTGTGTCATTGACCACAGAGTAGAGGGGCAAGGGAATAGGCTGAAAAGTTCACTACAGTGTAGAAGCAAAATGGAGTAACCACCCAGATTTAGATAGTAGTGGTAAAATCAGTGCAGCTAAATTTGAAGTGTCTGGAAATTACACTTTACACTGTTGGCCATCTCTCAAATTCTAATAAATTTTTATTATTATTCTTAGTTTGAAATGTTCTGTGTTTGGTCTCTGATTGTGACTGAAATACAGGGAAGGGAAACCTACGCATTTCCTGTAGATTCAAATGAGTTTTGTACAGATCTTCTTCACATGAGTCTGGATATTCCTGTTCATTTAGAACATGAGAAGTTTCCATGTATGTGTTACAACTTACAAGAAAACTTGCGGAAGTTTTTAAGGCCACTTTCTCTAATAGGCAGCTTTATATTATGGAATCTATTGTATCATTCATAAATAAAGATGGTCACTGAAATGTTAACATTATCTCTTACAGGATTGTATTTGTTTAAAAATATATATTTGAAAGTTTCAGGGATGCTTTTCTTCACCTTTTAGGTATTTACATAACATGTCAGACTAAGAAATGTTATTGCACTGATTACAGGTTTTTGTTTTTACAGAACAGGTGTGAGTTGTCTCTGTTTTTAGCACACACTTACCCCTACACACCCCAAATCCTGATAGGACTGAAGAACTGTTACCCTATCAGCTTAAGGAGCAGAGAAATGCAAAAATAAGTTTCCCAGAGAGTGTACTCCGCTATCCAGTTTGCATAATAATACTGTTTTGTTAGGTATTAACAAACAAATATTTAGTCTGGTCTGACAACGTGCTCAAAAAACAACAGGTTGTGGCAGGAACTATAAAGCAAACGCTACTTGAGGCAAGGCAGGAAAAAAAGTTACCTTGAATTTTTGTAATTCTGTTTTGATTAAAGAAGGTCAGCATGAAAACAGGTATTAAGTAATCCAAATTAGGCAGCCTGCCTTCTTCCCACCCTAGAAACGTCTGGAAAGTCCCTGTTATTTGGGAAGCTGGCAAACCACTTCTCTGTTAGAGCTGGAGAGGAGGCACTGCTTGACTTAAAGCATTTCCCCATCTCTTAGAATTTTTCTAGTTGCTTTTAAAAAGTCATGACATAGCCAATCGCGTGGCTGTTTTTCATGCCAGAAGGTCTTCCCCTGAGCAAGTCAGTTAAAGTATACATCCCTACCTTGGTTTTCCTTCCAGGTAATCTATTTATAGCTACCCATGTGAGTTTCATTACTAGAGGCATAATTGATCTTTTGTCCCATTTTGAAGTTTGTATGCACCTGTCTTACAGGTTAGGAGTGAAATCAATTATCCCTGTGGCTACAGATAGATCTTGGTACTTCATTGGAAGTTTGTCAGTGTAGGTGGAGTCCTCTATGTTAGATTGACAACAGGTGATTAGTGGGGGAGTCAGCAGCTTGCATGCTCAGGCTTGTACCTGCTGTTACTTTGATATGCTCACTATTTTGGGTTTGAGGAGGTCTGGTAACAAAAAACAAAAACCAACCAACCAACCAAACCCCCCCCCCCAAAACAGCTGAGTTCATTTAAGGAGGAGACTGAAATAGAGATTAATTTGAAAAAAATATACTTGGACTTTTCTGTTATCACAAGTATAAAATAGAAGATTAGCAATGTAGTAAGATGAGTGAATATTATAAATATTACAAATATATGCAAAATTACTATTTTGCATATAGTATTGATGTAATTCTCCTGTAATTCATTTCATATGATTGATGTGGAGCTTGATGAATTGAGTAAGTTACATTATTTCATGCTAACTTTGTCCTCACAACAACCAAAAACCTGCTTTTTTGGCTGCTTATGATCAAGAATTCTGTTACATGCGAAATTATTATTTGTGTCTAATTACAGACTTTACCATTTAGTGGCCTTTACACCCTTTTGGCTGAAAAGGGTACCTAAGCACAGTAGTCATAGATCAAAAGTCATTCTATGGGTGTAGTGTGATGTAATCCTTCAAAATTAGTTTGATCTCAGATAATGAAATAAAAAATAATTATTGAATGTATTACACATTCCCTCATTTTTAAAAATAAAAATACAGAAGAAAAATTGCAGAATTCCACGTGTGGGGTTGGACTAGATGATCTCAAGAGGTCCCTTCCCACCTAAACAATTCTGAGACTCTCTTCAATTATGAAAATACATTCAATACCAAATTTTATTGGTGGTCTTTTTTTTTAATCTGCCACTTTGGACTTTTTGACAGTTGTTTGTTAGAAATAGTGGAGTTTTATATATAAATATATACAGCACCTTGTCCAAATTGTATGGTTTTGTAGCTGTACAGCAGATAATAATGTGTTTTAAGTTACATTGTGATCTCATTACCTCTCATTAATTGTCAAATTACCTAAAATTGCTTTTCATATAACCTACCTGCCCTTTTATGTAAATGTTTTAAGTTTGTATGCCAGCGTGTGGACCACAAACAAGTAGAGAAGCATTTAGAGACATTTCTCCAGCTTCTGAAATGTGAAGCATTTTGCTTCTCCACTCGAAAAATTACACGATAGAACAAAACTAGGAAGACAGCACGCACATCCTTTGCAACATTGTCTTTGCAAAGCTTGTCTGTTAGGTCATGCGCAGAAAACAGCCAAGCAGTGAGACTGAGATTGTATTGACAAGAACAAGATGAATGGCCTCCTGGAGACTATGGGGTTTGTATGCTCGTTTCCACCACCTTTTCATCCTTTTGTACCCCCTTTCTGTTCATATGCAGATTAACTCAAACCAAGTCCTCACTAAATACTCTTTTTCCCTTTAGTTTTGGAAGGTAGATGGAGGATCTAAATATTTATGAGGCTTTTTTCCTCTGGTTTATGATGCACTCTTGTTGAATGTTGAGGAATTACGTTAATGAATGCATGCCTGCACACACAGACACAGAAACCAGGCAAAAGGAAAAAAAACCACACAAAGCGTTGTCAGCTCTAATGTTGGCTCTTACTAAAACAGTTCCCATGGAAAAAAAAAAAAAAAAAGGGCAAAGAGATTTAAAATCTGTTGCCAGGAGAAAAATAAATTGTATGGCTGAGCACAAAAGAAAGAACAAAGTTTCATCTTTGCTTTCCTCAGCTGCAAATGTAACTCTTGTTTCAGCTCTGAATAAATTTGAAATAAAACATGTTAATTGAAAAATGAAAGCTTGTCTAAAAAGTCTTAACTGGATTTGTGGTTTTGATAATGAAGTAATGAAGAAAAGGCAAAGCTTCAGTCCTGTACAAGGTTCCTTTAACATCAGTAGTAATAAACATGATACATATTTTTTTTGTATGATACAAGGTGCAGTTAAGTATTATTTGAGTTACAAGTCAAATAATTAAAATAAACTGGTTTTGCTATGATTTTGCAAACTTCAGTACATTTATTTAGGAGGGTTAGATTTTATGAGACTGAGGGGTCTTCTGGAAACTAAACTGACATTTTTCTTAAATACACAGAAGATGCTGAGATTATAGCTAGACATACTAGAATATGAATTTATTTTCAAATGGGTAGTTCAAAACTAACTTAAGGAACATGTTTTTTATAGATGGAAGAATATATTGCATTAAAATACTAGAACTGAAATATGGATATATTAATTCTTTTAATACTGTGTTGTCAAGAAGAGTCGTCTCTTCAACCTTTAAGCACCTCTACCTTCCTTCTACCCCTTTTTATTCTCTGATGCACACATAGCTGTGGCGGACAGGGCCCTAACTCATACAGGCAGGACAGTAAATTCTTTCACATTCATGAACCAGGACATGAGATCTTAAAATGTGCTTTTGTGCTATCATTTAAAAACTTAGTGAAGCAATTGCAGAATGTTAGCTCTTCAAGCACAATAGTATTTCACTGTCTAGGCTCTGTTTTTCATATTTATAATATGCCTATCTGAATTTCATGAAACATTGGCCTAATAAATATGTTTGTGTTTTTATTGTACTTTGTTTTAAAGGTATTCAATTTCATATGTAATTAAATCCAATAAAGCCATCTACATTTCATTTATTCTAAAATTATTGTTTATGATCTTCAAATATTGGCCTTGCTATTTTCAGTGACTTTGCCTGTGATACCCAAGGGTTAAGTGAAACACATTTAACTTAGCAGATCCCAAGACGCTAAAGTTGTATACAATCCAATAAAAAATTAGTATTTGACAACTAAAATTGCATCACTTTTGTTTAGCCTTTCATCCTTTAACCTGCATCTTCACCCTCCTAATTTTTTTTTCTATAAGCCTACATCGCCAGTTGTGACCACAGACAGAATTTTAGATATTGTTGAAGTACTTAAACCCCTTAAAAGTGATCCAAAAAAATCAGTTTTGTCTCTTAACTGGGGAGATTTCAAACTTGCCTGGACTTGTCTGGCCTGGGCAAACTAAAGAACTTAGGTGGGATCTTAGTGAGACATATTTGCAGATCTGTATAATGACTTGCCTCTTTCTTCTGTGGGTGGATTTGCAGGGAGGGGAAGGAGGACTTCCTTCTAGATACACACATGTACAGGGGACAGCGGGTTAATAAGCGAATGAAGAAAAAGCATCAAGCTGGTAAACACTGGAGGAAAAGAGCAGCAGGGCGATGAGATACTTGAATAAGCTTTGAAGAAGGAAGAATTGGAAGCAAGGTACAGACAAGCTGGGGAAAAACACTGCAGAGTGATGCGGTGGTAGAGGCAGACATAGTGCAAAGCTTTTGTATGGAGGATGGTAAGGGAAAACCAAAGTTGAGAGAGTCCTTGGCTTAAGTAGGGGCTTTTTTGGCTCCCTTTAAGCTATTAACTCTCCCAAAGAGGGGGGAAAAAGTGGTACACAAGCCAAGGTCATTGAAAGTAGTTTTTGGGGGTAGGAAAGGTGGATGAACTATAGGCCTAAGTCAGGGAGCAGGTATGTCAGAGTCTTGTAAAAGGCCTTCATTTGTAACACAAGAAAACTACCCCCCCAAAAAAACCCCAACCCAAACTCCCAAACACCAAAGAGGTGGTAGCCCGCAGGAGTGCCATATTAATGATGAGGAAAGCAATTATCTGTAATTTGCCCAAAAGGAAACGGCACAGGAAAATACAAGAATTTACAAAGAGAACAAGCCTGACCTAGACATCGTGCACGTGCGCCCACCAGCTGCGTCTCAGCCCAGCACACTGGCGATAAGGACAAGGCTCCTTCCCCAGTCTCGGAAGTTTATGTCGAAAGGGACCCGTGTGAGGATCCAGAAGGTCCTGTTTAGACCAGAGGGACTTCTGGCCTATGTATTCGCTAGCTCACATGCTTTAAATAGAATATAGGACATAAACTAGTTACCTAAGACGAGCACTTATTTTCTTCCTCTGAAACCCATTTGTGTCCATACATTTCTAACCTATTAGAGTAAGTTCTGCTTCCAGAAAATGAAAATGCACAAATGCAATTGCACAAATAAAACAGTAATGCTTTTGGTGGATTCTTAAAGGCAAGACCACAAACCTACCTAGTGATCTTCTGCCTTGTGAAGTTTTACTTCAGAAATAACCAAGGGTAGGAGCACATTCTTCACTCTGCTGAATCAGAGTCCTACAATGGATTCAGACTTTAGGTCTCAATGCAGAATCCTAATTCCTGGAGGAAAAAAAGAGAAAAAAAAAAACATCAGGTCATGGAACTGATTGTAAGGACCCAAATTACAGTGCTGTCAGGATTACCAAGCAGGTTAAGATTTCCAACAGTAGAAACTCCCCTTTAGTTGTCTGCTAGACGAAGAACTGGCTTCACTTTTTTTTTTTACTATTTTCCATTGTCCGTATTTTGCTTAAATTCAGAAATCACAAGATATGTAAGGATTAAAAAAAAAAAAAAAAAAAAAAAAAAAAAAACACCACTGGAAATTGCAGGTAAGTTCTCTAAACACTCATCTTTTGTGGTGAACACTAAAAATGAGCAATCTTCCTTTTTCCTAAGGCTGATTCTGAAGCGCTGTCACATTTTATCTGAAGGCAGTGGGGTGCAGCCATGTGTTTTCAAGAAAAGTACTTTCTTGAGTCCACTTAATCTTCAGGCTGGGATTTTTCCAGATGGATTCCTGCATAAATTTACCTTTTTTTTTTCTTCCCAAAAGAAGTTCCCTGCAGCTGAATTACAGCACTTTAACAGGAATCTGCCACTCTGCCTAAGCTATGAGAAGTCTAGCTGTTTCCATACTAGTGTAACAGAGTCATCTCACAGGCGGAAGGTGTATCTCCACGGATGGCACTGAACTGAAAGGGAATCTGAAAGGCAATTCTTTCTCTTTTTTTTTTTTTTGTGAGTTTGATGTACATGCTTACAGTATACCTCTTTGGTGCCTAAACAATTGATTTCGGTGTATAATATGAAAGTTGCCTGTCTCCTTCTGTACTCACCGATGCCTCAATTTCTGCTGATAGAGCTAGAGCTCCTAGCAGACAGAAAGCCTACAATGCCCTGAAGCCAGTTACCACAGTGCTTAGAGGTCTAGCATAAGATGTCCCAAGACACATTTCTCAAAAGACATTCTACCCCAACATTAAAAAAAAAAAAAGAGGTGAGTTTTTTCATCATCTCTGAGAATATCAACACAGCAGGTCTACAAATTTTCTCAAGTTATTATGGGTGATGCATGCTTTTTTTCTTATCGCACGTAAGCAATGTTCAGATTAACAGCTCAGATTCACGAGCATAGTTCTATTAGGACTCCCTGCAAATCTAGTTTCCAGAAATACTCTTCAGGCACCTAACCTTCACAAATTAATTGATGAAGGAACCTGAGCCCGCCTCTAGACACGAAGATGTATTACCTTAGGTACAGAAGTCCTCAAAGGGTTGAGTATTTAACAGGAAGGCTGCGAGATGCCAGTGGAGTAAAACAGAACATCATTCCTCCCTCTTACACAAATCAACTCCAGATTTCTTCACAAATCATCAAGAGGTTAGCAGTTGTTCTTCCCCAATATCAACAGTGCCAACCTGGGAAGAAGGAAAGTGGATTTGGGAGCGTTTTCCTCTCCAAGCACAGTATTTTTTTTTACCCTGCTTTCTCCTGTTTGAATTTCTCCGTGTAAAGGGGGAAGGGCAGAAGAACAGGCTTCTGTTTGGTAACTGTTTTCTTACCTGTTACTTTTGCCAGCAGAATCTGCACACTTAAGAAATACAAAGTGATTATTTGAAAGGCCAAAGAAGATACAGGCAAAACTTGCAGACTTACGTGAAGAAGAATACAGGATAAACTAATATGGAGCCTGTACTATTATTTCAATACATATTTCCTAGATCAGAACATAATAATTTGGCACCATTCCATTTCTGCCATTTTTTAAGCAATAACCATTGCTAATTTGCTTGTCAAGGATTTTCTTCAGCAAAGTGTGAGAATTTTTGTTTTAAGAGCTGTTGAATATCAGGAATTAAATCAATGAAGGAAGCTTACAGCAACCTCAAGCATCGTTCCCTCCTAAAGATCATTTAGTGTTCCTAAACTGTGAACTGAATTTGTTTGCACAAGTGTAATTCCAGCAAATATCAATGCTCATAAGCTGAATACTAATTACATTATCTGATTTTGGAGCATTCTAAAAGTTTATTTGTGATTCAGTTATCTTTGGCTTTCTTTCATTTGTCATCTCAGTTTTCACAAAAAAAAAAAAATATCATCAAAGCTGGAAACAAATTGATTAACATTTTGTGATGTTTGTCTGAGGAAAATACAAGGGTTTGTTTTGTTCTTTAAACACTGCCTTAGTCATTTTACCAGGGTGATTTTTAAGAATACTGTCATATAAATTAGGGTAATGTTTTAGAAAGGCACTGGAATGAGACAAAAGGAATCTGGATTTAATGTCAACTTTTGATGCAGATTTTCTGGCTGCATCTCTTCCAAAAAGTTAAACAAACAGGACCAGGACCCAACCGTGACTGTAACGCTGGGTGCCCTGGGATGGCCGTGTTCACACTGTGAAGATTTCATCCAACACAGCGTGGTCACCTATCGAACAGTGCCCGGGAAGTCTTCGGGAAAGTGCTAGCTGGCCTTGGGGGAAAACTGTTCCGACACTTGAACAGCACCGACACCGGATACACTCCCTGGCACTGCTTAATTTCTCAGGGCAGACGTAATCCTCGTGTGAGTTTGAGCAGAACGTGGGATTGTTCTACTGTTAAGTGCCCCATCAGCAAGGAATAACTATTTTTCCTTTCTTCCTCTTCCTAGCTGCTACATCTATTTGGATTATAGTATCACTGGTAAAAATAGTCTCTTCCTGTTATGTGTAAGCCATCTATTACAGCAAGATGATAGTTTTAATTTAAAGTTATTAAATAGTATAGAGTATATAAAGTAACAACAAAAAGATTGCCAAAATTTAGAAAAGCCTGACAAAAGGAAATCTTCATGTCCCCCCACAAATATATAAATATTTCTCTAAGTGTGAATCTGTAAATATACCAATATATAGTTGTGTGCATATACATTTACATGCACATACTAAATTGTGCATGTATATATGTGTATATATATATAAAAAAATATACCATGCAGAAGAGTTTTGCATTACTGCATCCCTCTACCAGCAGAATTAAGATAACAATCTGTTACACAGCTATTTGACAGAAACATTATAGTTAATTAGGTGAACTTATTCTTGCATCATGAATGACTCTTCTAAAAACCTGGACCTGTTTCCACATGGGCATATGTGACATTTCACTCGAAACTGACAGTGTTTCACAGAGAAAATAGGAGTAGCTAGTCTCTTTCTGTTAATCTTTTGAATTATCCTTTAAGATAAGGTTACATACCATATCATTTAAATTATAGCATGGAAAAAACTATTTATGAAGGATGAAGTTAACCACAGAGATGAGGGACAGCACAAGAAAAGTAGAACCCAAGCATGGGACAAGTGTTTTAATGGCTACATACTTGAGACTGAATTTCCTTCTAACAGTGGTAGCTATATACGAAACCAGAAAGGTAAACAGGAAAGGACAACAGTAACTGCACAAAGAGGGACCTTGCACAACAACAAAAACAAAGAAAGCAAGCTTGTAAGTTGGAACCTTTAAACCAGGAATTCAGAAACCTATAAATCTTTTTTTCTTCTAGTAATCATAGTTCCAAGTAAAATTGGGTAAAATAGCCAAGAAATAAGCAAAGTAGCTGTCTAATCAAACTTCAAAACAGCAATCTACAAATACTCCAGACTTCTTCTGGGTTTACCAGTGCTTGGAAGCTCCATCAAGAATGTGCATTTAATACCAGCTGCCGACATTTCCAGGGCCAAATGTATTGACTAAATACTACAGCGTGTGGCAGAACTTCCTCAAGCAATGGTAAATGATGTGACTTTGCAAGCTGATACAGTACATCCTCCCTTAGTCCAGGGAAAGGAGAAGAAATGTGATGGAGCCAAACACTTATTAAGGCCCTTCAGACCTGATTAAAGTCAAATTGCAGGAAACGTTTACTTTAATATAAAATATGCACAGCAACACAACCTTAATTAGACACACATGTCTCTCAAGATATCAATAAATGTTTCCTTTTTGATAAGTCTGATTTAATAGACTGTAATAACAGGGGAATGTTTCTGAAACATCATTTAAGGAAGTGGGAGAAATAAACAAGCTCAGATATTTAAACCTCAACACCAATTAGCAGAGCATTCTTTTAAAAAAAAAAATCTGAATTTCAAGTTTATTTAGCTTCAGCCAAACACAATAAAGGCTTTGTTTTTAGAATAATTGGTTTTGAAACTTGACAAACAGCTTCTGGGCATTGCTATCTTTGTTCACAGAAGGCTACATAAGCAGCAAAACCTGTTGGATGTTTTAGGCCTTAGCAGTGAACTCGAAAACAAACTTGAAGACAGACCTCCCCTTCTGAAGGGTTTTTGTTTGTTCAACCTTTGCGTGAAGCAGGAATTGAGAGGTCAGAGATGGGAACTCTGGTGTTGTGCAGCTGTGGGGTAACAGCACGGTGTTCGCCTTAACCGCGCCAGTTCTCAGCTGGGTTAGCACCTTACGAAACCCTGAAGCAAACAATACACGGCATGCGCTTTTAGCAATTTCAAGCAAAGTCTTCTGTGTTCTTTCACAGAAGTACTTGCACTCCCTTTTTGGCCATTTACACCACAGAAAAGCTTTTGCAGCTTGCTTAAAACTGCCAAGAACAAAGCTCCAATATCTCTTCTAAAGGTTTGTGTTCCAATTCAGACACGGAGTGTTTGATTTGTGTTGAACAACTTGCTGGTTGTATTTCAGAGGTGATGACAGAAGGAAAAACTGTCACAACAAAAGACCTGCAAGAAGAAACAAGGACCCAATGTGTCTCCAAGCACAGAAGACGGTTGAGGGGAGGGTTTGTGTCGGGAGCCGGTAATGGGTGTGAAATAAAGTAGTGATAATGGATTTAATCCTTAAATCTCACATCATGCCATAACCTTTCTGTGAATGAGCCCAGGGCTGCAGAACAAGGAGATCCCTTTCCTCTGAGATGATGTTCTTGCCGGCAAGATAGAGGAGAATGAGCAGTCCTACACGAGTGCAACCTGTGAAAACGCTTACCTGCATCTGTACCAATGTCATTTGATTTTCTCAAAATGTTTTCCTGAGTATTGGTGGCCTCTGGTTTTTCCCTTGTGAAAGTGAATGGCCTCAGTTATTCATGGGACGTGAAGCAAATGATTACTGTTGCTCAGGTTCTTGTAATTCAGAAGTAAAAATATTTGAGCATAAAGTCTAGTTTTTTTAAACTAGAGGGAAGATTCAAGCCCACCTGACATCAATGGATATTTTGATTCACTGATGCCAGTATTTCATCCCTAATTATCCAGAACAATGATTAAAATTACAATATCCCTTTGAAAGGGGCTTTTCCTAAAAACAGGGGGAAAAAAAAATCTTTTTAATTCCAAAGGCAGTATTTGAAAGGTGTTAAAACTGTTTCTCATATAAATGGTGGCTTACCTGTACAATAAAAATGACAGATATTTCATCTGTATTATTGTTCCTCTTGCATCATAGAAACATGCTGAAATAAAAAAAAACAGAATAAACAGCAATAGAAAATAGAGAACTTAAAACACCAGAAAACTTCACAATATCATTAACTGCAAACAAACGGAGTCTCAAGCTCAGCATTTTGTATTTCTTCATGACATGACTAGCTTTTTAAAGACACATAAAATCAAAAGCATAAAACATTTTTTTGAAGTGCACATACATGCAGATATGAACTGGGACACTCAAACATATTATGAAAGAAGTGAATGTAATTTTTTTTATATTGCTTTATTACTGATTATACCACATCGAAGAAAACCCTGCATTTTAGCAATGGTTTTGCTACATTAAAATCAGTGGAACTACCACTACTGTACGCTCAGCGGAAGAGGATAGATACTGCATGATGTCCTAGTAGGTAACCTCTTTTAAATAATTTGGATGTGGTGCTGGATTATGTGCATATTTCCCTTCAATCCACTAGAACACAGAAATGGCCAATCCATCACAAGGCCTTTGATGAAGGGGAGTGGGGGAAGAAAAGGGCTGTAACTTAGGTTCTTGTCACTCCTGGTCTCTATCCTTCAAAAATATTGGGGAAAAAAGGCACTGGTGCTGGAGAGTTTGATTTTTCATAGGTAAATTTAAAAATAACACACAGAGAGGACATTCCCCAGGATCAGAACGTAGAGAGGTTTCTTCTCCTTCCCCCCTCACCACCACCCCCAACCTGCTCAGGTCTTCCAAAATTTAAAAACCACCAAGATGACTTTACCACTTCTCGGAGAAAGCCTCAGTCTCAGCAGATGGGAAGTACGCCTTTTTTTTTTTCTTGCTGCCAGAAAAACACAACTATTCATCAGGAGCTGTGATGCATCTAAGGAAAAGGAGAGTGAACTGCAAACAGACAGAAACCAAGCGGCAAATTAATGCCGCAGGTGCCAGATCACCTGCGGAAGGCGGCATTCTCTGAAAGGAGGAGGCAAACATTCATCAGTGTGTATAGGGGTCGGGAGCTATAGACAGAAGGAAAGGATTTAGCATACAGCTTTAAGCGCATCCCAACCTCAGCAGCAGCAAAAACGTAACCCAGAAGTAGGGAAGCGTAAAGAACTGGAGCAAATAACAAAATGAACCCGAGAGGAATTCAGAGGGTGGTGGCAAAGGACACTCATCGTGAAGAGCGGGGAGAGAGCAGCCGCAGTAAGCAGGTGACAAACAGAGTGCCGCAGCATGATGGCACGTGCTGCGGAAAAGAAAGTTTGTAACTGCAGGCATTTTAAGAATACATTCATTCATTGAAAACAGTGCAAAGCTCACCGTGTCCGGAGGGCCAGGGAGCCATCCCTGCCTGAAAAGTTAACCCACTTTTCCTTTAAAAGTTACTTTTTTTGGTGTTGGACCATACGCTTGTACACATTACTGAAACTTTCTCCCTGTTTTGCCTCTGTTGTGCAGAGTATAAAGGGCCTATAACTTTCCAGCTGCATGTTTTTACCTGTGCTTCCATTACTAGCAAGTCTGTAAATAAACTCTATGAGATTGCATGCTGCACATAATTAGGATATACCATTAAAAGCAATGGTAGCCCTCTACCCTCTGCTACTGCTTTGCTTATTATATTGCTTAGATAATCTACTAGATCTAGCATTCCCTGCTCTCCCACCTACAAGAGACATTTTTCCTCCCTTTTCTGTTTCTGTTCCTTCTTCTGTCCCCACAATACACATCTCACATCTTCAAGTTCCCTTTTTCCACTTACCCTAATGTTTCACTGCCATGCTTACCTCCAGAAGAGATATACCTCATCCTTAGCCTTCCCTAACTTTGTTTTATTACTTCTTCGCTATTCCACTTCTCACCTTCCTTCTGCCTCTGAGCCCCAGAACAATCCCTATAAAGCCTCTCAGGTGGCTACATCTCCCTTATTCCTTTCACCTGCTACTCCAACTTCAAACATGTAATTCAAACAATCAAATCTACTCAGTTTGTTGTTCTGCTACATCTCTTCTCATTTATCTCACAACTCCTGACTTTCCAAGCTTCCTGCATGATTTCTTTCCTGCCTAATTATCCAGGCTTCTCCGGTGGTGCCACTCTCCCTGAGCTGTGCTACACCGGTCGGCTTCCCTATGCCACATGTCCCCTTGTCCCACAGTAACATCCACTCTTTTCTCATGGCTGATATTCCTGAAGTGTATATTTTGACTCAACCAATGTCACAGTATTTCCACTGTCACGGCAGCTCTCCATTTGGCTGTGTTGTGCAGACACACAAAGGTTTCAATTACCATGTCAGTTTGCCAGGGCAAGGATCTTTCTTGAACTTTAAAGGACTTTTTAAGCACATAACAAATGCATACATTTTGGCACCGTCTTATTTCCAGAGGCCTTATTTTGTGGAAAGTAGAGCTTAGTGCTTCCTCTCCTCCCCATCTCCTCTTTGCTGTTCCTCTGGTCCATTCGGATCTCCTGGCACAAATGTGATTTCACCAGAGTTGTTCTGCAGTTCTGTAAAATTGCATCAGTCCCAAAGAAATGTAGAGGTTTCTGGGTTGACTGTTACTGCCCGTTATGATAATAGGTGCTGGCTGTTGTGTCCTAGCGCACCAAGAATTTAAGGTCACATCTTATTGCAGCTACCCCTACTAAAAAGGACTTAAGCAATGGGGAAATAAGGAGTACAAATCAAGAGAGACATGCCTCGTTATTCTTCCACAAACCCTTTATCTTTCCTACAATTAAAATTACACTTTACTGTCTTGGCTCATACTTTGGGTGTTTCTCAACTAAATCTTGTTACAGAAGTACTGTGTCTATGTGTCACAGAGCAGAACAATTAATCTGACTTACATCAGTCACGTTAGGAAATGGCACCTTAACTCTCTGCCTTTCATCCTGCTATTCAGCAAGGTCTGTATCTTGCTCTACTGAATACAGAGAGAAGCATTTCAGTGCAACATCTGCATAGGCAAGAATTAGAGGTGTAGTTTGTATAATCAGATTACGCGGCATTGTAAAACGGAGGCATAATTTAAATAGCTTTCAAAATTTTTTTCAAGGCATACATTACACTTAAAGGATCAATTTCTTCTGCCAATATTTTTGCAAAAAGTTGAATTGCTGATTATTGCAGCCTTCTCTGTACATCAGATGGAATCCTGATCCCATATTCAGTTTCTCTGTTTTTCCAATAAGTGCTCAAATAACCTTCCCAACAACATACATATTACTCCGTCAGAACAGATGGAGTTTATGCACAACTGGCTTTTTTTTCTATAGCCAATCAAAATAAGCAGCCAGACAAGACAGAAATTTGCTGAAATTCTGAATTCTTTCTGCAGGTTTAAAGATTTTATAAGTTATCATTCATTGATTATGCAACATCCATGGTCACAAGCATCTGTTGGTTGCATATGGGAGTTTAGACAAACTCCTTTTTTTTATGCTACTGCAGAAAATAAGACACAAGAGTGTAACTTGATCAAAAAGACGAGCACTACAGCAGCTTTGTTTGCAGGATGAGCTCCCTGCCCCCTCTGAACTGGGGCAGAAGCAATCAGTAAGAGACGATGTACTGTATCATGCACCCCAAGTGCTCAGGGACAGACATGATAAAGTCAAATTTTCCCAGCTGGGCAGAAACAAGGGGAGCTGTGGCTGAGATTCAGCTCTGGCAACTTACAGGAAGATTATGAACAGTTCATAATAAGCAGAAGTCTTTCTGGCAACTGTTTCCTATGTGTATGCAGATAATCTATCCATTTGGAAAAACTGCAGACCAGGTATATTTCAGGCTCCTGAAACTCATGGATTTATTCCTAATCACCAGAAGACATGTTTATACATCGCAGAGCTTTATTATCAGAACTCTAGCCTTCAGATTTCTGCCTCCAACCTCAGCTGTTTGTTTCAGTCCATTCAGCTCTATGAACACTGGAAAAGATGAATAAATCCTATTTTGTACTCTTTCCCATTCCTGACTATCAAAAATTCAAACCCAGCCATTACAAATGCAACATTTACTTAATGGCATGCTTTGTTAAGTAGCACTGTTCAGTCCTTTTGAATATGCCAGGAACCCAGGAAAACAACTTAAAAAAAATTTAGGAAAAGTACTCTGACTCATTCAGCTTGTTTCCTTTTTTCTGCCATGATGAAACACTGAGCTGGAAGAATGAAGGCTTCCAGGGAGCGCTAGGGAATTCATGTCACTGCTGAGTCCGTTAAACATATCGCTATGCTGTCCTTTTTTTTCCCCCCAGACTCAGAATTACCAGGTTTTGAGGTTGCTCTTCCTAAAGGTGGAAGAGAGGAACATACTAAAGAAATAACAGCAAAGCCAAGAAAAAATCGATCACTGAATAAAAAGGAAAAAAAAAACCTCCCACAACCTCAAACAGCAGAAAGACGGACAGAATGAATTTAAATCAGAAAAGAAGTTGGGTTGACTTGTCTTGATTCTTCCTGGATTTTCTGTCCTGAGTTGAGACCAAGTTCCTTCAGTTCAAAACTCAGCACATTCTCCCTTCCTATTCCACTTTCTCTCACACATAGCCTCCTTCAGATCTCTTCTCCTTTCTACCCTTGTTGTCTGAGTCTAGTCCTGGCTTTGAACTTTCTTTCCGAGTATCACATCTTTATTTTTAAAAAGCTTTTCTTCTATGAATCTTAAGCCATCTGATCAATTAACAAAGTAAAGTTAAACTCACATAGACTGGTTTTCAACCAGTACTTAACCCAAAGTCCACTATTTCTGTTTCAGACCTGAAATCCAAAAACATTTTTCCAAAAATATCATTCGGTCTAGTAAAAGAGATTTATTTCCTCTCTCTTGAAAGGAGCTATTCTTTCGTGAACACTAGCACCAGTGTGCACTTGGACCCAGCTTCCGCATGTTGCTGTCCTGTGCTGTATATTGTATTTCTCTGACTTCCATCGTAAATTACTCAAAACCAACCCCGTGCCTATGATAAGAATTTTATCAAGGATGCTCTGCAAATAACAGTACTGTGGGAGATCAGCTTCGTCACTGCTTTGCTAAAGTTCGGTACAGCATTTTGCTTACTCATTGTACAATAGTGGCTTGTTTAGGACTAGCCTGATCCAAAAACCACATTCAAAGTTTGTATCTAGATTTTAGAAAAACCCCAAAGTTCAAGGCAAACTCCAAAGTCTGGGTGTAGGTTTGTATTCTCACACCCCCCTCTAACACACTGTGGCTCCTGCAGTGCAGTATGCTAGCATTAATGGCTTCATTTCTAGCCAATTTCTTTTCTAATTTCATCTGGCTTTGTTTTATTCTTTCACAATCCAGCATCTCTGTTGACACTGCAAGATAGGAGTAAGTCACATACAGAAGGTCATGTTTAGATGCTGCAATATATTGCAGAATACAGACAGAAATAGAAAATGGCAAAGCATGTGCAAAAGTCATCTCATAACTTTGCCAGGGCATTCTGGATTTTTCTTAGACTGGGTAGTATTTTATTCAAACTCTTGCAGAATACGCATCAGTATTTTTTGTTTTAGGTAATGAACATGGTCTGCTTAAAATCATGTTCCTCCTTCAATATAAACAACCCACAGCCTCTATACCTCCTCTGTTTAATCCATTGTAGCAAGTAAGGGGGGGGGGAAGGAGACATTGCAGAAAAATTTCCTAGCTTCTGTTTCTCGACTTCCAAGAACTGTTGGTCTTTTACAAACGAGAGAGGAAAAAAAAAAGGTCTTTGCATCTAGAATCTGCTGGGTGCTAATTTGACATGGCAATGAGATGAAAGTTGGATTCATGCTAGTTTCAACATCAGAGGATTGGAATGTAGCCTACTTAGCATAGAAGTCAAACAAGTCACTGGCAATAGATTGCTTTCCACTTCTAGATCTGCTAAATAAATAGAAAACTAATTAACAGTGTAGTATGGCAGATGTAGCAGGTTTGAATTTCATTAGAGCACTGGCTAAGAACTGAAAGAATCGAGAAGTTGTTATATGTCCTAGTGTCTAATGAATCTTTCAAACTGTCTTTTCCGTGGGACAGACAAGATACTATTCATGTGCCCTCCATATAAGAATTTCCTGATACATTTCCACTTAAAATAAGAATGAAAGTGTAAGCCCTTGAAATTATTGCAAGTATTCTTTTCATTTTCCATAAAATTACTTTGATTCCCAAACAGCAGGACTATGTTTCTTTGCCTTGTGCATTTCTGTTCAGCTACTTAAAGCTTATTAAATTTGTTTTTCACAGGGCATTTTTATGTTTCATTATCTATATTTCTTTCTCCCTGACAAAAAGTGATAATAGGTTGTACTTCCTGTAGCATTTAAGAACAGGGATCACACAAAGGAATATCTATACTCACATTCTGAAAGGAAAAAAAAATTAAGGCATTTATTTTTAGACTTTTTCCCCCTAAACACACATTAAATTAAACTTCCTATATCCAGAATTGCATAACCAGATTTGGCAGTATTAATAAACAATAAAAGTAGTGTTTTGCCCCATAAGAATCAATAAGATAATTATGTTACTTAGGAAATGGTAGTCATATGATTTTGCTTTCAGTGCATAATGAGTAACATTAAGTTCTGTGCAACAAAAAGGTTTTACAAACCAAACCAAGCCCTAGGACCTGTCTGAAATTCTTCCAGGAAAGCCTGATTGAAGCCCTGTAGCAACTACCTGATTTTACTAACTCTTATGGGTATGTATATATGCTTGCAAACACATACTCATTTAATCAAGAAGCACATAAATTCTTAAACCATGTACTCCCAGGAGGTAGTTTTGGCTGGCATGCAGGAAATACCAGGACCATTTCTGTATTTTAATATTTGGACCTTGGAACATTTTTGTCACACGCCACATAGCTTCATTACTAGGCAAAAAAAGAATTAAATGTCTTTCAAGTGGCCATTATAAAGCTAAGTGCTGTACATAAATATGCATGAGAGGTCATTATTGCCAAGAGATGATGCTTAAAAGGTTCAAGTGTCTCTTACTAAGATTTTCCTACTTGCTCTATGGCAGTAGAGCGAGTACTTCAAAGGTGTAGTTGCATCTCCAGAAAGTGATTTCTGTTTTTTTGGCTTTTACCTCTTCCTGTTTTCTTGCGGGGTCTCCCGAGGATCCAACACGAGCTCCCGGGGATCCCCAACAGTGGGCTGCTAAGACTGTACGCTGGAAACCATCCCCGTAAGCAGCTGTACTGCCTTAGGGATGACCTGTACCAGGGGCCCAGCTGGGATCCCAGTCAGTCCCTGGGAAACAGCCATCACCGCTACAAGACCGGCAGGTCACCTGCGCTCCGCAGCCTTCGCTGTCAGCCCCAGCAGAAACCAACTTCGGAGTCACGTAGGTGTCTGGGGTCCTCCTTCCTACAGCACCACGCGGCTCCCAGCCGGCTGCGCCTCACAGCCCCCGGTCAGACACGGCTGAGAAACAGCCGTCCCGCTCTCCGCCGCTCCGGCGGCAGGCAGGGCAGGAGGGTGGCAAGGCAGCGGCGCGGCTGGCTCATCGACCACCGGCTTCCCAAGAACGACGGGAAAGAGCAACACGGCGGGCAAGGCGTTGAAATCGAAAGAGCGGCCGTGGGTGTGATAGCAGGGCTGAGGAATGCAAACATACACTCCTGGTGGCTTTGGATTTCAGCCTAGTCTTTGACAAGGCCAGACCCAGAAAAGATCGAGCAGTCAGTATATTTAGACACAAGTCTATAGCCTGACGGGTTTTTTTTCCAGCGACGCTAGGCAGTTACATCTCCCCGAGATTACTGTGGGAGCTGCATACAGTCAGCAGCTGTCTCCAAATCTTGGGGTAGACTCTTATCAAACACTATTTTCAGCAGTTCTGTCGTGCGCAGGATACCTACAGCGGCAGAAGCTGCACTTGTCAGATGCCGCATTTACTGCGTATTTCCCCTGCCCTTCCCCACCCCCCACAGTTCTTCCAGTGGGGATTTTGGCTCTCACGTGCGTATTAGCTTTGTATGATGTCATTCTTCCAACTGAACAAACCTTTCCAAAATGCTTGTCAAATCTAGAACTGCTGTGGGTTTTTGTCTTTTTTTTTTCTCTCTGAAAACATGCGGGTAGAAGTACGAAATACATATTCCCAGCCTTCACTCCGATGCAACAGGAAAGCTTGCTCTCTCCTCAACAGAGGGTAGCCTGGAGAAGGTGACTACGTGGTCCCTGGCTGATGTTGCTCCTTTTCTGCCAAGGTAGTTAGTCACATCCTCTGTTACAGAAGGCTGACTTGTAGATAACCCCAAGGAGCAAATAGATCCTTCACTCCTGATGATAAAGCTAATTTATTCCTGTGCCTCCCTCCTCCAAATCTCGGTTTCTACCATATGACATGATTAAAGTGAAAACCTGTAATTATTTTTCTGTTTCGTTTTTTTGCTTATGATTTCAGTCACTTTTAGGAACATGGTCTGTAACCCCTCAGTACCTCTAATTCCAGAGCCATGGTTCAACTTGGGAGTATATTGGTTCTTACTCTCTGGTTAATGCATCCACTTCTTGAGTTATTGTCTTTGCATTGATCTCTATCGATTCAGTTAAAAGACATGTTATCCTCGTTTCCATTTCTGTGAGGGAGATGTGCTTGCATTACGGAACCTTTAATGGCAAGGTTATCTCTCGTGTCATAGCCTTCATCTGCAACGTATTTTACTGATTATTTTTCATGACTAACCCTCAGCACACAGGCTGCTCAAGAGATGGAACAATCTACGTGTCTGACGCTGTTCAGTATTTTACACTTAGCTAACGAACACACCCATGCAACAAGGGTCACTGCTGGCTTGGACCTATTCTTCAGTGGTAAGGAAGGATGTCGTCAAACCTGTAAATCTATCCAGGGCACAGAAGGAACAACACCCAAAAGTATGCATGTTAATCCAGCAAAATGAAAGCTGCAGTAAAGATTTGTTAACATCGTCTGAGAACAGCAAGGAAAAGAGCAGAGGAAGAGCTGGCAGAAACTTCCCTGCTTTTTTACAGCCAGATGTTAAGCGAGACAAGCGGAGGTTGTATGCTTAGACAAGAAGCTGTTTGGAAAGAAGGGAAATGACATAGCTGTCAGGAGGTTCACTTCCTCTGCTCAAAGGCAGCCTGGTTTCCAAAAAAACCCTGTGCTAATGAAAATGTTGCAAATGCAGCAAAAGTAGCAATAGATGCTTTTTTGCTAGCTCAGCAAAAGAAAAGAAAGAAAAAAAAGACGATTGTTTTTTCCTCCTTCCTCAGCTAGAATCACCTATGTTTGTGTGCTAGGACTGCGGTGCTTGCTTGGCAGGCTACGAGCTACCTGTTAGAGCAGGGGAACAAACCTCAGCAAGCCAGTGGCGGCGGCTCCGTTACCAAACTGAGCTCGGGACAGCCTGGGAGCTCATGTCTGAACACTTACTGCAATTTAGGGAAATGAAATTCTGACTCCCAAAAATAAAAAAGGAGAAATGAATCTGACCAGCTTTACATCGATTTAGCTTTCTGCTGGTCTGTGGCATGTTTCAAAGACCAGATCAGCTGCCTTTCAAAAAGAAAATAGGAGCCGGAGCTAACAACGTCTCAGCAGCTGGGTTTGCCTGATAAATACCGGTTAGATGCATCAGCCTCCAAAAGCCTCAAAGTCAAATATAATCTCTGGAATTTTAAGCTTCTTCTTTCCCCACCATCTTCCAGCCCCTCCCCGACAAACTATTAATTTTAAAACAATATGTCCCTAATCCTATTGCCATTCTGTATGGTCACCAAATCACAAGACGAGACAGATCCTCAAGGGAAAACTCATGTCCCTGCATTGTCAGTAATGAATGGAATTATTTTATGCTTCACAATGCCCTTGAGGGGGGAGTCATACCAATTAGCATAACTGGGTTTTTCTTATTACATGATTGAAATTAATGAGAGGAAAGGAAAAAAAAAGGGCAAAAAAGGAAGATGGTATGGAGTGGTGGTTTGTAATGCATTTTGATCAGTAAGTTGAGGATGCATGACTATATTAGCAAAACCCAGCCCCTCAGAGATAAAAAATGCCTCAGTACTGAGGAATGTGGACTCTTTTTGTCTATGTAAGTTGAACAGGACTGAACCCTTTTTTCAAAATAAGGTTTGTGTAATATCTAAGTGTAGGACAGGCCTTGTGTTTACACCTGACATGTTACTGCTTGAGTTCACTAGGGGTAAAGGTCTCCTAGAAGAGAAGTCCACATGTGCTGATGGAAGTGTAAGGTCTTGACTGTCAATGTCTAGACCGCACGGAGGTGTCTAATGCTCAAGGAGGCTTTGCAGCCATAACAATGCAGCTCTAGCATCCCTTTATTTCTATCTACACACAAAAATGCAAAGATAATTGCTTTGAAGATAGGTAAATGCTAACAGCAGTTAGGTTAGAAGTTAGGATCCCTTACTGGCTTTGTCACAGTTGGGAGCTAATAAAGATTTTTGCCATCATTTTGGGGGCTAGATTCATGAAAACACGCATGAGGATGCAGCTGGCATCTCATGGTTTCTCTTGCATCTCGGTCTACGAGTCATTTACGGTAACAGTTTAACAATACCAGTTTGAAATACACAGGGACACTGACACAGGAAAATTCATTCATTAAGGGAAGAACTTCCAGGGGAAAGCAAGTGATTCACAGCAACTCACTGTAAGCATCTAACTTGGATCACCAGGCTTCCTCCATAGACACCAAAGCATTCAGCAATCAGCTCAGGGCCCCAGGGCATCAGCCTTCCCTCTCTGCTCATGCTGTGGCTGCAGAAAACGTCGCCATTACCTCCTTTTTGTACCGAGGTCATGGGGTCCTGAAGATGATTCTTGAGAAACTCCTCTGTTAACTGCTCTCTATTACCTCCCCTCCCAAACTTACCCACTGTCATTTCCCCATTAGCCAAATCTTTTTCTCCCTCACCGTTCCCTTTTTAATCCTCAGGTCCTCCGGCTTCACCAATCATCTACATTTTCTAAGCAGGAGAACTAAGCATTTCCTTTATCTAGGACATAATACAATTTAATCAAGGAAAGATATCAGTCAATCTGGCATAATCTACTGCAGTAATCTCAAATGTAGCATTTTCTTCCAATTTCTCTTTACCTCCATGTATCTGAATATTCTTCCTTTCAAAAATTATGCTAGAGCTCTACATACAGTTAAGGTTGCCCATTTTCCCTTACTTACCTCCCTTCAGCCTCCCTCCTTCTGCAGATGAATGCTGGAACACAAAACTTCAATATTAACATGTTCAATCTTTCCCACTTTTCATGTCATGCTGAAATACGAACAGCAGCAGGAGGGCACCTGGGCCACGCGGGCCGGTCTTGCCGGGCTGTCAGCTCCCTCGGCTCTTGTTCTCTCTGTGGACCAATTGCAATACATAAAAATTAGAATAGCTTTCCTCAGGAGGAATCCAACAAACCTAATCCAAGAAGGCGTTACACAGGAGAGCTACGGGCTGAAACACCTCCGGGGAGAGCAAGCGAGCGAGCTTTGAACTCAGTTTCCCCACGTCGCAGCCACATGCTCCGATTACCGTCGTAACGGGAGGTTGTGAGAAGACAGCTGAAAGCAGTGCCGGTGACCCAGCTCCAGCCAGGCTCCGGTTCCATGGCAGCAAACACCCTGGGGAAACAGGCACTGAAACACCTCATGTCACTAGGAATCAGCAGTACATCTTGTAGGGTAATTGCTCACTTAGTGTGACACAAGCTTTGGGTCCCATTGCTGGGTAGCTATGCCTCCTCACGCACTGTAAAGGCGTGTGTTAAGGTTATGAACTCCATCAAAGTATACAAAAATTAGGTGTTGCAATGTTGACACCTAGTTCTTTCGTTCCCTGAACCTTAAAAAGGAACACAAACAGAAACTTGGCTGGCATCCTCAGATATTTTTCCTATACTGACTTGCCCTGGCTATCTCCTTAAGGCATCTTTCCTTTGACTTTGGTTTTCCCAGCTTCACATTTTTTCAGGTTAAATTCCATATACCAGTGCAAACAGCCTCTGCTTCCAAAAGCCTTCCTTCTCTTTGCTCTCAGTTATGCCTCTTCTTTGATGTCCTGCTGCTTTCTTGCTCTTTCTTCCAAGTGACAGCTGTACAGCGCTAACAGAGTTCAATAGATAAGCATCTCACTCCATTATCCACCTCTACCTAAACAATCTCTACGTATTTTTTATCACCACCTGGATTCAGCAATCAAGCCTGGCATCTAGAGACTGAGTGCCATACCTCCCATCATACACAGCAATGTCTCATGGAGCATTAAATGCCTGTACTCTTAAAATCTGAGGATGCTAAAATTCATTTTTTATTCCTTTTAACCCCTTTCTTTCTTCTTTTATTTAATGAAGTAAAAGAATTGGTTTCCAGTTATGACTACCTTTCTGGTAATGATAATCAGCTGTCTCGAGTGCTCCCTGGAGCTCATAGACACTTCTTTTCCCACTATTCTCCTTTAAAAGTCTGGGATGCAGGGATGTCCCCTCTTAATTTCCCAGGTACCTCTCCTATAGCCAGCTTAAGTTTCCTGGCTGATTTAATTCTTTTGGCATCTATTTTAAAAAATAAATCTGGGGTGTAAACAACCCACTTTTTAAATAGTTCTTTACCTTGGTGGTTTTAGTCAATTGTTTGATTCCCTGGTAGCCTTTAGAGTTAATGATTGTTTATTTTCTGTCCTTGGAAAATGTATAGAAACTGTGACAGACTTTCCACCTCTCCCTGCTGAATACTGACGTACAAGTAATAATTCACTTTCCTGACAATATCCCCCTTTTTGTCAAGGTAGCTTCCCTGTTGCTCAGGAAGGTGATGGCTGTCTCCCCAAGTGACCTTTGGCCTCCTATATACCAAATTTATAAAAACTTTTATTGTGTTCACATCTTTTCTCCTTTTCTTCTTCTCCTGTCTCAGCTTTTTGGATCATTTTCTTGCATTCTGCTTTCACAATAGGCTCTTGTACCCCTTCCTGCAGTGCTGACCCTGCTGATTTATAGGTCTCATATTCTTCTCTCTTTATTGCTCTTTGTGTTTCCTCGGTCGTCCACAGTGGTCATTTCTACTCCAAGTAGATTTATTTCTCAATGGTATACAGATTTCTTGAACTATACCTTTGAGTATTTCCCCACCATATCCTACCTCTTCACTGTCTTTTGCTGTTTGTTTAAGAATACATATGCCCCTCTCAGTGCTTTCTGTGAGTTCAAAGCTTTTGCACTTCTAATTTGGGGGAGTCACATGTTCCTGGTTTCAGAACTCATTAAATTTGGCCTGTGTTTTCGTATCCTCCTCTGTTAGCCCTTCTGCATGATGCATAGCGTATCTGGGCAGATGCCAAGTGCCACAATGCAAGCCTACAGCTTTAACTGTATATTCACAGTCTTTGCTATAGTTCCCATACAGCATGCAAGTGCTTCCCAGATATGAATGAGCTTGTTTTCACGCCACCCTCCGAGTAAAGAAAGTGTTATTATTTACATTTTATGGAGAAGAAAACCAAGGTACAGAAGTTAAGATCCATATTTGGGAGTACACTTGAATGCCTAACTCTAATTCAGCTGAAAATAAAATCAGTTCTCTGGTTCTTTAAGTTACTCCTTTTTTTCAGAAGCCCGGCTGCTTTCCTCTGAGAAGCTTCCCGTTTTCTAACACTTTCCAGCCCCCTTGTCCCACACGCAAGTCCTGCCTCCACCAGCACCATTTTGTTCCTTCTTCATGCCCACATAATTCCCTCTCATCTTCCCCTGTGCTCTCACACAGAAGCTTAATGTATATGTACTTAATTAACACAGCTGAAGGCTGGGCCAGCCTGCAGCCGGCATTGCTTCCAGCAAGGCAGCCTCTGGATACTGATAGCAGGGTTTTTTTTCAGTTTGCTTTGTTTTCCCACACTACCTAAAGCATGGAGGACATGGATATGACCTGTTCGCTCTGTAGTGGTTTAAAGTATTTAATTCCTCAATGGTGGGAATTTGCTTCCTACACAGATGCCAAAAAGAAGGAGACCAACCTCCTGAACACTCAGTCCCCAGCGGATGTAAGAGGTGGCCGCTGTTGTAAGCTCCCCAGCTCCCTGCTCCATTGCCAGCTGCTCCTGGAAGACTGTAAGACGTGCAGACCCTAACACTTCCCCTGCTGAAACCCCACAGAGCCATTTCTGGCCAGACGGACGCAAAACCCTTGCTGGTGCTGAGACGGTGGGTTATAAAACCAATGTCCCCATCCCACCTCTGCACCATTTCCCCAAGCCTTTGCTCTCAGGCTGCCTGCTCTCTGCCCAAAGAGCCCGAAGGGGAAGCCCACCCTGGCCATGCTTGCGGGTGCTCAGGTTCAGGGCTGCAGGCCACCCGTGGCTGACCCAAACCTTCAAGTCGGGGTACAGCCTGTTCCTGGTGGCTTTTTCTCATCCACAGCCCCACGAGGGGTTTATCTGACAACACGTGGAGGGACGTGCAACCCAGGCACTCTGGACTGAATTTCTCTCGATCTTTGCTGTTAAAGCTGTTCCACACCATAAGATTTTGTCACATGTTTGAACAGGAACCTGGAAACCAGGGATCATGCTCCCCTTTTAGTTAGTAGAGATCAGCCTGTGCAGCCAGTGGAGTCAAGAAAGAGATTCACCTCATCCTAAGACAGCTGTCCATCTGGCCGGCTGATGCACGGGCTCCATCCCCATTGACCACCCTGAGACCAGGACCACCAGCTGGCTGCACATGGGGCCAGCTCCCCAAACCGGGCCAGGAGAAGCCCACCCAGGTCTCCCAGTGTAGTGAGCCACCCCCTGGGCCATGGGATTTTTCTTGCTGCCTCCCAGGTTATTGGGACAGGTGACATCCGAGTTTCACCAACAGCTGGGCAGAAATGCGGCAGTGCTCAGGGTGAGGGATTCGGCAGGAGCTTACGCACAGGACCCGGGACAGACAGCAATGCTCTGCCGACAGACAGACCGACCAAGGCAGATAAAGGGAAATTAATGAGGAGAGCAGCAGGAAAGCAGTCTGTCACAGTGCCACAGCCCTGCCTTCGCCTACATCACCAACTGATGGCAAATAACCTTGTTTTATCACGCAGCAGTCACAGCACCAGGCAGTTTACGGCATTAGCCAGTTTGCTGTTACAATAAGATGCTAATATTTTGAACAATCGGATGCTCACCACCATAAAATAAAGCTAAGCACTCTAGATCCTGCTTAACAAGCCTGCTAATGCACTATTGAAATCAATGGCACATTTGAACAGTAAGAACTGCCCTGAAGCTTTTTAAAGCCTGCTGTCCTTATTTTTCATTTTGGGAGCAGAAGTGTTCCTTCCAGGCGGGCACCTTCTGTTTGAAAGGCAACGGGACCAAAAGCACAAATAAAAGGACATAGGTTGGTTGGTAACAAGTGCCAGCAAATAGCGTCAAACAAGTCACTTCATCTTTCCCTACCTCAATTTCTTCAGCTTGCGGAGAGCCAGATATAAAAGCAGAAATGGTCTTCTCCAGCACTCAAGTGCTTTGTGACTTGTGGATGGATGGAAATGCAGTATTAAAGGTTACAGACAATTATTCTTAAATGGGCTCAAGTGATGTTTGTTTACACAATGCAGACTTGATAAAGCATCGCAGATGCTTTATATAAACATATATATAAAAAAAAACCACATATGAAACATATCTCAAAAACGTTTAAGCAAGAGCATCTGTCACAACCTAAAACACAGAATTCTGTGAGAGGAGAGAATGAGAAAATGGGAACTGCATAATCGCAGACAGGAAAAGACAACGGGGAAATAATGACAAATCAAACATAGCAACTTTTTCTCTCTCAGATGACACTTCTCATCAGCTAGCTTATGTCAAAGCAAAAAAAAAAAACCAAAACTCCTCTGATTTTTATCTATTAGATTTGGCTCTGAATACCTGCCACTCTCTGGAGCTGCGGCTGCAAGGCGGCCCAGCTCTGCCACTCTCGGCTAATAGGTTTGATTGTTCTCTCTGAAATTATACTCGCAGATACTGACCTGCAAGTCAATCTGACACTCGGCTTCGCACTGGGAAGAAAGGCCCCCCCGATAAGGCAGCGTGCGAGCGACTGGTGCAGACCGACAGCCTGCAGCGGAGCTCGGCCGCCCCACCGGCGCTGCCGCCGCCGCTCCGCTCGCACGTGTTGTGTTGTTGATGGCGAGATAAGTCATTGCAATCCACAAAGTGCTGGTGTTTAGTATACAGTATTTATATTTTATGAATGTTAACAAGCAAGAAGCCCCGCACAACTGAGCAGTTACGAGCTCAAAAGGCTTTGTGAGATATTTTCTCTAAGGGCTCATTAATGTGGTCTTTTAATGGAGTACTTGCATATCTGAATCTTTAACTGTAGCTATAAATAGAGTTTATAAGCACTTGACAGTGTGTGGCAAAGCTGTGTTAGCAGTGCTTGCCCTGCTTTTTTGCAAGTTCCATTTGCAAAGGATATTTAAGATGTGGAATTTAAATGTTTCCCAAAATGCAGACCTGTATACATCCTAATAACACTGCACTCTGAATACCATTTTCACTGGGTTTAACGCATTTGGCATGTTCCCTCAATTAGCCGAGCATCACAACACCTCAACAAAACAGCTAGTATTCCCATGCTATTGAAGGGAAAATCGGGGCACAAAGAGGTCAAGTGACAACCCAAACATCCCACAGCAAGTCAATAGCAGAGCAGGGGCAGGAACCGATGAGCTCTAATTACCTGCCCTAATCATTAAACCCAGAGAGACAAATTCTGCCATTATTTTTACTGGTGCTGAAGTAGCGTCAGTCCAGGCGTGTAAGCTGACAGCCGGATTCTCCCTTCCATAGCAGGTTCCCTTGCCCTGCAAAATGTCCACACTGTGCTGACCAGATGGCTTTTTCCCCCCTCTTGACAATCAGTTTAGAGTAACAACATTTTCAGCTCACCAGCCCACATGAAGCAACCTTAAATATACTTTCGCCAGCCCTAGTGAAGAACCAACAGAATTACCCAGCTTAATGTACTATACAGGAGTGTTGGTTTATGGTGATATAGCGAAAGCTGCTGGAGGATCACAGCTTTTAATAAATCACCATATAGTATTATCCATAAAATTGCCACTTCCATGCACTGCAGAACTTGCGACAGCTCTCCTATGTTGTCTGGCCACCTGGGGCCGTATCCACGTAACGCACCCGCACCGTGTCCGCGCTGCTGCCCCGTGTCTTCACGTGCCCTCTGCACGTGAAGAAGCCATCATGGGTCAAGCACGACAAATTTGAAGGGCTAGTGTCCAAAATGTCAGTTACTTGAAGCATCCACCACAGCCTAAGGAATCTGCAAGGTGTAAATAGGCCTTTCTTCACCTGTTTGGTTTATTAAAATACTTTTTAAAGATGAACCTTTAAAATATTTCCCTGTTGAAGTGGGCCCTGGAAGCCTTGACAGCCTCCATAGAGGAAGACAGAGTGGCCCATCCACCTTCATCTGGCTTTCCCCCATACTCTTCCTATCCAGTAGATGCATTTGTTGGCTTACTTCTCCAGTAACACAACAGGGACTGAAGCCCAGACACGTCTGGAAAAGGAAGCGACACAGCTCCTGAGGCCTCACTGGGAGAAGCTTTCTTACCCAGCTTCAGCGCTCATTTATACAGTACATCTACTTCGGACAGAATTACATGTATTTACTGGGGTGTGGGCCCTGAACACATTGACGAAGTCCCTTTAAGATGATTACAGGGGATGTGTTGTCCTCTCAGGCTGACATCTATTATAGGTCGCTATTTGGATTTTACGCTAGCAATTCTGAATGCTTCCATTTTTGGTTCATCTCTGATGCGACTGGAATCGAGTTTTCCGCATGCATACATCCTGAATTTATTTTAACTGTGCTCAGTGTTTAGAAGGTAAGTGAGGATGCTATTAGCTACCAGTCTGCATCTATGAATGATCATTTATTACGTTCTCAGTGGTTTGGTTCAGACATGTGAGAGAATATGTTAGCTTGTAATGAGACTATCATGGGCTGAATTGTTTGAGGGAGCCTGTTGTCAAATGGTTACTTTTATCTAGAGGGGGGGGGAAATTCAACCAGAATAATTTATAGCTTTAAAATGCTGATTTTTTTCTGTGAGCATGTATTAGATGCTTTAACACCATTAAACTATTGTAAACCAAAACATGATTAAATATTTAAGCAGTGTTCTCTTTCCTACGCAGGGATAAGTATCTATTTGTCTTGTATCACAATTTTATGCACTTAATGTCTTTTCAGCACCGTGGTGTCCCACAGTACAAGCTCAGGATCCGTCCCTCCTGGAGGAGCGGGTGGGCAGCTCCAAGGATATTGCCTGAGCAGGAGATCCAGCAGCCACGTCCTCCTGTTAGAGCAGAGAAAGCACAATAAGAGTTTTGTCTCCTCCTTGGTCACCTGTGTCCACCTACCACAGGGACACATATTTTTCTTTGCTCTTTAGTTAATTTGCATCTTCATCCTTCTTCCCCACCATCAATCTTCCTTGCCTTGACCTTCTCCCCCCTGCTGCCTTTCTCTTCCCATACACTACTGGCCTCTTCCCTCTCCTCCCAGAGTATTTGCTCCTTTTCTCATTAGCTTTTTTCGCCTTCCTCTTAACAGAGCAAAACCTCTCAATCCTTCAGCCCTCTGATGTTGAGCGCTTCCTCCGATGCTCACGTTGCCTCTGCAGCTCTTGCCTGCAAACCTGCGTTTCGGAGGAGCTCAGCTCCGTTTTTCCTGCTTGCGGTGGGCTCTGTTCCTGCTCAGAGGCATTCCTGAGCACGCACTGGTGTGCTGAGCTAAACACCGCGGAGAGGAGACAGGCTGGGACCAGGTGGCCAGATCTGAGCGGCACTTGCTGGGAGAGCAGTTTATTTCTGCTGCCTCTCCATGGCCTGGCAGGAAGACAATTCACTGAGGCATAATTTGTTGGGACATTTTTGCTCAGCTGCAGGTCAGCTCAGATCCATCCCTTGAAACAGCAGCTGCGTATTTCTCTTTCGGCACTGTGGAGCTGTGTACAGGAGAACTTTCCACCTGGAGCCCAAACAGGCCATCGGATGGGGAGACAAAGCCGAACGTGGAGGGTCGATGTACCAGCCACCTCCTCAGCAGCACTTACTGCTGTTTCTCTAGTCTGGTGTCCAAAAGGCTGCTGTAATTATTGACTCAGATGGCAGCAGATCATCATTCAGCCCAAGGAGAACATGACCAAAACCCATATAAACATAGGACTGAGATAAAAAATGACTGTGACCAATTAGGAGGGCTGGTTCTGCTCTTCTGTACCCAGCTATAAATCAGGGTTAGTGAGGCAGTGGAGAAAGCAAGACAGGATGGCCAAGAGAAGAGGTCTCTGCCTTTTGCCTTCAAGGGGTAGGTTACATCTTCCTGGAAGAGGAAGAGAAGCCAGGGGCAAAAACCCACAGAAAACAGCCTGGGGCCCAGCCTCTGGCCATAAGGGCAAACTTTACAGCAGGGCTTGCACCATAGGCTGAACTCTCATTTGCTCTGCAGCAGGATGTCCACATCCACACGGCATACCTCTCCAGTGCATCCCACCCCACAACACGCTAGCTCGCAGCTCAGCAGGCAAAGACTGTGAGCAGTCACGTTCGGGGTCCCATATGGGATTTAAGATTTGGGGTTTGACCTATTAATCTTGTTCAAGAGAGACTACTCTCCAGCTGGGGCGGGAGGGGACACTGTGTCTTTGTCCCCAGGAAGTTTTGGCAGAAGTAGTTGTTCCAGTTGGGAAGATGCAGACACAAATTGGCTCTAGCAGAAATGGGGGCTGCTGAGGGGGTCCCTACCATCTCCCTGCCTCTGCACGGACAATCTCGTGTCCCTACCCCCCCACTGAGGTGTCCCACAACATTCCTGGTATTACACATGAGACATTACATGTCGGTCTAACAGGTGAGTTATTTTCAGCTTAGTTCAGCCTTAATTTATCTGGGGTTTTTCCTTCCCATTTCTGCTATTTGAATTGGATTTTATAGGAGAAAATGAGTAAGGCATAAATATACAGTTTAATGTTTCCCCTGTTAAATTCAAGTTTAAAGGCTATTACCTATTTCACTACAAACAGCTGCTAACACAAAGTTTGCTCCCCCCTGCCCCCGATTTAGTTTTGTTCACGAATTCCACGTTTACCTGGGATGTGCAGCGGGCTGACCCCAGCGCGCCGCACACCCCACCTCGCAGCCCTTCCCTGCGGCCAGGGCAGCACGGCTCTCCTCCTCTTCCTCCCCCCTCTCCCCACGGGGCGCAGCCTCTGTCCCACTCCATTCCCAGGCGCCTTTGGGCATTAGCCACCCCTATTTTTTTGCAGTTATGTTATTTTCCTCTATCCCTCGAGCACGGCACCGGGGTGGGAGCTTGTGGCAGGATGCACTTGGGCATCACGTGCTGCAGGCAAGATGGGTTTTTCCAGGCACGTGGCAGGGAGGTCCCCAAAAGCAGCCCTTGACACCGCGGGAAGGCTGGGTACCACATGCGGCAGGAAAGTCAGGCAGCTGCAAAGCCTGTAGTGCAAACCCACTATACGTGCTTTTATGGCATTGGATTTATTGCACTTTTATTGGGCATTTACTGAAATAAGTGAAGAGGCATAAAGTTCACAGTAAAAAAAGAAATGCCTTTCATAGCAAATTTCACGATTCTTATTATTGTCTGATAGCGGCAGTTTTGTATAAATTCCTAAACAAATAGATCATATCACTGATTTTAACCTTGGCCAGTCTTTAAAGTAAGGTGCATGCTACTTTTGTATCAAATCACAACGTGATGGAAGAGACAGAGCTCTCCAGCCTCCTGACATTTTCTGTAGAAAGTCATTTAGATAGAAAAATGCAGGTTAAGAGCTAAAACAGATTAAAAGTGCACAAACCAAAGCGACACAAAGAAGCCAACTGAAATGACCCCACATCTATAAGACGAAGATATGGTTAAATGCAAATACAGTCCTTCTGAAGTGCTGCTTAGGGTAGAAGAAAAATGATCCAGGAAAAAACCCAGGCAACCTACTACACAGCAGCAATGTAAGCTTAAGGTAAGGTCAGGGGCTGGTTCCTGCTCTCCTTTTTCATACAGATAGTCCCTTTGACTTCATTAAGATCAGTCTGAAGGCTAAGAGGGGCAATATTTAGCTGCAATTGTCGCTCTGTGTAGCTACAACCAGTTCTGTACGTGCTGAACTCAAACCAGAGCAGTCACATGGCATTGCTTCCCCATTTTACTCTCATTGAGACCAAGAAGCGAGGAGGAGGTCTGGCACCAGAACGGCATCAGCAGTTGTTAAGGCAAGTGACTGGGTTTCACCCTCTGCTCTAACGCACATTTTCTGTGCAACTTCGGTTTGCTCAGCTAAAAGCAGAAATAGCAACACTTCCCGGCCGCGCGGCAGCGCTTCAGCTTTCAGTTCGCCATCCCCCGGGAGCTGCCGACCCCCGGGAAGAAGGCTCTGTGGTGGTCAGCCGCGCCAGTCGTAATGCTCCACCGTGTCTGCCAAGGAGCAAAAGAGAAAGCAGGCTTTTGCCGAGCATTAGAAGCCAGCGGTCGCAGCTTTTCTCCGCTCTCCTTATATTTGAAGGATAGACATCGTTCCTCTTCTTGCCCGGAGCAAAGCTAGTCGAGAGAAAGCAGCAGAGGTATCTCCCTTGAAAAACTACCAGTGTTCAAACCCTTTGCCCCGGTGCCTCCTCCTCCTCCCAACCACCGCACCCGGCCGATGCCAACCGCCGGCTGCGTTTCCCAGCTGTAGCCACCATCTGTCGCGGCAGGAAGGAAGCAGATGTGCAGAGACTTTGGCGGCTCGGCGCACGTCGAGCGTCCGCTTGTGCCAGGAGCCGGTCAGTGGGTGCCGCAGGACCGGGCACAGCGGGCGCCCGACCAGCACCAGGGCCAGGCGGCTGCGAAACACCCCTGCGGGTGCTGGGACCTCCTTGGAGACCTCGGCTTTGAGGACATCTCCCACCCTTGGTTCACAAGCCCAGCCCCAGGTTGGAGCTGGGGCACAGCTCGTTTCAGCCACCCCCCAGCCAAGTTTCCAGACCTTTCTGCACCACGTCTGCCCCTTGAGGTTTATTTGGGAACGTTTATGAAGGAGCAGTCGCTTCCCCGAGCCTCCAGGATGGCGGGTGCCTGTGTCCACGCGGACCGGGCAGCCCAGGAGGGTCAGCCCCGCGGTTGCACAGGAGGGAGAGGAAGACAAACGACATGAGATGTCTCAGGCAAAGCAAATGAAACTGCGCCTTACATTTTAAGAAAAACATTTAAATTTTCATGAGAAACCCGAAACCGAAAACTGGAAATTAAAACCGACTGTTTGCACAACTGCCTTCTATTGATCAAATTATAGAAAACAGCCATGAGTGAGGGCTGTGGGGAAAGCAAACACACACTCAACACACCATCCATCTCCATTCCCCAAACATAATTATAACAATATGGGAGACATGAAAAGACAGTGCAACGCTACACACTGGTAATAAAAAGCTGGAAATATTTGTGGGTATGAAGAGAAGCTGTTGAGCAGAGGCAATGCAACCGTCTTCTTGGGGAGCTGAAAAATGCTCAAGGAATAAAAGCTTTAAAAAACCCCACCGAAAACAGAGGAATACTATTTTTCTTTCTTTAAGGAGAAAAAACCCAACCATTACAGTATGTACGAAGGAACACTGCAGGGTTTGCAACTGCCCAATTTTCCTACTGCATGTGGTACCCAAATTGTCTCATAATTAAAAGCTGCTATAATACAGACCACAAAAACCAATCCTGCACTATGTCAGTAACAAAGTTATGATAGAAAAGGGTCTTATCAAGTTTATTTAGGCCCTGTTACTGTCATTACTAGCTTTAAATAGCTGGATCCATCCCTTAAGAAGGCCAGAGCACTGTTACACAGGGTTCTTATATATATATATATGTAGGATTTAAAAGCAAATGGTCAGAATTTAGTAGTTTAAATTTCTTTTCTGTGATGAGGATTTATTTTTTCCTTCTTCTGATAAGGGAAAAACCTTATTAATGAGGCCTCAGTGGTAGTTACACTGCTGCTGCTGCACTGTAAGAGATGTACACATTTTTTTCCCAAGGAGGGTTTAACTGCTTTGTAGATCCATAAAGATATTTCACAGAGAAAGCTTTATTCAGTTGGAGCTCTTAAACCTCCTTTGTGAAATGTTGTGGTATTTTGTGAGATATGCGGCCTTTGCTATGCACGTGATGCTGGTAGGTTTCTAGGCATGCGAGTTCAAGAGCTTTATTTTCCAGATATTTTTTCAATTAATTAAGCTCACTGGTAAGACTGCATGCACTTCAGAAAGGAAGGAAAAGAAGAATAACAGCTAACCCTCTCTGCCTTCTGCAGAAGTAGCTGAATTTACTGCTTGTTGTCTTTGCAGAACAGCTCGGATGCTGGTTTCGGCAGCTTGCAGGTTTGCAGCCCTGGTATGTTTCTGGTGGGCTTTTCCTCCTTCGTTAGAAGCATTCTTGTGATGCGGGGGATTCCTATCAAAACTATCATCACCCTCCCAATGCAAGTCATTCCCCTGCTTTTGAATAGAGACAGCTGCTGAGCTACAGAAAACATCGCTCTGTGTCTACAGAATTCTTCACGGAGGGTTTTTTTTTTTTCTTAATGTTGCATTTTTACGCGCTTGTACACCCAGCCCCTATGGGGGAGTGAACAAAAGGCCTTTTAAAGGCAATCTTCCAGAATGCTCCAATTGTGCCCTTAATTGCATCAAAGTACACGTGGGCTCAGCTCTCTGCAGACATAGCTTTAGCTGTAGGTTGATTTTAAGCAAGCCACACATTTTATACCAAAGCAACGCATAAAAGCAGGCACAAGGAAAAAAAGCTTTAATTTAGTCACATTACTCCAGTAAGTAATAATGCATAGCAAGCAATAATTGGATGCAAGAAGTTTAGAGCAGATGTTCCCTTTACTTTGATTCTTGAGGCAGTGCAGTAGCAATTTCTTCCTTTGTAACAGACATAAATGATTCAGTGTTAATAAAAAAAGTTTCAGGCATGGAGTTCTTCCAGTGAATAGCTGAGGAATAAAATGCACACTGCGAGATGTGGGGCTGAACAAGGGCTTCCAAGTATTCCCCCTCCCCGCACCGAGAGCGTTTCAAAAGAGATCTGGGTTTTACCCTTGGACTTACAGTAGTGAATTTAAAGCACTATTTCTGCTAGGTACTATTAATTTTTTTCACTCGGAAAGAATTCAGTTGCTTTCCAAAGAGGTGGGGAATTGCAAACTGTCTGCCTCAGGGTGTCTCACCCGGCACGTGCCCAAAACCAGGCTTGTTCCAGCCAAGGGGCAACACCACCAACAGCAGCTGCATGGGCCCCCCTGGGGAAAAGCTGAGAGAGGTTCGGCAGGTCACGCCGCTGGCCGGGAGCCAGACCCAGCTCCACGACACCTGATGATATCCTAGCTGAGATGGTGACAATATCCAGTCCACCGAGATGGGATGTTGCTGGGGGCAGGTTGGGGCAGAGACGGTAGCGCCGGGAGAAGGTGATTGCAGAAAATGCGCTTTCTCCCCGCCAGCAGCAGTGTTGGCAGCTCCAAGCACAGCTTGAAAGTCACATAGGAAGCGAGGGGGGGAAAGTCGCAGGCTGCCCCATATTGCAGCACTGGGGCACCCATCTGCCCCCTTGCACAAGCAGAGCCTGGGAAGGCTCCGCCATAGAAAACCCAGAAAACTGCCAGCCACAGAAGACACCCAGGTAGTAGCTGGGGGGACAAATGGTGGCCCAGAGGGGCAGGGCTTTGGGATGCACAGCTGCAGTGGCCCAAAAAGCTGGACAAACACAGCCTCTCCGCATTCATGAGCCAAGAGCTTCCCCCCATTCGCTCTCATTCCCATCCCCCACCTGCAGCAGAGCCGATATTTTTCTCCCAATACACCACAGCATTATGCGGGAAGAGAAAGGAGGAGGACTTATTCGAGAAATGTTTTGCCTCAGCTTGCTGCCCAGGGAGCTGCTCTGGGGTGAAAAAGACGCAAGTTCCCCAAAACTCACATTTTCCAAAACAAACTGCAAAGGAAAAGCCTTTGCCGGAATAGCTGGTCCCTCCTGCTCTCTTCTCATCATCTGCCCCTCTACCCACCCAGCTCTCTCAGTGTCTCCTCCAGCTCAGCACAGCACTGCAGGGACCTGGGAGAAGCAGGAAGCGAGAACATGTGAAAATGAAGTAATGGGATTAATGCATGAGATGGCGAGATGCAGGGATATCATTCCTTGCTTCTAGGGCTGGAGTTCGGTAAGCCAAGCTGCTTTTCGGTAATTGCTCCTTAGGGAAGGGCTTAGGAATTACGCCCTGAAAAAAGAAATTGAAATCTGATACAGAGTTGGATGGACCACACATTTAAAGCCAGGCCCCCCGATTAATGCAATAGTGTGCAACATGAGGTAGCTGCTTTATGTCAGACATTAATTTTGTCTGGCCTATACCCAGTGAGCCTCAGCATCCGATGCTGTTGTACATGTTGTGGACAGGATGTGCTTGTGATGCGGAGACCTCCTGGAGCTTCCCAATGTTTTTCCGAGGAGTTTGCCTACGTGTTTTCTTTGGTCACTTCACCCATATCAGAGAGCAACGTGATCTCATTCAAGGTCAGCATGACTCCATGGAAGGCACAGAACTACAGTGGTTACAGATGCTAGTGGCTGCGAGACAACTGCAGATGAGCATGCTACCAAAAGCACACGTGCCTTTATCTGCAATCACATTAAGTGCGGTGGTGCCAATTCAGCTCCACCAAGCTGTGTATCATAGGGCCACAGAGGGGGAAGAGGTGCAGAGATGAGACCCCAAGACCAAGACGTTCCCAGTGTGCCACAGAGTGGAGCAGGCTGCGGCAGCAGGTTGGTGTGCAGCTGCTTCCCTTCTGCCCCCCAACAGCCTTCACCTCCGATTTTTTTGTTTGTTTGTTTTAAAAAACATTATGCTGATGCAGATGAACACAGGAAGTTTGGATTGCTGAGATCATTTTGTAAACTAAGGGTATGTCGTACTTGTTTCTCGAGACAGGCATACAAGACCCAATGCTATGACACTCTGTTTAGATGTCCCCTTTCTTCCCATTACCTCAACGCATTTAACCCACCCTCACCAAGGTGGAGTAAGGAAGCTGGGACTTCTCTTCCCGCGTTTGTACAGCACCCGGATTAGTTCCCATTTCGTCCCCTCTGACCCCACGCCCTCAGCAGCCAGGGCCAGCAGACTGCGGTTGCAAAAGGCTCCTGTGCACGTGGGCACCCACAGGGCCGGCGGCAGCAGAGAGGGTGCAGTCCCAAAAATGCCCCGGCCACGCCAACACAGCTGTGCCCTGCGCTTCCTCCCCCACGAAGGGGCCCGTTCTTCCCCAGCTTGAGGCTTTTGCTCTACGCGAGGGGCTCTCGTCAGCAAAAAGTCCGAGCAGCCATCCCCTTCCCTCTCCCTTTCTGCTGGAGGAAGGGGACTCCGGGCAACGCCGCACAGTCCCACTGCACCCGCAGCCCCCGGCATCGGGAGCGCGCCAGGGTTCACGACCCGGCGGTTTGCGAGGGCTGTGTAGTTTGTTAGCCCCCAGACTCACGCCCGAGCATTGGGAAAAAAGTAAGTATTCGTTGATTTGCGGAAGAAGCACCCAAAGCAGTGTCACAAAAGGCACACTCGGGACACAGCTGACTCCCAGCTCTGCCAGAAACATACGCTCTCCTCCCTGAGGCTGCAGATCATCCCCCTCAGCTCAGGCAGGCTTCCACCCACCGCACCAGAAGCCACGCTGGAGGGCACCCACCACCCCAGAGGTGGTGGGAGACCCAAGCGTCCTCCTGGACACGCTGTCCTAGGGATGGCGGAGCTCTCAGCGAGGACCCCCACAGACATACCCAGGCAATATTCGCTAGGCAAGAACAAGCGCAGCTAAAATATGCCCCACCACACACGCTCCCCTCCCCTTCCCTCACGCGCCGGAAGGATTATGGGGCCGGCGCAGGGAACTTCTTGTCCTGCCAGGGCATGAACCTTCCTCTCCCGGTCTCCAGGAGGCACAAAGCAGCTCCGAGCGGTTGCAAGCAGACGGGCTTTGTACGGAGTTCCTGCAAACATTGCTGCTTTTATTTAAAGCAGAAAACACAGGATGTTACAGATGAGTGGAAAAATGTGAACTGCCCCACTGCCTGCAGAGCCCCTCAGACTGGAGAATGCTTTTCTGGAAGTCAGAGGGTCTCCAGACAGGATTAGGAAAGCACACAGCGTCTGCTTTAGCTTTTTATTTTTGCCTTGCTTGGCTGCAGTTACACCTCCCTGCCCCCCCCAAAACCAGGGTCCCGTACCTTCCCTCCCACTTACGGCTTCCCATAGCCCTTTTGTATTTGACTCCTGGGAGGCCTCTTACAAACTCCTTTTGTCAGCTCCATCTCTTTGAAACACTGGAAAGCTACCAGCGAGAAGCCTGGCTCCGGCTCCCCACCGCCGGTGCTGGCAGCAGCTTGCCAGGTCCCTGCCAGGCTCTGCCCCTCCGCAGGAGCCCCGGCCAGCCCTGGTCCAGGCTGGGCAGGAGCCACAGCCCCCGTCTCCCCTGCTCAGCTTCACACCAAGAAGTTGTGCCATTCAGGGGCTCAACAGCTTGCACAGCAACTGCTTTATGGCACCCACCAGCATTCACAAAATGCCAGCGTTCCCAAAACTCTGACACCTGTTACAGAGTTTCCTTACACAGCTTTGGGGAGAAATCATGAAAAAAAAACCAAAACTCATTTTATACCTGTTTTGATGATTATGCACAACAACGGCACGGGTAGATTTTTTTTTCCTGATGTTAGTATATGCTTTTTATTCTTCAAGCTAAACAACCACCAGCCAACCTAACATTTATCAAGATAAACTGCAGACATCTCAAACATTTAGCCTCAGAAAACCAGCACTTACAACTTATTTAACCATCCACAGGGTCCTTGACTGATAGTACTTACCTTGAGGTGGCTGGAGAGCTAGAAAGAAACAGGAGCCCTCAAAGCAAGGCACAAGCCCCATCAATTCCATAGAGCCAAGTTACCTTTAATGGTGCTATGCTTAATTTATACCCCTTGAAACACTTGGCCCAGAGTGCCTTTTAATTGATTACAATTAGAAACTGTTGATTGGCTTGCCCTTAGTGTCAGTGACCACAAAGTGATCTGGGGAAAAGAGAGGCAGTTACTATTTTTTAACCACAATTCCATTTTTTGAACATAGTAAAATAGCTAAGCAGTGTATTGAATGACATAGTATTACTCATATGCTTAAGCACCTGGGTCCTTGATCTTGTGCTTTATAAAGTGCTCTGAGCTGTGCTGTAATTGCCTATAAATACGCTGCTGATCATGCTTAAAGGGACACTGTCAAGGTTGGCAGGCCTACAGTTTGACTTAGTAAAATGACATCTTAAAATAGTTTTATTCTCAGTATTCCTAAATTACCAAGCTGTGGGTTTTATCGTGTTTCTTTTTATCAGTCCAGCTCCTACGATTAATAAGGTTATGGGAGAATGTTCACTTTTAAAGCAATGGCCCGGCCATAGGAATAGTACGATAGGGGCTAATGTTCCCATCCTGAACATGCAAGTAAAAGCACTTTGCTGTAAAACCTATTTTTCCTGATGTGAATGTGCATGACCTCTATTGCCCTTATAGTTTGCAATAAGGTCACCCCTTGTTGAAGCAATGTCTTGTGAAAGAAAGAGCACAGGGCTGAGGGGATCAGGTCTGGGCAAGTCTGCAGCTGCAAGAAGTACCCATTTTCCATGGTGTCTACTTGTCAGTCAGTAGTCTTGTCCTAACTGAGCTAATGGGGAGGGGATGCAAGAAGAGTAAGTCAGGGAATGGGGGTACAAAGCTGGTGACAAGCAACTTCATCTCACCCTCGGCAGCGCTGCCGGGATGCAGAGGGATGATGGGATGGGGAGATCCCAGGGACGAGAGCCCTTTTCCGCACTGTCCCTCCTGCAAGCAGCTCTGTGGCTGGAGCCCAGCGGCAGGGGAACCGAAGCCAGCTATTGAGGAGTTTTTTGATCTCAGGCAAAGAGTGGTACTGGGCTTTCCCTTAAGGACAGAATACAAATAGCTAAGGAGTGAAAGGCGGCCTGGGATTATCCTTTTATGAAGGGCCTGATTTGTTTCCGAGCTGAATAACTCGGCTCCCTCTGAGCGGCAGTCCTCCAGCACACTTTGTACTCACGGGAAACCTGCAGTGCCACAGTAACCAAACCCATAGGTACCAGTAAATGGAAAAGTGAGGCTCACTGGTGCCAGGGACAATGCAGGACAGGGCTCTGCTGAGGGGGACACAGAGGGAGAAACTGCAAGAGAAGGCTCAGCTGATAGTGCCAGGGTGGCTGTGTAAAAGGCGTTTTTGGAAGAGGAGACGTGGGCCTACAGCCAGGCTTCATCTTCGTTTCTGATGGGGAGGTGCAAGATTTACAGGTACCCTAGACGCGAGGCAGTGCGTTGGATGTACTTATCCAACACAGGTGTGTGTTAGTGACAGGATGGACACCGCACACACTCTAGGGACTTGAGGGAAGCCCTGGCAATGTGTAAAAGAAAACTCAGAAAGAACCAAAAACCAAATAGAAAGAAGGTCTCCGGCACCTGGGAAAAAGGCACACCTGCGGCAGCCGTGCCTAAACAGGGGACTGGTGGGCACTTGTGGCTGGTAGCATCACTTGATGCTGCAGTTCCTCAAAGAGGTGGGAAGAGTAAAAATCTTCCTCTTAACTTTTTTTCAACTGCAGGAAAGAGAAGAAAGAAAAGAAAAAAAATAATCCGCAGGCTGAAGATCCCACGGAACAGAAAAAGGCAAATCTAATGTCAGTCTAACAGCAGATCCAGCTCAAAGTTTCAGCAGGTGGGAAGGTGCTCGCCACGCTTCCAGTCCGCACCCAAGAGAACTGGGCAGCGCAGGGGCTGTGTCTCACACAGACAAGCCTTGCAGGGTGTGAATATGGATGCGGGTAAGCACTTGGAAAAAGTCTTATGCGTCTAACACCAAAAAGTGCATTTCAAGCTCTAACAGTTACAGAGAAACATTTGAAAGTGCAACTTGCATATATTTTAAGAGCTTCCAGAAACCAGAATAAAAGTAAATGAGCCCAAAGTCTGTCCTTCTAAAAATCTCATGCTTTTTAGACAAAGCTCGTATCTCCTGATTTGTTTTGAGCTGACTGGATATTTTTAAATGGTTGTCCTTGAGACTTGTAAAACTTGTTTTATTTTTTGTGGGTTTATTCCACAGAAATGCTTAAAAAGCAATAAAGTCAATCTCAGTAGCCTTGCTTAAATCCATGATTACATCAATTCTGTGTTGTGGGTATGCAGGGAGAAACCAACTGAGTAGGAAATTGTAAGGGATTCCTGTAACAATAGTTACATTGTTTGTACACATATATACCATAATAATAACAGGAAAGCAACAGGAACCTTGCAGTTACAAAAAATACCCAGCACCCTTTAAAATTACATGTGTATATTCTGTGTTTACCCCGATTAACAGTGTTGTTAGGGACTGATATATTATGCACGCTGTATCTTCCATCTGATTTATTGAAGTTTTTTCTGGGCTTCTTTTCTTCGAAACTGTGGTTGTGCCTGATGTTTGCCAAGAGGAACCCAAGTTCCACAGAAACGTAAACACCTGGAAGCCGAGATCAGGAGTGTGTAAGAAACATGAATTAATTTAACGACAGTGCTTTGTAATGGACCATATAAATTTTCCCACTGTAATTGGTATATACATTCAACAGTTTTATTGTATGTCAGTGCACGTTATTCGGCACAGCTGCTAGAGAGGCACTGCTGAACTGGTGTTTCTCTTCCATGACAAACACCTATTAAGCAGTCAGCATAAACTCTTCTTGTTACAGCCTCTGACATCACCCTCAGGGCAAGCGGACACAGAACAGCAATTGCTGAATTGCGTATGAAAATTATAGTTTTATTGTCTATACAAGTGAAGATTTAACTCCGATTCCTGCTCTAGTCAGCTCTGTTATAAAGGAGCGATTCTTTCAGGGAACAAACAAGCACAGTACACCATTGTAATCAAAGGAACAGGCACTATTTATGTATTGGAAAGCCTTGTTCACAATAGTGCTAACACTCTAATGCCCCAGAAGCCACTATTTTAGCAGCTGTAGAGAAAAAAAGCATGACTAACAAGATGCCATACAGAGTCAGATACAGCTTTTTTAGAACACAAGTGGAATCATTCCATTTGATACAACTCAGTTTAATATGCACGACTGATAAGTAGGGATCATGTATTTAATATTTATATAAGCAGTTTCTCCACCGCAGCGTTCAAAGGCTTCCAGTGTCTCTTGAATCAGATCTCCAATATTTTCACGCTTCTGCTGGCTGTAGTCTATCCCATCGCCTGAATTAACTGGTTAATAAAACAGAAAAAAACCAAGAATTATATTAAATTTACTGTTACACTTTGAAATAATGATCTAGGAAATTGCAGTTGCTGGTCAGTCACTGTGCCTCTATCCGGAACTTTGCTCTGTGACATGAAACAGAGCTGAATTTGAAAACACGATGGTTTTGGTATCTCTTTAAGGCTCTGCTCAGGCTCCAATTCGTATGCCTTCAAAATTTGTTTATGTACACATTACTGCAGTACCTAAGTGAAAATCCTAATAAAGAAAACACAGCCTTTTATAAAATGAAGATGGACTCTCTTACACAGTTAATCTCTTAAGACCATTACTTCTTTATTTCTAACACTGCTTATTTAGGACAAAATTCTACTGCCAGATGCATAAAAGCTTATCTACAAAATGTGACTTAAGCTAGACTTGTTATGATTTGAAATATTAAATAGGTTTTGCTTTGGAATTGTTCCGTGTTAGACATCATATTCACACACTTATGTTGTTTCTGATAGAGGGGATGTCATGTGGCCTAAAAGAGATACTTGGAGTATAACACAGCACTCACTCCATTTCTGATCCCTGAAAAATGTGTAAAATTAAGTCAGTGTCAACAGGGCAAATCATGGCAGCCCACAGATGCAGTAACATTTACTGCTGCTTTCTCTAACATGGATTAGCAAGGGTGACACACATTCATACAAACACAGCATAATTCTTTAAAAACAATCGGTGTGAACAACGGTGACAACGAAACCGACAACAATAAGAAATAACTTCACCTGCAATGATGCTGAGAGATTTTAAAGGAGGGAAATATCTTGTATTAAAACAGTATTCTGAAAACTATCTTAATATAGGTATATTCCAAGACATATATAAAAAATAATTTGGTAGGAGCATAACGTACTCAGATCAGGTGTGGTGTAGCGGCCAGGTGGAGCGGCTGTCACGCTACTGTGGGGTAGTTCACACGCAATCAGTCCGTGGTCTCACTCCAGGCAGTGGTGGCTATGTGCCCATGTCATACCCTTAACATCTCAAATAACACTGCTTGCATATTGACACTCTCAGCTGGCCAGCAAAGGACACACTTGTCAAGACAATGCAACCAACTTCTCGGGTAGAGCCTGCCTTTTGTGTGAGGAACACAGTGCACGCAAGGGCGAGGGTAGATTTTGCTCCTGATGGTGCGTCCACATCCCCAGGCCGATGGGGTGTAGATGTACAACTGCACCCATCCTCACATCCTCTCCTGGATCTAAGCCCAAGGACCTGGATTTAAATGTTGTGACTTTGTTACCGGTAAAAACTGAAGAACCATGCTCATGAAGAAAGAGCTGATGAACAGGGGTAAAAATCATCCTTTTGCTGAATTTTCCTGTAAAATATCTGATTGCATTCCAAGTTAATTATGTGTGTATCAGTCTTTCAAACTCCTTACACACATCTGTGTCACTTTGCTTTTTGTAAAATGGTTACACAAATACTGATGTGACATACAAGGACTGGGCTTCTGAGTGGAGAGGCAGTTATTTTTTGTGGTGATTGCACTTAAGCACACGACTACTTTCCTATATATTAACTATGCATTTCACTGACATGCGAGGCCAGGGTTGTGACATCAAAATTTACTACAATTAGTTTACTGTAATGTTAGAAATAACAGATTATGAGAGTGCATTAAAAACACCAAGAGCTATTAAATAAAAGCACTAGCTTATACAAAATACTAATGCAAAAAGAAAAGCACATCATGGTTGAGTGCAGTTTAGACTAAACATGGTTTGTTCTTGCAGAAAACAACTGCGATCAACTGTGCCTCATCACCTGTGCTGCATGTGCACTGCCGGCACTCCCCAGAACACCTGGAGGTATTTCTCATTTCACTGGTTTGAGCAAAGGAAACCCTGAACCTTGACCTAAGTCTTGGCAAATATGTAAAGGAATTACTGACTTTCCAACCATTTGTCTATTATCTGTAATTTTAAGCCTACACACATGCTCTGCTAATGAGCTTACACAGCTTTCATCATTCTTTCAAAGAAGTAGTAAAAAAATCAGCTCTCTGGAAGTAATGGTGATACATTGCTAAGCAAGTTTGGAGGAGGCCAACAAGACACCGTGATAATGCCGGTAACAGAGGTATTTTCCAGAATCCCATGTTACAGTCTTCATTATGGAACATAGTCCATACAATAAATGATGCCTTAGATGCTTGATTAAAAGGTGCCTAAGAGAATGAGGCAATGATAAGGGAAATAGTCTGCAAGGGAAGACTGAATGTGTGATGTGCAGACTGTCATTACAATTTTTTTTCCCTATAGACCATCTGTGCTATGTGGAGGTTTGTATCCTCAAGATAGCCATAATTCACATTAATGCCATGACACAAGCTACAACCAACAGTACCAGAAGGGTTATGTCAGCATCGAGGTCACCTGGTTAAGTACTAAAATAGCTATCCTATGCAGTTATAGGAATTAACAAATCTTTGAGACAAAAAGGATAATCATTAACCCAACAGGACAACATCCACTAAACGGATGAGTCAGAAAGATCTGCTCAATGCACCTAAGGGTAAATATCTAGTCATAATAATAATGATGATTAGTTGGAAAAAATAGCTACTGAAGTATAGCGGTCTCAGCATGCCCTTCTCTGGTTTGACTCTATTTCCAGGTTTGCATGTGAAGCCAACTTTGTCAGCCGCAAAAATGTTGCATATGTAAAGTGTGAACATGGATCTGATTCAAGCTCTTTACGAAGTTGTGCTTTGTGAGGGAGAATAAATCAGCATGAAAATGCTAGGAAGCACATTTGTCATATCTTTGTCTCAAAGTGAAATGTCTGGCAAATTCAGCATGCATCAAGAACTCTTTTCAGAGCAAATGTTATTTCTGTGTTTAGAAGAAACGCATTGAAGCAATACTAACAGTTCTAGAGGATTACCATCAGGAAAAGATCTCATTTACTTCTGTGGATCAAAAAGTTAGTTCCCAGTCTCCTAAATCACGCACCGAGGGCTTTATGGTCCTTAAAAGTGAAGCAAAAGGCTTTGCACCTGTCAAGACCTGTGCTAGCTGATGAAATCGCCCGGCCCAGGAGTGGCACTCCCTGCCCTGCCGTCAGCGCTGCCGATGCCAGCTGCTGTAGCCGAGGAAACCCTGCTCAGACCCTCAGGGACTGAACTCAGCGTTTGGCAGGGACCAGAGGAGGATTTGAATTGTGCTTTAAAACATGGTTTGTATTTGAGTCTAGACATGCTTCTATTCATGACTCAGGATATTAAAGAAATTCTAGTGTTACTTGTATTCCATCTCATTTCATTTTAAAATTTCAATAGGGTAACACTACAAATATAAAATTGTATTGCATTACAGAAGGACAAGCAAGTTTCTCTCAGTGCATTAAGAGTTCGATAGGGCAGTTTTGAAGTCTGGGAGTGGACAAGAAAGGTAAACCAACCCTTAAAGCCCAGTCAGATCTATTCTTATCTCTGGACATTTGTTAGCATCTGAAAGTGTCCAAGACATTCTTTCAGTTTATTAGATTTCACTTCAAGGCAGGCCGAGTCTCAGATAGAGGTTTTTTTAATCCCCCAAATATGTCAAAGTACCTCTCTGTGAGTATCTCACAGATAACGGAGCTCGCTCCTTGTGGTGGCTGTTCCCAGGGTTCTGCTTCATGGAAAGCACAAATTAAAACTAGTGTTTTCATACACCTGTTGTTGTAGGGCTGTCACAGATCTTGGGATATTGCAGTTTCCCCAAATGTTAAACATCTGAGGAATGCTTAGTGTTGGAGGACAGAGTAACACCTAAAAGAGATTTCTGACGAGACTGTGAAGGAAGCCCTATGTCCCCAGCTTAAGCAATGTTTTCAATCAAATTGTAACTCAAAGGCCATTCTTTTATTTTTCACTGATGAACTTTTGAGAGCATATATACAGACATATATCTCAACTTGTTGTCTTGGAACACGTGGGTCCTGGAAGAAATTTTTTAACTACTACTAGTTAAAAACAGAGAGCTGTTGTACAATGGGATTTTTTTTTGTACACAAATCGATAAAGCTACTTGGAATGACAGGCATCATTCCTCCCTTTTTGAATCTTGAGAAAGAGAGATACTGAAAGGTAGAGTGACTTGCTCTAAGTCATGGAAGGGATCAGTCACAAATCGTGCTTTTTGACTTTATGTTGTAGATGATGAAAGTACTATTTATGGTAAAATGTAACTATGGTAAAAATAATTTTTAAGCTGCTCAGTTCATCCTAGTCAAACCAACAGGTATTTTTCAGCAATTAAAATGATTACAGTAATCCAACATGCTAACCACTTAACTAAATAAGATTTTTACTTCAAAAAACCAACAGTCATGGGATTGTAAAGTGCAGATATATTTCTCAGTATGGAATTGTATTTCTACAGAAAAGCCTGTCACAGAACAATATACAGTAAAGCAGTAGAAACTAGCATTAAAATAATTTGTGGAAAATTTCAGGACTTTATCCCTTCTAGGAGTCAGCATCAGTACCAAGAAATAAATGGAAGTCTAGATTGACATGCATGTGTGTCAGGGTTCACATCGCATAAGTTCACTGCTCAGGTACAGTTCAGGGCTTAATTAATTTTTCAAAAAGTCCTTTGTTAGGATTAGTTTAATTGTCATAAAAGATGTTGGCTTCCTGACCGGAGTGGAAAACGAAAGCCCCTGATGAGTCAGTGCGGTGGGAGGGAGGAGGGCTCCTTTGCACCGCTCCTCTCGCTGTGACTCAGAACTGCGCTTTGAAATTGTCAGCTCCGGGAAGGATGAGGTAGCTCAGTCTCCCTGTTCATTTAGTTGAAAGTCTGTGAAAAGTCACAGGCTAAGACTCTAAAACCCTCCTGTCTGCTAAGAAATGGAGGGACGTTGCTGATTCGTTTCATTCAGGTGCAGGAAGAGCTACCAGGAGGTTATGATTTCTGGTTGTCGCTAACCCAGACAGAAACCGCTGTGTTCCACTCCTGAAGGCTCAGAGCAACGTGAACACCACTTGTACCTGTTTCTTAGGACACGTCTAGTTATGTGCACCCAGAAGTGCAAACTGGCCTCATGCAGGCTGGTCCCAAAGCAAGAGCGTTGGAAAGAGGAGCTCATGGAGTAATTTATGTTGGAAGGACCCTCTGGAGCCCTCTGGTCCAAATGCCCTGCTCAGAGTCAGCTCCGTTTTCAAAGATAGGTCAGGTCGCTCAGGGTGAAATACCTGAAGTTGCTTAGTGCAGAGTAATCCCAGAACGAGAAATGGTGCAGAGATCCCCTTGAGCTGGCATAGCTTTTCACCAGCCATTTCAGATGTGATGAAGGTAGCTGCTACTCCTTAAATATTAAAACAGATTTAGTGGAAGAGGATTTGCTGAAGTTACAAACTTCATAGGGAGAATTATTATCTGTTTTAATACGAAACAAACTTAAACTTCTGGCATAGTAACAGATTCTAACCCGCATATATAACATTGCTTTTGGAAGCTTAATCATATTAAGATAGATGCACAGATTTGGCTGAAAAATTAATAAAATATCATTAACACCCTGACTTGAGACTATGAAAACATAATTTAAAAAAATTTAACATGTATCTTTCAAAATGATTTAAAATACTAAAGTGGAAAATACTAATGTACTTTAAGGAGGCCAAGTCTTTGAATATGCACAGACCTGTTTTTTGACACTATCAACACTTAGAGTTGCTTGTCTCTTGCTTTACTTGGCTCTTCCTTCTACTTTTCATCACTAGTGCTGAGTGTTTATCACTTTACAATGCTACAGTACTGCAAAGATTGCAGAAGAATGTTTCAATCCAAGATGAAAGCATGTATGCTTGGAATTTAAAAAGAATACTAATATAGAGATATTTCTGCTCATCATAGGTCTTAGAAAAAAAAAATTATACTTTTGGTATAAATCAGCTAGGTATTATCTATCTAAATAAGATGCTTCCAAGATTTTCTTAATTCTCATTGAAGGCATTTTGCTTTAGCATAGAATATAGATTCTTTCTATAGTTTTCTTCCATATGCAGCTAGCATTTAGTTATTTCATAAATTAGCATTTATTTTAAAATGTAAATGCTGTTACTATAAATACTATTCAGAAAGTCAACTATTCAATAAGTGGAGGAAGTGCTCTGATTGGAAAGGAAACATTTGACTGACTTACGATGTTTTGCTAATGATGTAAGCCTACTAGAGATAGCTGTAACTACTTGTAAATTGCTGCAGTATAAAAAAAACCCAAACCAACAAACCAAAAAACTGAACTGAAAATGAGCCAAGACAGCAGCTGTTATCACAGTTTTCCATTTCCAGGAAATGTTAGCAACATCAGATGTAATCCATTTTAAGCCCAGACTTTTTTTTTTTTTTTTTAAAATAGAAGTACAAAAATGAAAAAGAAATCACAGATTTTGTAAAAAATTATATTAGCAAACATATTTGACTAATGAGGTAAAAAATAAGAGAATATTATTGTATTTTTTTCCTCTATAAGTCCTTAAACTTCTCCAATGAATTTCGACTTTGAAGTTTGCCTATGTTTGTGCTACTGATCAATATCAAACAAAGTAGTATTAAATAATCTTAGATCAACAGCATGCTCAACACAGGAACAGAAACCAGAGTCTGAGATCTCTGTGGCCTTGGTACACTGTTTACTGTTGCAAAATAATACATTAGGTCACAAATTGTGCCTAAAGTGCAACAAGAGTTGCACCACTTTTGTGAATCTGATGTTCTTCCAATTGTTTTGGATGTATATAAGCTAGTACAAAGTAAATACTGTTTTTTAGCTGGAAATCATGTTTGTGTGTGCAAAATTTGCATAGCTTTGCTGGACTGATGTGAAATACATTTGCTTGTCACACTAATTTCTCATGCAAATATAGCACAATTAATGCAAAAAGAATTAAATCCATGGAAAACCAATTTTTTTGTGATGTGGAATAAACATAATGTATTTTTTTAAAGTAATTCAAAGTGACAAAGCTGAAAGCCCCGAAATGCCTTAAGGATCACTGATTTCAGTATGAAATGTAATCCTGCAACAGCCGATTTTTAACATTGAGTTCATTCATACTTAAACTCAAGATGCTTGACAAGCCATCCTCCTTCCTCCTTGGGAAGATTTTTATTTATGTAACCAAAATGTTTTTGAGGGAAAGCCCTAGGTTTCTCTTTACAAGCAAAAAGCTCAGTAATTCATTACTTTGTGTTAATAACTGTTGATGTGTTTGTACATGTCACATACTAATGGAATTTGTTGCATCTAAATTCTCTGTTCAAAATCATTACCATTTAAGGACCCTATTTGGTATAGCTTGCCCATCAAAAATTTCACTGACAACTAAATGAATTCAGTGACTGCTTTCATAACTGTGACGGAAGGGTGAGCCCTTTGTTATCATTGGAATGCAACCATATAAAAAATAGGTCAATATATTAAAAATGTCCCATCAAAATTATGGGAGCAAGTTGTTAGATATGCCTATAAGTAGCTGGATATGCCTGAAGTTGCCAGTTTTCTAGTTTTTCAGTTCCCTAATTAAGCGAAATAAGCAAGAACCTGAAGTCAGCTGAGGGTGTTTTATCAGTGATTTGAGAAGGGACAAGGAGATGAAAGCTATGAATGACTGTGTGGATTTGCCAAGATTTCTTTCATTACTGTGGGACAAGGACAGAATTTGTGCAGTTTAAAGGACAGCTAGCACTGAAACTGGAATGTACTTTTTTATCCTCAAGGCAGACAGAAAGGAACACCCTGCTCTCCCAGATATCTGTACTATAAGGGTCAGGACACCTCCTCCTGGTGTCTCTTTACATTTTTTTAATATATATTTTTTTTAAAAGTAAATTGAGTAATCTGATTACTGTTTCCTTCCGAGTTTTTCCACTTGGATCAATGCATATGATAGATTAAAAAAATAAGTAAAAATTACCTTCCCAAGATACTAATTTGCATTCTTTTTATGAAGAACAGGAAGGACATAAAAATAAATACTTATCAAAAGCTAGTTAACAGCTCTTCATTTTACATTAAGAAAAGTGTACATTTGAATTTATAACAGCTTTTCAAGCAAAAAGAAAAAAGCCAAATTTTATACAACTAAAATGTATTATAATGTGTAGTCTCTACTTACAAGAATGTAAAACATTCAAAAAAGAAAGAAAATTGCATCCCCTAGGTGTGCTGTTTCTGCAGATTCACAGCTTTTGAACTGAAAAAGTTGAAGCCTTTTGAAAGTAGTATAGAAACTGCACGTACACCACATGCAGACTGACCTTTTTTTTTTTAAGCTTTAGGAACGGTCTCTTATTTATCTTTTGCAACATTTTCCCTGCATTAAGTGTGAAGAAAGATAAGTGAATAAGAAGAACTATTTCATCAACTAACTGGAAAACACTCATTCTTCTTCTTGTCTAAATTACACCTGTACCTTTTGTTGCTTGACCTGTTATTCAAAAGGGTCCCAAGTATGAAGAAAGCAAGAGGCCCAGGAGCATGCAGCCCAATGTGCTGAAGGCCTGAGATCTTCTCACATCAAAGTCAGTTTCTTAAGAAAGCTGTAATGCTTTGGGAAATAAAGTTATGTGCAAAAAAGCCAATATCTCACGTTATAGAAACTTACTCTGTGTATCGGTTCAGTCTTTTGAAGTGATGCTTGAAGAGGCTGTAAGTTGCTACACAAAGGCAGCACTCCTGTATTCTGTGGCACACAGTTTAGGGGGGACATAACACCACTAGCATGAGAGTACAGCTGAACAAAAAGAAAGTGCATACAGCAGACGGTCATCCCAAACACTTAATCTTTGCATCTTTTTGTGTCATTTTAAATTATTAAGTAGTAAGCGGAAGGAAGAGCGATTTGAAGAATGGGGATATGAGAGCTCTCCAGTATAGCTTACCAGGTTCTTCAAATCTTGGTATGACCTAAGCTAATTTCTAAAATGTTATTTTAAAATTGGCTTTTAAATATCTTCCTTTAGAGAACCCTTTAGCACTTTTTACTGATATTAAATTAACTGAGGAACCATATACCTCTCTGAACATGTATTTCTCTTGAGATAAATCAGTGAAAGGGAGGTTGGTTGGTGGCATGTTGTGAAACTGCATAACCCATCTCAATGGTCACTAAAAGTCAGCCATCTCAGGTGCAACTGCTTATTTGTCTAGCTTGCCATCAGGACTGTAGGAACTCAAATAGTGGAGCATGCTGATACCATGAGCTCCTAAATTGTCTGCTATTTTCATTTGTCTGAGAAGAACCACTTGGCTGAATTTGAAAAAAAACAGAAAGAAACTGAAGTGCAATGCCAGGTAACAGTAAAAAATGCTATTGATATCATCAGTGGGTATGTACAAAGACAGAAGATATTTACACGTTTTTTGCAGTAACCTGACCCAGTACTAAGACCAGCTACTGAGACTGAGCAGACTGACACACTCTTGCAATACACAGCAAAACCTTTTGTTTCGCCACTTACGCAACTTTTATAAGATTACTTCCTTTACTATCCAATATAAAATCATTATTTATTATGCCACTATAGGTATCACAGACTCTAGCCTGTGTTTTTTAAAATGTACTTCTAACTTTTTCACAAAGGGATTGCAGTGTTATTAAAACACAAGCATTTTAGTGATGCCTAAATACAATTGTTCGTAACAAAGACGTAATTGCACACAACAGGTGTGTGTAAAAACAATAGGATGGGAAATGGTTAGCAGGTTTTTTTGAGATAAAACTATTATTCATACATATTACAAAATTTTAAGAGAAAATTATTTTAATATATAAAAATACATTTCTTTTATTATGCTTTTAAAATTTTGTTCATTAAGAAGATTGTGTTGTTCCAGTAAAAATTGTTAATAAAGGATCTTTTTTCCCATTCCAGATGGTATTTTTCTGAAAAAATAAAATGCAATCATAGGTCCTAGCTATAGGAGAAAGAATTAAGAGCATATTTTTCTGATTTACAATGTCCTTGATGACACAATTTTACTCTTGGCATGTATGAGTATAGGAAAAAAAATTCTGCTATTTCTTATACTGCTCACACCTGCAGAATTGCAATCATCCATAAGGGCATGATCTCTTAAGGCCATACTTGTTTTTACACATTTACTGAAAAAGACCTTTAAACTTATCTATTCTGGGACTATGCGTAGAAGTAAAAATGGCTTTTCTGTGTGCAAACAGGATACATGACATGCTCAGCAGGGTAAATTGGACCCCAGCTAACACTGGTAATACCTTTGTGATACTTGTACAGGTGCCTTCACATAGAAAGCATCCAACTGCTAACAACGCAGCACTTCTAGTTCAGTTTGTAATACTTTTCTTAACATCCTTCACCTCATTACAAAAAGCAGTGAACCTGAACAACAATAAAGCTTGAAAAAGAATCTTTGCTTCTCAGGTGAATTTGTATTTGCTTGTCCTAAACTGCTGCAAATATCATGTATCTCTAGGCTGATGGCAGTGTACTAGTTACAGTAAGTTCATCTCCCTTGCAGTGGTCATTTGAGTGTTTGCTGGCCTGACACGTTGCAGTGCCAGAGCCTTAAGGCATAGGATCAGCAATTTTGTAATTTGTTATTCTCCAGCCAGTCCTGGCATTATAAGGCAAATATGACCACTTACGTTCTCCAATGTGACGCTAAAGCATGCTACATTTTGTAATTGCAATCTTAATTTTTTCTTCATCATTCACTCATCTTACCGCCCTTCCAGCCCTGGTGCCTGACAAGCCTACAACTGTTCTGCTTCAGAAGGAAAACAGCTAATACACACGCACACACGCATGTCGAGACAGGGAGGAAGAGGCAAGAGAAGAAGTAAGTGATATGGCTGAATGCTCTTGGTCAACTCTGGCTCGCCTAGGGGTTTCTAACTAACAGCCAAAGAAAACAGTTAAGTAGCATGGCAGAGCACAATGTGTTTGAATATGTGTAAGTTTGCATTTTCATGTGTTATAGTGAAGAACTAAAGTAGAAAGCTGTCAAGAAAATTCTTCCCTGGCAACTTAAATATGCTTTCTCACACTTGGATGATCTGAGAGAACATGCACACATTACAACTAGCTTTACATTAATAACAATGAAATGGCTATTCCTATGAAGGAAAGTCATGAGGGGTTTTTTTAGATAAATTTGGGACACATTGAAAAGATAACTTGGAAGACAGCATGACTAATATGTAAGTGGGACATATTTCAAGAGTAATATTCTCTTCCAGTTTTCCTGGAATGCATATTGCTCAGTGATAGGGTCAGCCTCCAGAGGAAAGGGAGAAGTAACACCTCCCAAAATTCCTTTATCACCTGTCTCCAGCAGGCCACAGATGGCTGCTTCACCTCCTACATCATTTAATGCTAATGGCTGCACTAAGTTTACAGGTCTCCGATCCCAATCTGCAGCTGCAGTGCTGAATTGGTACCCGTGGAAGCACCACCTCAAGAGTAAGAGGAAACTCTGCTTCAGAAAAATATTACTGAGTATTTTTGCACAACAGCAGCTAGTGCAGAATGATGACTTCTGAAGGAAGCTATGAGATGTTATTTTAAGGGAAAAGAATAACATATACTAGTCTCCACAAATTCATGTAAGCAAAATTCTTCATGAGTCACCAAGAAATTTCATTCCTGAATAGTGATATCTGGAAAGGTCTTCCTGAATTACTTGTCCTAGCACAGCCGAAGTTTATTGGGCGCTTGACTGATAAGTAAAATAGGCAATCCTTGTCCCAGGGACAAGAATGTGGACATGGGAGGAGTAGAAGACAAAGAAAAACAAAGGCTGAAAGTGGAGGAACAAAAGCCAAGGACATTCATTTGGCCAATTAATTTTCTTAAGTGTGCTCCATAAGAGTTCTAATTGATATGCATATATACATTATGGATTAGCATAGTTATTCCACAGTGTAATTTAAAGTAGCACACTGGATGCCAATCGACATGTTAGATCTGAGCCTGTTGAGTTTCCACTATCATTTTGTAGCAAAACAAGGTGAAAAGGTAGATAGGCTTATCTGCACGTCTATAGCTAGGATCCAATATCTTTGCTTTACAGTTCTGAGTAAGAATCTCACCTACTTACAAGTTTACTTTGGGAAGTGATTAGAAGGGAATGTCAACCTTATTAGTGTAAATATAGGGCTCCTACAGGAATGTGTGCTATCAGCTTAAGTATTGACTTTTTAAGATGGAGAAGGTGAACTGAAGTTGTTACTAGTCTGTCAGAGGAGAGGTACCAACAGCCTCCCAGTGCTTGAGACCTCTCCTCTTCTATTGTCTTCCTTTGTTTTAATTGTATGGATAAAAAATAGCACTATCCGGAGATGTCTTGCTGGTTTGGTAATATCCTCATTTTAGAGAGGCATACACTTTCCTCTCTCTTTAAATTAAAAAAATGCTGAAGAGTCAATAAGTCATTTTAGGCATGTTTGTATCAGATCTTGTGCCTCAGCCATCTGCCTCAACAACTCCTGAAACTGCTGATAGTTGGCAGAGATTACAACCACTGTCACTGAATCCTCAGAAGTCATGGAAGAAGTCAGGCTAGTATCAGTTTATTTACATATCCTCACCATTGTAATACGTCCATATCTAGCAGCTCAGATACGCTTAAACAGGGGTTACGATTCTAGCTCTGTAGGGGAAATAGTACAATAAGATAAGAACTTGATTTTATAGGAGAGAAACAATAATAGCACTCACAATTTTCAGGTAACAGACTGACTTGACTTCACACATCCATGGAAGGCAACTGTGAAAACAGCCAGGCAGAATCAGAGACACAGGGCAGGAGACAACATCACGGCATAAACCTCTTACAATCAGAATGGAAATTTCAGACTAAGTTAGGAATTGCAACACAATATTTGTCACGTGGGCTCTGCAGGAGAATCATTAGGGCTGCACTAGACTCACCTCATGGCATAAAGCAGGAGTGCCTTTCCCGAGAACGGTGTCCAAGTGAGTGAAAGGCTGGCCAGTGAGTCTCACAGGGTGAGCCAGCGGGGAACAAGGAGCAGAACAGTGTCTAAAATCTTGCCTATCTCTGAGACTCAAATGTTTGCATGCACCCTGGAGCTACAGCCCAGAAGTTTTCCTGAGGGCAGATACCTATTGCCATTCCTTCTGGGTGAGATCGAATGCTTTCTTTATAAGCAACTTGTGCCACAAGACAGCAATGATACCACGGATGTGTGTTGGGTTTGTGCTACACATCTTTATGATAATAAATCAAGTTTCCCACAAGTTCTACCAGCTAAATGATAGTATAAGCTAAGGCCTGTTCTGACACCTTGTATGTGTTGTCTACCCTACCAGCAACTGTCTCACCACGGACGTACATTTGGATCTGTCCCCTCTGCCCAGATGCTTATTTTTCCAGAAACTCTGCCACTTTTCCACTTTGGTTGAATTTGAACAATGAGTTTAAAAGTTACAGGAGTCGAGGCGGGGGTGGGGGGTGGGGAAAGACGTGCAGAACAGAATAACCTTGTGACCCCATAAGTCTTGTATTCTTAGGTCAGCAGGCAAAAAATATGAGCAAGGGCAGTGGTGACTGCCTTCGTTGTTATTGTAAGAAAACATAGTGGTGGAGCAGCCTCCCAGGAAGCACGAAACAAGTCCAACATTGGTCAGCCTTTGTGGTTTCAAATATACAACTTTCACAATCAGGGAGGTTTCACCTAATTATCAAATTAGTTACTGATGGAGAGAGGCTTTTTTGACCTCTATGCTTATGATTTGGCAAGGAAGAAGCTGTAAGACAGACCTTTTGTTAGACTATGAACTTGTGCCAATGCTTTCAGAGAGACCCAAAGTTTAGCTCCTGAATCCAACTTTTGGCAGCTACCTGAGTAGGCTAATCCTGAGCCCTTACCGGTTCCCAAATGAAGGCTGCAGTGAGTCAGAACATCTGTACATGAGGCTAGATACTTAAATGCCTAAATACAGATTTACATGAATACATCTACAGTGCCAAGTTTTAAGTGTTTTGACTTGAACTAACTTCCTAACAGATGGTTATTCTGCATCTATCTTCATTTATTTATGGCTGTTTATGTTTATACAGACGCAATAACTGATCTAAAAGTGATACAAGCTTATTCCTTGTCTTTTTATTTATATTGCAATAACAGTTAAAGATATTACTGTACTGCACAATCTATAGAAATTACATAAAGATGATCCTTTTGTGTTGTACTCACAAGACGTCCTTCCAAATGTTCAAGAAAAACTGCCATGACCATAAAGCAAGGTGAACAAACATAAATTAGATGTTAGCATAATCTGTAACATTGTAAACTTAAGCAAGATATTAATAAAAATAAACAAACCCAAAAAACTCTGAAAAAAAATGAGGAGAAAAGGGAAATAAAGAAAAGAAAATATTTAAGTATGTGTATTAGAAGCTTCAGAAAATGGAATTCAACAAAATTTATGCAAAATTTCTCACTAACATAAATCTCATGCTACATAAAATGCAGTTCGTGGTATCATAAGCAGATATAGGACTGATTCAGGAAACTGTCATGCAAGTGTGTAAGTGATTGCAAAATCAGAACTAAAGTGTGTTTATTTATATCAAAGCATTTCCTAACTAAAGAAGCAAGCAAGCAAGCAAGGCAAGCATGTACAAAGTATTAAGAAATGAAGGGCCTAATACTGCTCTCAGCTATACTCATGCCTCACCATGTAAATCAATGAGTTTCAGAAGACTAAATGAAAGAGGGGGTTAGCTTTTCTCTGCCTACTACAGTGATTAATTAGCTTATTTTCAATAAAAAAAAATTGATAACTTTTTTCACAGTACCAAAAGTCCAAGAAAACAACAGCTATCTATTACCCCTCTAACAGGAGAAGGCACATGTGACCATGAAACACTGTGAGACCTTGGTAAGAAATATGATGAGAAAGAAAATTTCTCAGTTTTGAAGTTGTATTTATTTATATGTAAGTTGTAATATCCAGAGAAAGCAAAGTTTGCTGTAATCATTTTCTTACATTACTGCAACATGCATTTTTAATGCACCGCTTTAACTACAACCTTCTGAAGAAGATTCAGAAGATCATTACAGTTGCCAACATTTATGATACACCTTTATGTGCACTGTAACACCGCTGCATTTGTATCAAGAAACCAGATCTGGAAGGAAAGACAAGGAAATTTTCCCACTGAATGATAAAGATGCTTTATTTCCATAAGCCAAATAAATTTTTCAGGAAACATAAACTCAAAAAATTATTGATGTAGAACAGGTTTTATCACATCAGCTGCAGAACTCCACTGGGGAAAACAGAAAGAAGAAGCCCTTAGGCCACATTTTGTGTGACCTAATTCTTTCAAGGGTATGTTTCTGCAAATTTTTAGGAAGTGACAACGCAAATGAATGACAGTTCCCACCGTGATGTTTTCATGGAAACTCTGCATAACCTCCAAACGGCAGACTTTGCATCAACACTACAGTACATAGTTTTGTTCTAGAGTTTAATTACTTTTGGATGTAAATGAGCAGAAAAACAATTATCACAGACCCAGCAGAAGAAGCAGTTATGCTTCTATAAATTTCTGGTATTCTACTGTTACGATTGTCAATTTAAAGTTTCAGTCTATATGCTGCTGCCAGTTAGTGATTAGTCTACTACATTTTGGTGAAATTGCACTCCAGTCAAGGGAAATGAAGTAAAAAGATGAGGGAAAAAGCAAACTAATATTGCTAAAATCTAATTAGAGCAGCAGGGCCAGTGCTGGACTTAGCTGTGATGAGGTTGTCTTTCTATTAAATTCAATACACTGAATTCGGTAAGAACAAGATCAAATGCTATGATTTGATTTTCATGGGTGAAGTGTTAATAGGACTGTGGATTAACTTTTTCCTCATGTTGTGAAACTGTTTTTATATTAATGTAAAGCAGAATACAATCATTCTTTTCTCTGAGAGTATATGTCTAAAATCTGCCCATTTACTTTCAGAAGGATTAGCGCCATGCAGTTTATTTTGAAGGAAATCACATTCCTTTAACAAAGAAAAAAATTCATTCTTTTGACTTCAGCATCATCAGCAATATCCACCAGAACTTCATTTTAACAGTTTCCTATGTCAGACGATTTCTTACTTATATGGTTTTAATTCATGCTGGTTTGTTTCTAAATGAGTACTTGCAGCAAGTGAATGTGATTTCATTTAGCAGCCTAAGTTTTTCATTTAACAACTTAAGACCACATTTTAGCTATAGATGATAAAAACATGATAATTAAAACATAATGCTCTAAGAATGTAATTGGATTTTATCTAAAAAATAAGTAAATTATGCATACCCTGATATTAAACTCTGTATTTCTCCCCTAGAACATCTAGGTACCATAATATTTCACCCCTCCTCCAAAAGTATTAATGCACATTCACAACAGCTTTACCAGCCATATATTCTGAAATGCTTCTGGGTTCATGACACATGAACTTAGTACAATAAGTGTTGATAATAAAACCTGTCTGAGTGCCCATAAATATATATTGTGGAAAAATATTATGTATGAAGCTTTTCATCCCTCCACCTACAATTATTTAGTACAGAAAGATCCTATATATATATATATATATATATATAAGATAAGGCAGAATAGCATTTTAAATGAAAAAGGTCAGATGCATGTAATACATTTTTCATTTTAAATCGTGCACAAAGTTTATTTGTAGACCTTTGAAGTTGATGGGAAACTTGAGTGTTTATTCAGTTGGAACTTTAAGTATTTCATATATAATGCATATGTTCCCTGAAATAGTTTAAATTGACTACTACAAACAAACAGTGGGATGTTGTACATGCATCTCAAATATTACATAAAGCAGTTTAAAAATGTAATACAGACATCAATTCCTTAATGCTTCATAGTGCCTATTCAATAGTAAAAGACATCAATAGAATTTTGTATTTGATTTTCTAAGAGAACCATAATCCCCCCATTCCTTAATTAGTCCACGAATACAAGGAAAATCTAAGAAATGCATATAACGTCTACATAATTTTTTTTCCCTTTAATTCTTCTGTTCTGAGGACTTTCTCAAAAATTCTTTTGATAAACATCCTTAATACAAGCACCTATATTGGCAGGAATATTTTCATTGGGGAATAACTGTGAGAGTCCATAATATCTGATGTCACTAGTTCCATCATGCTGTTTATTTATCTCTAATGTGTGTAACATTCTCAGCTTTCACCTTTCCCTGTGTCTCACAGGAATCAGCTCTTAGGATAGAGCGGTTGCATCAAGACAGAAAATGATCTAAGAAGAGAATATTCTGTTAAATTTTGCTAAAGCTATCATCTTCCAACCTCTCACCTTATACTGAGGGATTCTCAAGCTAACTAGACCATCAAAGCAGTCCATTTGGATCACTTGGCATTCAGTCATAGAATGACTGAATCCTTCAAAATTTTGAAAAAGGCTTTTTTCCACCTAAGACTGACTTTAAAGCTGTACCCTAGTCTGCTGTATTATGATTAGGCCCTGGCTTTTTCATTGAAAACTGCCTGAATGAATTACTGAAATTTATATTACTTTAATATAAGTACAACAAACTCTGATTATTGGTATCCTTTGAAATTGCCAGGCCAAAGATGTGGTCTCTATCCTAAATGTGAAAGTGCTGTAAGAAATGTTTTTCCCACATACTGCAGAGTATATTTCTCTGTGAGGAGACTGTCATCCTCAGTTGCTCTCTTTTGTATTAATCATGAATCTATCAATCTGAAAAACAAAGCTCATGGGAGCAGAATATAGGCTAATTCAATAAACAGAACAAAAGATTTCAGATTCCCTGTCAGAGGATATTAGATTGACCACAATTTTCTCAGCTTTGAGAACAAAGCTGAAAACTCACTTCAAATTAGTATCCTCATAGTCACTATACAAAGCAGCTAAGAAGAAAAAAATAGGACATGGATCAAGGTGGAAAAGGTGAGGTTAAGAGTAAATGAGATTGCTGAGCTATGGTGAGTCTAATTAGGTTTTGGAAAATATTCAAATCCTATGATAGGTAACATTAAAAAGTCTTATGTATATGACAAGTTGAGAAATACTTTACCTTGGAGAAGTATTTAATGTTGGGAAATGTTGGTTTAATAGAAAATAAGATAGGCGGTTTGGGTGGGTTTTTTTAATTTACAATTAAATAATCACATTAAGTAATAAATATTTTGTGGCTGTTACCATAATCACAATTGATTGCTTAGTTGCAATGGTTTCTAAAAAGGAAAATGGTTTAAGTTAAGAAAATATGCTATTTAAAATGCATGTGTATAGTACTTTGTAATAAGATATGGATTATAACTGTGTAATTGACTGACATTCAATTAAAAAGCTTGAAATTAAGTAAAGATGGCTGTGTATTGAGCTGTTGCATTTTAGCGCACTTCTGTTGGCAAATCAACAGATCGCTCATCAAGGATGTAGAACTGTAAGTTGAAGAGCAGAGTCTGTAATCAACGTGCTTATCTGTCCCTCAGAGCTGTTATCTTGAGCGACGCACATTTTGTTTCCATCTTTTGAACCAAACAGAATCTTTGAAAATATTAGGAGAAACTTTTAGATTAGTTTTTTATAAAGTTAAACTACAACTAGCATAAGATAACTTCTTTCGAGTGAAAAGCACTCATATGAACTGAAAATCTGTCCAATTCTATTTAATTACAAAAGAGGAAGAGTTTTTCCCAAAGATAGATTAATTTATTATTTTCTGAAAAAAACAACAACAAAAAATCATGTTACTATCTTAAAAGCACCTTGCAAAATATACTTGGAATGTTTGGAATTATAATATAGACCCTAAAGAATAATTTATAAAGTGGAATTAAAAGTCCAGTATTCACTCAAGGTTTATTGACCTAGCGGGAAAGAAGTGTTATTTGAATCTTAAAATTGCTAGCACATAGTATTCAGTTTGGTTTCAGGAAGAAGAATAGGAGTAATAGAGTGAGGGAAAAAATGAACTTTTTAGACCTCTAGATCATGGACTCACTGAGTAGTGTGGGACAGAGCCCACCATTTGAAATTACGAGCTTTCAGTGCTGGAGATAGTTCCCTGGAGCTGTTTCATTTATAATATTGCCATCAAACCTGATTCACCACAGCCCATGTGAACAAGAAAATGGCAAAACTGTGGTCTTTAGGGATGTCTATAAGTAATAAAAAGATGAATCTGCTTTTGTTCAGGAAGATGAAGTAAATGACTAAGGAAGAGGTGTTTCCTAGTCCTACTATCTCAGGTCGAATTCACTTCATGAATATATGCATGTCTCCTACTGTAATTAATGGACGTGCCAATAGGTCTACAAACAGAATCCAAGATAAGGTATCTATCTACCATTTTAAACAACAACATTAGTATAATGTATGTAATGCTAGATACCTAGTAAATTGACCTTGGTGGAATTTACAAATTTGGATCTAAATACAAAATGTAGCTATTTGAATGTAAAATCACTATATGTACTCCAGCTATACATTGTGATCATCCTTTTGCATAATTTTACCAGCATTTCTTAGTTATATATTATTAAAATACACCAATAATCTGTCTTATTTTTCAGAGAAATATTTTCTTAGAAGTAAGAAACAGGAAAAAAGCATTCAAAGTTATTCTACTGTACCCAAAATGTTATTGACTGCAGCATGTATTTTAAATGTTCCTGAAGAATTGGATGGTTGGGTTTTTTTAGTTTGGTACCCATCATTGCTTCATGTTGAACAATTAAACTGGTTTAATACATTGTCTCTCTGTGAATGAGGAAATGAAAAGTACACTGTCAGCATGTTTGTTAGATGTAATTGAATTTAGCATGTACGCTAGAAATGAAATCTCATTTCTTTTTCTAAATTTGTAGATCATAGGTTGCATAAAGTAGAGCCTAACTGCCACACAATGTTTGGATTTGGTACCATTACATCTCAATAACTTCTTCTACTTCTGATTTCATCTTTATAGCATATCGTCCAACATTTTGACAATGAATGTTATCTTTTTAACACATTCTTTCATAACTTCCACTTCTCTGAATCCCATGATCGAATAGAATACGGATTTGAACAAATAAAATATACAACTTTTGTTGGCCCCAAACAACTGACCAAATACAAACATAGAAATATGAAAACCAAACATAAACCCAGGTATAAAAGGCCCTGAGCATCAATGAATGCTGGCTGCCTGCCTCACTTCTAAAACAGGCTTCAGTAAAATCCTGAATCCACCTGGGACTCTTTCTAATAAATATACTGACTAGCATTCAAGTGCATCACTTATAAATAGGACCCCATAATAATGTTTCTTTTCTCCTCTCTTTCAGATGTATAGTCAGTATAATTTGATATGTCAGTGGTTATTTACTTTATGGCTTGCTAGCTATGGTAGCAAGTTCCCATTTACATCTCAATTAGCACATACATAAGTTTTTCAGTGAGCTACACTACCTTGGAAATATAGTTTGAAATATGTTTTAGAATGACAAACTAGTAATTGGCATATAAGAAAAGTGGGCGTGGCTACAGTACATGGTGTCAGTCATTTAAAAAATTTTTTGGCTTTTCTATTTAGAAGCTGATCTGTTGGGCTATGGATCTTGATACACATATTAACTTTTAAAGTCCTTAGTAATATTAATAGCAGGCTTTTACCTATATGTAAGGCTTCTAGGATCGTTGGCAATAGCATGAAAATAAACAAGGTGCAGAAAAAAAAACCCTTCAAACAAGAGGCCAAATAAGGCACAGGATCTTCTCTAAAAGCAGTCAGCCCAAGAAAAAAAAAAAAGTATTGCAAGCTCTGGAGGTTAATAAAACATATGAAATTGAGTCAGTAGCAAGATTGCTCAACTAACCCTGAAGTTTTCCAAAAGACATAAGATAAAGATAATCTAAGCCTATTCTGCAACCACAGTCACCCAGATGATGAAATCAGTGGCCTGTACAAAAAGTTAAATCAGCTTCTGGATGAAGGGAGAGCATGTTTCAACAATATTATCAGGTAACTTTTAGACTTAAATTGTTACGAAGACAAAGATAAGAGAAAAAAATATAGGTAGCATGCTGACTTGACTCACTAAATGGCTTTTCACCCCAACAGATGCGAGTTGGAAGTCAAAGTATAAATGAAATGTATTTTCTGGTGTCATTCTTTTCCATTTGTTCACTGTACAAAATCATCATATCATTTTCTCTGATTAATTGTGAATGGCAGCTGTATTCAAATAGTCTGGAACTGTACTAGAAGCTGTGTAAAATGAGAAAGCTACAACATCCATGTAGAAAGGTAAGGTTGCATGATACTTCTACGTTTATCTCCTTTCCATGGTAAACAGCATTTTATTTTTCCAAGAACTGAAATCACACATGAAACAAGAAATGTAAGTAACAAGGACAAACAGTCCATCTTTCCCCCCAAATAACAGTAAAATGAATGACTTGAAAGAGAATTGGAAGGAAAAGCTCTGTGACAGGTCTTCTGGAAATTTTCAGGAAGCTTGAAGATTATGTACATTTAAGAGGATAAAAAATCAGATTTCATTTAAACAGAACTGCTTTAAATTTCAGCTTATTAAGATGATTATTACAATGTCAGTAGATATATCTCTTCTGCTGCTGCTTGCAATGGCCTTCTGCCACTACTAACTTCACTCTCAGTTTATTTCATGCAGGAAACCAGTAAGCCCAGGTTTATGTAAATAAACTTAAGGTTGTGGGAAGATAGGAACTACCATTTTCATGGCTGATATTGCAGATTGCAAATGCATTGGTTTCTGACAACACTGACTCAGTTTCCAGAATGAATTCTGTCCACAGGAAGAATTGTACAAGGAACATCCATTTGTAGTTTAGGGGAAAAAATTTCTCTGCTTGAGCCTTCTTCCCACAAAAAGGCTGAAGAAATGTAGAACTAGGTAGGTAAGACAAGCCATTAACTACCAGGGACAACATAAGTTCCATGTTTTCCCAGTGGGGTACACTTGCAAGTAGTTATCTTGCCATTCCTGGTGTCTTCCTGTCTGCCACTTCATCCAGAAATAATGGAAGAATTACATAGACTTCAGTCAGTGCAGAACTATCAGCTTAGCATCAGAAAGGCTCCTCTGTTGACATTTCTATCTATTCCCAATTTGCTAATCTATCTGAAGCTTTATTTGAACTCCTCTCTACTTTGCAAAATTACAGGCCATTTCTCGTTCTAAGACGACTCAGTTGCTCTCAGTGTTGGATAAATATCCAAAGTAAACTAAAATTTTGAAGTCCTTAAAGTTCACAGGCTACCAGTGCAAGCGCTGGTCATTCCTCTCCACAAAGTTTTGCAGTCTTTAGTCAACAAAATGCAGCTAAGCAGTAAGTTTGATAGCAAATATTTTCATCAGACAACAGTTAAACCAATTAAATCTGAAACAATGCATCGATAAGATGCGTCATTGTTATTTTCCTAGTGAAGACAATTGGAATGATAAGAGAATGATTTTTTGCTAAATAAGAGATAACATACTCATGACCACTTAAATCTTTTAATTCAAATTAAGGTCCAGGAGTCAAAACAGAAAGCAATCAAAATACTTGGTTTTTAGACTGTAGGCCCCTACTTCAGGAAATCAGTTAACGTGTTTAAATTCATCCTAGTTTAGGAAATATACTTGATTATGTGCTTAACTATAAGCCAGCCTTATGTTCATTATGCAATGTTTACTTCAAATTATTATAAGCATGTGGCTAAATTAATTACCAGAAGAAACAGAACAGTGCTGGAACATCCACCACCCAAACCTCAGAAATATGTTGCCAGATTGAAAATTAAATGTACAGGATTTTAATAGTCCTCTTCATTCAGGACCATACTTGTTACTTTTTGCACACTTATTTTCTGCCATATACAAATAAATATGTTCATTCACGGTGGTCTGAAATGGTGAATGGTATAAAATGCAATAAAATGGTGTGAATAATAGCAAAGTAAACAAAGATGCTGGAGCTTATTTAGGTTCATTTTGTAAACAGGCCAGCCATGTGTTCAATGTGGCTGGGCTGGGCTATCACACATAGGTGAGGGGCCACATTCTTCTCATGCCACCGTGTCCCATTCCTTACTGCTGTGGGATGTAATCTGACTAGTTCACAGGAAACACAGCTTGATAGATAATGCAACAGTGAAGTTACACGATCCTTTTTTATGAATGCATGTTCTGGGAGATATGGGTTTAGGCTAATTGATGATCCAAGAATCTTTGGGATGAACTATGACCCTGGTCTCCTGGTTAGCAGAAACACAAGCATTAAAGGCTACTTAGCCCATGTTTCCCCCTTTTCATGTGAGGTCTCTGAAACATTTGTGTATTACCTGGAAGATCCATGTGAACTTAATAAAAACCTTGGAAAAGACTGTAACCCCAAATTCTGGATTCATCTTTGATTTAAACAAGGAAAATGCAAATCTGAGAAGTCTTTCCCATTCTTGGCTGTAAACAGAATGGAAGAAATTTAAAGTCACATCCTGCCTACTGCTTATGCTCAGATGTACACAGGGAAATTAGAAAGAGATTTTTGCATTAGCAGAGTTTCACTCTAAATTGTTTCTTGAATTGAGAAGAAATGTTAAAGATAAAAACCCAACAGTAAATAAGAAAACAGACCCTTTCGTGCTTCTGTCTGGCTAGAAAGTATTCTGCTTCTTGTTAGACATTCTTTTAAACAGATTTATATTTTCACTAGTAAGGAGAGACCCAAGTCTGATGCCACAACACTTTACAAAATAAGTGATTCTACTTAGTTAGGTGGACCATCATCTATGAATAAATATTTATACAATTAGATGTATTAATTTCATACAAGGCAATGCTCTAACCTAAGGCAGACAAGATGAAATCACAGCATTTCATTTAAACAAAAGTGAACATAAATTTGAAAAGCAGCAAATTTTTAATAATGAAGTTTACACACCCAGTGATGTGTGAATAATTTTCATAGACATTTATACTTTAATATTCTTCTGACAAATGAAGATAAGTTATGATTTAAAATTTGCTACAAACTCTTGACACAAAACTTGCATTAAAACAAGAAAGAACAGTTTACAGGAACGGGTAGGAAGATTTTGTCTCTCAGTCCATTCAAGTCATCACTTTCAGCTTCATAACTTAGATATTTTCACTTACACTTTTGTAAAAGCTCAAAAATCTCTAGCCGCTTTTGGAATTCCAGGCATAGATATTCTATTTAGAGTTAGACTGTATATCTACATTTTAAATATTCATATGGTCTTAGGCACATCACTATCTGAAATGCTTCATTACTTTCCTGATACTGAGTCAAGGAAACTGTTTTGTATTTATAGAAGATATTATGTAAAGAAAGGAAATGTAAGGAAACTTGAAGATACCAGATAAACATAGCACTTCAAATTCTGTTATACAAGTTACAGTTTGAAGTCCTTTATAAGAATTATTGCAAGCGGATGCTTGTTCTGTAATTAACGTTCACAAAGTCTCTACTATCCTATTAACTGCCTATTTTATGGCTTCTTTAAAAATCTTAAACATCTAAAAATTTAAAAAGCTTTTGAAGTAAGTTTTTTTTCTAAAAATCATACTATATGGGGAATGATATTTTTGTCAGGAATATATAGCATTTTTAGATCTTTACCTGATACAGTAGAATGATGTCAATTAATCAATGGAACGATGTCAGTTTACATAAGAAGATTTGGCCCTTGGTAAGAAAGAATCAAACGTACAGATGTTATGAAAAATATTTTGACTGAAATGTTAGTTATGGCTGAAAAAGTTCATGTGAAAACAGAAGTAGATGGATTTTTAAAAATAAATTATATGGGGTTTTGAGTTTTTAAATAAAAACTGAATGGAAATTTCAAAAATATTGCTTGTTCAGATCATAATTTTTAATGTAAACATAAGCAAGGAAGTTTTCTGTTACTGAATCAATCCTTGATTACTTTTTTTCCTCAATCAAAAATGCCAAACTAGAAAAAGTTAGAAAAGTTTCAATGACTATGAAATACCTTTCTGCAGGAGATATTCTTTAGGCTAAGTTAATTTTTTGCTCAAGCCGAATGCTGAGTGCATTTCTAAGCTCTGATTTGCAAACATTTGTATAAATACACAAAACTTTACTCACACAATGAGTCCAGCTGAAAGACGGGGAACTGCTCACAAGGGTAAACTTATGCATATATGTATATGTGTTTGCAGACTCAAGGAGTTACTTTAGAACTTTGTCATAGTGATAATAAAGCAATATGTGGGTATTAAAAAATCATTATTAAAATTTCAATGTAGAGTGTGGCATGAAATGTAGAGTAGATGTGCTATAAAGAATGTAAATCAGATAAATCCCAGCTGACTGAAAGTTTTCCTTCTTTTGAGAAAGCAAAAAAGACATTATCTCTTCCTTATGAGTTGTGTGTTACAAAAAAAAATAGGGAAAGCTAAATCTGAGTTGACACACTATGAACTACAGATTCCTGAACCGTGGCAGAACATATTACTGCCATTTTTATTTCTTTAGGAATCATAATGGAAGAGGAAAAAGACTTTAGCCTTACCTTCAAACATACATTTAATATTTTGCTTTCTGTTTTGTCTTATTCTCATTTCTGTATTGTCAGAAATAGTAGTGGATTTCCTTCTCCTATCTGCCAAACTCCCCTAAAAAATATTTGTTTGTAATATACCAGCATATAAACTCATCCTGAAACTTTTGTGGAAAATGCGTTTTTGAATGTTTTATTCTAGAGTTCTAGCTTTAGAATTAAGTATTAATTTACTTATTTCAAGCATTCCTCTTTTTTGAGGAAGAATGCTTAAAACTCACCCAGATCTGAATTCTATCATGAAATCTCTCATATTTTCAAAATGTGCAGAGAGAGCTGACATGTCAATTCTGAATTTCTTTTTGGAAATTTGGAGAATAGTTTGTATACATGCTACTTCATTTTTGACAAAACTGTATCATGCTGAATTGGTATACAAACATAATCAACGGATTAGTAGGAGACATAGTACCACAGCACAAAGGCCTGCTGTATGGTAACATAAGCAAAATGTGACTAAAGTAAAAAAAGACACAGGAGTCATATTAGTGATCCACATAACCTCATGTGAAAAGAATTGTAAAATTTTAGGCAATGAGAATATAAAATGAAAAAAAGTCCTCCTAGAATTTAGGACATTTTAGGTCAAATCCAGCTGTAGAACGAATAGATATAATTTCAGACATTTTAGTGTCTACTGGCTGAACTTATCCCTTCTGTCTTCCAGTTGCTGATAACTTTTTGCCTCATTATAAACATTCCCAAATTGTCCTCCAGGGAAATGTGTGTGTTGGGCGGGAGGAGGGGGACGGGAACCAACATCAACAAATACAAGTTTCTTCTATCACATACAAGTCTTTTTTACACTATTCTTAGGTTTCTGAATAATTTTCTGAAATCTAGAAGCTCTTTATGACTACAAAAGCTGAATTTTGCACCAAATTAGATACATTCTTAGCGTTTTCACTCATTAGAATTTGATTTGCACATTGCTGAAGTCACTGGAAGGCAATCACAAAGGCTAACATTAGCCTAAGGTTAGTCTCTTGGTCTCCTCAACCTTTATAGTACATGAAGAGATTAGTTTCCTCCTGAGGTGAATCAAAATACCTAAAATTAGGTTTTTGTTTGGAACTGACTTCTAGAGAAGCTTTTTTCTCACAAAGGAGTAGAGAGAAATTCTATGGAAATAACCCTCCTTAGCCTAATTGCTAACCTTTTGACACTCTTCGATTCTTCTTCCTCCTCCTTTCCCTGATGAAATCATCTCCTATTCTGGGTGCATTTTAATTTCATGTTAGGTAGGATTTCCATTTTTGTTGTATATGCACAGTGTTAAAAAAATCGAATACTTTCTCGTACTTAATTATTTTCTATTTTGGGGCTCTAGATTCATCTGAACATGTGCAATTGTTCTTCCATGGGTCCTGGAAGCATTTCTTCCTGTCACCTTCTCTACGGACCTCGGGTGTTCGTAGGCTGATTCAGCTCACAAACCCAGCAGAAATACCAACTGTTCTTTTTTGTTGCTACATTCATTTTCTGCCAAAATACTTAATTGAATCAGCTCTCTTAGGGGTGCGCTGAATGAAGCAGCAGGACCCCTTGGCCAGAAGGGAAGGTGACAAAGTGACTGCCTTTTTCAGCAGTGCCAAAATACTACAGTCACTCCGTGGCTACGGTCAGATGATCTATTCCAGCTGCTGGAATAGACCCTGTGACTTTGGTTAAGAAGTTACCGTGTGAAGTTACAAACCCTGGAGACCCATTATTGCTCCATCTGTCCTCTCAGATTCTCTAGATTTCCTTTGACCACCCCATATACAAGCTTGGGAAGATAAGCAAGAGTGAAATGTAATGAGGAAAACCTTTTTGAGAGAAGATACCGATCTGAAATATTTTTATTTTTGTATACTTAAGGCAAATTATAGTTACGTGCTGAAAGGTGGTAATGATTCAGATAGCACATCACAAATTTTGTGAGACAGCACCTACAGTCATCAACATAATGAGTTTTTGGGGGTTTTTTTAGTAGCAAAATACCATTTTATAGTATGTATTGAATCACTGGTAGCCCCAGCTTGAAACTGTTCCTTCCCTCCCTCTCTCCTTCCCTCCCAATCACCTAGATACTGGCACCAGGACTGACCTCAGCCTATGAGACTTAACAAGTACAGGCCCTGATGCAGGACAATTATACTTCCATTCATAGCAGTCTACATTATTAGTGGATCTTAAAAAAATATATTAGTAAAAAAAAAAAGAAGTATATCTGCAGTGTGGATACCACAGTCACAGTTGCTGCTGTGTTGCATTGCCCGGAGGACATTTATTGGGTCGCGTGTATAGGAGTGGCTATAGTCTTTCTTGCACCTCCCCAAAAATCCGCCTTCATAAAAATCAGTAGGTGTTCTGGTAATGAAATTAATGCACTTACGCTAGGCATTACATTCCTGAATATATGTGTTTTTCAGCCTTCCTCATTTCAAGATACTAGAAGAACAAAAGTATGTTGCTTGTGAATTGGAAGGATGGGGTATACAACAGCAGCAAAAAATATGTACTTCTGATTGCTGTGAGTAAAAATTACAGTAAAGCAATAATTTATGGAAGAATAAACATGTTTGTCTCTTAATCATTCTTGTCAAACTCATTCTATTCTGGGCACTTTTGTCACAGCCTCTTGTTTTCCTTTTGGGGTCCATCCATCCCCCCCACCCTGCAAGTTTCTATTCAGGAAACCTGTGGTTTGCTTAAGACAGGATTAACACCTAAACTTCATCTATAGTAAAAAAACAGAGATGTATTTTACTCTTATGCCTAACTGCACTTTAAAAAAAATTATTTACTAATTCCAAAACCAATTTATGTTGTAAATATCTTAATTGATATTGGAAATATCTTAATACAAATTGCTAAAACATGACCCCCTCATATGTGTCAACAGAAGAAATAAAATGCCATATTTTACATGTTGATGAAAAATAAAATGGATAGAAGTCAGTCACTGGCTACAGAAGTATTTATTGAATGTAAAGACATTAAGCAATGAGACTGTCAATTAATTAATAACTAATGAACTATTATAATCTTCTTCCTTATGAAGCCAACAGTATGCTCCCCTGGCCCCTTTTTATGAGTTGGTTTAAAAGTCAATGCATTTAAGATGTGTTTAGTAATGTCAATAAGTGGGTATTCTTCTGCCTTGTTCTACTGCTGTCTAATTCACCGCAATTGTGATGTGCTTCATTAGCTTCCATTTTATTATACAAGAAGGTGAAATTTATCATGAGCACATATTAAATGGTGTGACTTCAGCTTCCTTCAATGGGCAAAGTAATGATTCAAAAATGTGTCTGCAACCTTATGGTCAGTTGGAGGGATGCCACTAATGTTTGAAAGATAATGGTCTTGGGTGACACGTTGTTATGTTGGTGGCGGGGGTGGTGTGTCAGTCATTTATTCACTGTGGTAGAAATTGCATATGGGGAAGGAAAGATAGCGTCATATGATTGGCATATGTAAATCTAGCTTGTCTCATACTAACCAACTGGCTTTACTTCCCTTTTGAGAGAAAAAAAAAAAAATCAGTGTTGATTTGGCCAAAGTGAATCTTATTAATTTAAGGAAGAAGCCTGGATCCTGTTTCCTTTACGTAAATTCAGAGGGAGTGAATTTGCCTTAAAGGAGAGTGTGGATATAAGACCAGAAAGAAGTTATTCTAACATTACTTCACTTTCCACTTTAATTTGCCTTTGACCAAAAAAAAAAAAAAAAAGGGTAATGAATAAAATTCTGCACTTGGAATTTATTAATATATGTAGCTTTACACACAACCTTTTATGCTGATGGCACTCAAACTTGTATCATATGTTTAAGAGAGCAAATGATAGTTATTAATATGTGTATGTTGTGTTGTCACACAGATAATAATGATAAAAAAAAATTAACGTAAAAGTTCTCCTTTGAAATTTCCACACAAGAAATCTACAGTCTGTCGTGAACTTCACATTGGAATTCTACACATGAAAGAACGGAAAATTGTTTGAGCCACCATTTACTCAAAACACCAGAAAGAATAAGTCTGTACAGTATATTCACTGAATAAATAGCAATTTCAGCACACAAGTTAGTATTAGCCTAGGAGTTCATATTTCTCTGCAGTACAGTCCGGAGCAGAATGAATCTTCTTTAAAAATATAGCTCAGGGTGCACATTCATAAGTTAAATGTGTGATGACAAACCCAAATAAAAACCAAACAATATTTGACAGAAGAGTAGAGCTATATAAAACATAAATGTTTGAAGAGTAAAAAATAAAACAGGCATATTATTTTATAAAAGTACATGTTCACCTACAGATGAAGATGAATGGAACTGATTAGGGATGCTTAATCAAAAAAACCTCACAAACAACCCCCCCAATTTCCTAGAAACATTTTGCAGTCTTCTTCCAGAGAAATCATGCATACACTTAACAAAAGGTCATATATCTTATTTAAGAGTATTACAAAATCTAATTAACATTAGAGATTACATTCTTTTTGGAATGGATTTAAATTTTGTTAGAAATTAAGCTTTTTGTGGGTTGCTGGAGCAGGAAAAGCAGCGATCACAGTAGTAGGTCCTCATTCTCATAAACTAATGTATAGTTTGGAAAATAAATAATGTGCATTGTTTCTAAACGCATAAGAAAATAGATTTATTACATTGTGACTGAATACTTCCACTATATATTAAAAGCAACTACAAGAAAGGAAATAATTAGAGCAAAAAACCTGTGGAAGAGATGCAGCCAGTAAAGAAGAGAGTGGATACATTGTATAAAATAAAATTTTAAAGAGGGGAAAGCAAAACCTATCCCATTGTCCCCAAACTTATTCACATGGTGTGGTTTTCATCTTACTGACTAACAGAATTGCAATCTATATCAACCTCATTACAATCTTCCATCTTGACAACAATCAATTCAGTTGTAGTCTCCTTGGCAGAAATTGTTCCTTCTTCAACCCAACTCAAACCACAACTGCTATCATCTTCCTAGCCTGGAGCTCCGATGTAAACGATCAAACCCTCTTTGGACACCTTTCTGGCTTGCCATTTTCCACTGTATCAGACTCAGAGTTCTGGTTCCATAACTATCACTACCTCTTCTATTCACCCCTCACTACTTATCTACCTACTCTAATTTCCATGCTACTCACCCTACCAGCCTTGAACAGGTTTTACTGATTGTTCCTTACAACCAGCTTTGTATCAAATGGAACGCATCATCAAAGTTCTTTAACAGAAAGAGCAAACCGAGAGGTGACAGAGAAGGAGTGCTCAAAATCCTCTGCAGTATGAGCTGCAAAATATGTCTTACCAACACCTGTACCAGTTCTGGCTGTCCAGTTTCCCTATAGCAGCTGCTACACTCCTAAACTAACTAACTGTAGTTAGTTAGTTTATGTGTGTCAGCTATCTTTAAAAATCTGTGAAAATCTTGGCCAAAGAATTTTGACTAAATAGATAATTCAATCTCCGTGCAGTAAGGTGTTTTGGCAAGAAGCAGCAGCTAAAATTTTTCAAAGTAAAAGAGTTAGTGGAAGATATGCATGCAAATCCATCTTCATCCCTCCCAGTTTTGCTCATATGAGCCAGAAGGCTCCTAAGAGGTGTCTTTTTTATATCCATCAGAGAGACAGGAAAGGGACTCCCTCACTTCCATTAAAGCTGGGAAGGGGGAGAGCTCATGAGAACCTACAGCTGCAGTCATAGGGGAGATCACCATTTTCTTCAGAAGGTTCTGTGATCACTGGAAATTAAATTGCTGCCGTTTACATTGTTCCCTTCTGTCCTGCCAACACCTATATCCTTCTCTAGCCATAGTTATCCCACTGGCATTAAAGAACAGACTGGAGGAATGCTGGAGAAAATGAATAGGGAGCAACATGCAAGACCCCAAACCCCCAGAGAACGGAGCACTGACTTTTCTGTAAAAGAAGGATGCTCCTCTTTCCCCATATGCAGTCACTGCTCATGAAGCTGTGTGAATGGCTCTATAGCTACATACAAGTTCTGGGAGAGTTCTGCAATGCACAAACAATTGCTCAAATATGTGAAAGTTGCGGGTTTGAATAAAAAAACCCCTGCAGCTCCACACTTTCTTTGGGACAAAAGGAAAGAGTATGGAAAGGAGTGTGGAACTGATAGGGAAGCAATTTCTTTCCTAATACAGGTAAACATTAACCTCCTTAGTAAATGAACACTAAGAGAATTGTCAAACAGAAAAATTAGTTTTACTGTTTGTTAAATCTAGCAGTTTTGAGAGGCAATGTGGCTGAAATATTTTAAAATAGTTAACCAAAGCTCAAACACTGATTTCTCACACAGTTATAATGTCCTCTTTTGAAAAATTACTTTCATTTTAGCTGCTAATTTTTTGATCAAATGATTGTGTCAAAAAAGGCATCAGCTCGGGTTCAGCTGAGGAGTAAAGCAGAGGAAATTCTGTGTATGCTAGTTACACAGCTACCAGAAGCCACAGTAGGCTATTTTAAGCTCTTTACCTATCAACTGATTCTACTTACTCAGCTTTATATCTTAGTATTTATGGTTTAGTCTGTGCTGATGATGACCTTTACAACCAAGGAAATCAGATGACAACGGGTGTTAAGTATACAAGGATCTATACCATATCTGAATCGGTGAAAATACCTGTATAAGAACAGCAGAAAAACTGCAAATAAGACCTGTTAATAACAATGTTTTCATCTAAGACTCTCAAAGTGCTTAAGGAGTAGTTAGTTATTATAAATGCTAATAAATATCACAGATGAGTAGAAGACTTACCCAGCTAATGCAAAAACCTTTTTATTTTGTATACTCATATAGTAAATGTTTGGTTACTTTCAGAACTGCCCTGACAGAAAATAATGTGTCACTAGTTTCATTCTATGGACAAGAAAACAGCACAGGAAGCTTCGGTAGAGCAAAGTTAAAACCTGTTTAGGATCCTGAACTGACCCTAATTACAGACATTTCAAAATCTCTTACATTGAACATACTGACAGACATTTGAGGAGGAAATAGAATTTGCATCAGGACAATTGTTATGTCAGGTGTGACAGACAATTTATCATGTTTAAAAAAAGAACATAGAGATGTACAATGTATGACAAGGAAATCTGGGATGCTGACACAACAGAATTCTAAAAATAAAATAACATTTCCTCAGCAGACAGTGGTTGAATTTCTCCTGGCAAGGCAACCATAAATTCAGGATTGAAAATATGCAAACCAAGTAATTTCATTGCTGTAATAGTTCCATTTTAAGGGTAGCTTTTTCCCCTGTTAGATTATCTCTTTCCCTTTCCTATGGTAAACCAGTGCAGGCTGTCAATTTGGTTCATAAATAATCTCATCCCTGAACTTCTGCTATTCAGTTAAGCTAATGGCTTGATTGCAGGCAGCCGAAACCTCAAGTGGTTGTTCCCTTCTACAATCCTGGCAAAGACTTCAGGAGTTCCTGACTATGTTAAATAAAAATTTAACACACTGCTTACCAGAGATCAGGTGGAGTTATAAACACTGCAGCAGGTATGGCATTGTAGCAGATTAGTACTATGGGGTTTTTTTGCTTTTTTTTCAGTCATAGTACCCCAACATTACTGTGAAACCCTGAATTCAGACTGGAAGTCTCCAATAAACTAGCTTTTTCAAGACAAAAAAATATCATTATTAAAATACTGTACTTAATACAAAGGACTGGGTGGTAGTTTTAATGATCAAACTTAATTCCATAGCTGATACATAAAATGGAATAAAGACCATATTGCAAAATAGGAAAGCATTTTTTTTACTGCCTACAAGTTGCTCATGAATATTACTGGGCAGATATATCTCTGTTTATGCTGAGAATGAAATAAATTAATTTCACACTTAGCACATAAAAACAGACTTTATCTCCCTTAAATAACAGGTAAGCAAAGAGTCTTTCAATAGGTATATATTTTTAATCAGGAAAAAAATCATAACCCTGCTTAGCTTGCTGGCTTTGGTTATTAGATGTGAAAATCTTTTTTACAAAAGGCATTATAAGTGGCACTGCTTATGTAGTGTCTAAATATGATGACACCTGTTCTAGTGATACCATGTGGGTGGTATAAACACACTTCTCACTGTCTTGTGCATATCATACCTAACTTCTGTGCTTCAGGTGAAGTGCACTTGTTTTGCTCACTGTTTCTCTTTTAACTACTATTTCTCTTTTCTTCATCTTAAGATTCAGCTTAAGTGTTTGAGCTAGATACAGGCAACTGTTAAACTGGCCAAACCCAACAATTAATTTGTCCAAACATATTCTTGTATTATGAAAAAAAATAAAATTGAAAATATTTCTATTACAGTATGCATAGTGTTTATGTGAAAGAGACAACTGGCTGTTGACTAAACTATCAATCATACAAGACTCATTTCAGTTGTAATTTGACATTAATTATTGAGTTCCATTTAAATGTTAGTTTTGGTCTGAACTCATTTGATTATCAAAAGAAACAATTCCGTGTAATATTTGGACAAATCATCCTTTTTGAGGAGTGAATGAAAAATTATTTTTAGGAGCCTGAAAAACGTGACATATAATGAATGACACGTTGGCACCAGAGTATGAGTTTTAGAAGTGCCACAGTTTATACACCTTTTTTTAGATATACTTAATTAAATAAGTCTTTTGAGACAGAAGACCATTTCATCACCAATACTAATTTTCTGTGTTTATCATTTTTTAACTGTAGGAAAATTCAATATTATCTTACCTTTTTAAAAGTAATGACAAAACACAGCCTTAACTGACACAAACTGAACAAAAATTTCATAAGCAGGAAGAGCTAATTAGAACCTGAAGGTCATGAATAAATGCCACAGTGACTGTACCCTAGCAGTTCCTTCACAGCACTTTTCCTAATATGTTGGAAATACTTCCACTGAGGTGCTCACTGAGTTGCTAAGCACATTTCCAATCTGTAAACATTCCGCATACAGTAATTTGCATTAGTTCCACATAATGTACAGCAGCATTAATTGAGTGGATAGTGTCTGTACATCTGTTAGCTATTAGTCTTTACTCTAATTCATTAGATCTTTATCATTTACCTGAGCAGCCCATCAAGAATAGGAAAAGGAGACCTTGGCTCGTGTCACCTGTAGGATAGAACAGCCTGGAATATCAAATTCTCTTGTGTATGTCCAGTTACTTTATATGAACTATGATCTCACAAATTTTGGTACAGGACTTTGAAATTGCTCTATTTTTGTGAACTAAAAATTAAAAAATTTTCTAGGTCTAGTCTGTGCAACTGCTGTGAAACTATGCTAAATAACATTCAAGCCAGTTTAAATTAAAATGCGCTCTTTTCTGATCTTTCTGATCTGGATCTTTCTGATATAAGTAACAACTGAACTGCATTTCTTCAGGTTGCCTTCAGGTCTTGGCCCAATTCAGAGCTGACAAAAATTGCTATTAGAATAATACAATGCATCCACACAATCCAGTTGATTGATGCGCTTATTTTTCTCTGATGAGTATAAGTCATAGATTTAAATGTAACTGATATTGTTCCTTCTGGTTCAACATCATCCTTTGTTATGTATCCATCCCTCACATAATGAAATTTAGATGGAATGTAAAGACTTCCTTCTGATTTGAAAACATGCTGAAAAATGTTATTTCACAAACAGTGCAACAAATTGCGCTCTATATAGCACTGTATTTTGCATATATTAATTTAAAATCACCTCTCCACCCTCCAAATTTGATGGTTAACACCTTTGGCAAATAATCTCACTGTCCATCTCAAAAGTGAGGGTATCACAGACACTTTAAATATTTACACCAGTATTATTTGGGGGTGAATTCTACTTATCCTCATGGAAAGACCCTGAGTCTTGTTGGAATCTCACTGACCCGAAAAGTTTTCCTAATCTGTGCAAGGTTCTCTTAGACTGGGGAAATTTCAGGGTTGTCACTATATATCTTATTAAAACAGGTAATGATTGTGGGAAGAGGCTTTCAACAAAGAAAGTGTATTTGATTAGTGGACCAGAAAATGAATGATTAGTCCTTCAGAGCTAAATTTATGTTTGCACTGATATATACTGTAAGAAGCCATACATCTTTGGTATACATCTTGGTTACAGGCATGAAAACAGATCCAGGTGGCATAATAACACAGTTTTAGAGTATTCCACCAATACTCTGAAACGATGAAGAAATGGCTTATACGCTAAAATTAGCAAGACCTAAAAAAAAATAAAAAATAGTTCTAATTACCTGAATTCTTGGCCTGACATAATGGTATAAAAAGGAGTATTTTTCACATAGGCCAATATCGCTGATACCTACACAAACGAGCATGACTCTTCCCAGGAAAGTGATGCTATTGATGACTTATCACATGGGTGGGCTTTACTCAGCCATGTAGTGTTAGACAGTTGATGGTACATAGTAGCTGCATGCAAATGCACAGTACATTTTAATTCACAGTGAGGCATAAAGGAACTTTCTCAGAACAATATGTTCACTGTAAATTGGGATATAGCTCATGTTCTTTTGTATCACTGGTCCTTCTGGGAGAGATTGTGCAGTGTGTGATGGAAACTTTATGAAAATTAGCTGAGTGTCATTGCAATTGCACACTATGATCAGAATTCAAAAATGCAGTTGAATTCTCTCCCAATTCAACTTTTGATATTTGCAAGGTACATGAACAAAACATTGCTCTATTCTACAAAGTTGGCAATTACGAAAGTCCAGTTAGGTGGATACTGCAGTAACATTTGATATTTTGCTAAGACGCTGCATGTCTGTAAGCCAGTGTGCTTCTCTGCAACTTTTGGCACAGCTGTTATTTGAAAACATAGTCTTGTGTTTGAAGATGTCTCATGACACAGAAAAGAAAGTGGGAGGAAGGAGAGAAATAAGGAAGAAAAGGGCATGGAAGGCTGACTATTACATGATAGTGATAGAGAAGATAGGTTGCCTTTCTGAAAAGGAAAAACAGCACCCAGAACTGGGAAATAATGAATAGAACTTTAAAAGCTCATATGTCAGCTCATGCTTCGGTGATTTTCTCCATAGCAATGCATTCTGAACATTTTAAAGGCTGAAAGGCTAGCTAGCAGTAAAGATGAGACACAGTCCACTTCAGAGAGATCTTGGCTGATTTTATACGTTGGATACTGTACATTGGAAAAGCCTTTTCGACTACCGAGTTATTATTAGTGCTGGAGTCTCTGCTTTTTTTAATCTCTGCAGTAGCTTTCAAAGGAAAGTGCAGGTTGATGCTTATGCCCTGTGTCAAAATCCTATTTATTCCTTCATAGTTCAGAGGTCTGATCTTTGTTCTTGGACTTCCTGTGATTAATTTTCATACTTTGGTTTTAATGTGGTATTGCAACTGCAATTCCAGTTATAATCAGGCTTAGCTATGCCTTTATTGTGACTAGAAAATGTCTCTGTTATGAGTTCTTATCTGCAGGGCTTCTGGACTCTTTATTCTTCTGAGAGGACAAACAAATTTAGGAATTCTGCATAGGTCCAGCTGAAAAGATATCAAAGCATAGTAACAAAGTCCTAGCTGCATTCACTCCAGGCACGAGCAGGTGCAAATACGCCAAGCCTTGCTGCCAACTTTAAAAGAGGCAGGTGACATTCAATCAGCTTCATCCCAAGTAAATCCAGACCACTCAGATAAAGATAATAAACAGACCAGACCACACTAATGAACCCCTTGCTAAGGACAAGAAGTAGTATGGCAGAAAGAACCGAGATTTGACAAATTTACACTTAAGACTAGAATGCTTAGAAAAGTGTATGTGGGGAATAAAGTCTCAGCAGAGTAAGCAATGCTAGTTCTTATTATTCTTTATATGTTTTACTGGAGCTTCAGTTATGGTTCTGAATCTCCACTGTGTAAAGCACTACAGACACAGGTGAAAAAATCATTCCTGTGTCAAAGAGCAAAATAGATAGGGTGGTGGACAGAAAGTAAAAGACTAAATGTTTGCCATGGGTGCACATGTTATTTAAATGTGAAAATAACTTCTGACAGCAAAGACAATGCTGATTCCTATCACAGTGTTAACTTTAGATAGACTTTGAGTTAATTTTCATAAAGATCACGGCCAGTCTTTTCAAACTCTCATCATTATACAATTTATTTCAGCTTTGGATCTGAATTTCATTCTGTATCATGCTTTGATTTTTATTTTAAATACAATTTAAATTTTAGAGTATCCTCAAATCTTTCCCAGAATCTATTGGATCACTTGGGTTTTGTTCCATTTGCTATTATTTATAATTGTTTTGCATTACTGAGAGTCAGCTGCAGTAAGAAAACCCTTTGATGCTGATAGGTGCTAAGCTCCTACTGATGTCAGCAGGAGATACATGGGATCAGCACTCCTCAGGTTTCACCCTACCCTCTTTATTGGGTTGACAAATATAGCCAAAGCCTGTGGGAGGAGGAAACCTTTGCAAATCTCTTCAGTCTCAAATGTTACAGCAATGACAGTCTCTAGTAATTACAGAGCTAACTTCTCTGAAGAAGATCAAAATTAAAATTGTGCTTTTGTTATAAGCTGCATGAAGTTCAAATAAATTCCTTGGTAGTATAAAAACAAACTGCTGCTACCAGCCTATAATGTTAATAGAAATTATCTTTATACCATCAATCAACAGAGAAATTTTATCAAAATCTGACATAAAAGATGTGTAAACACTACGTTCTGCAGCCATTCTCTAAAACATTTAGGATATTTTTTTCACATTGCTGATTTTTTTGGAGCCAAAAAGAAAGTTAATGAAACATAAAATCCATTTGCTTTTAAAGAAAAAATAAATAAAATATCAAGGAATATAAAATGAGGTATCAGAAAGGATAATAGTTACTGGCAGTAGTTGGTTTCTCTTAATTAAATGGCAAGTGTACAGAACAAAACATAAACTAAGAACTGTTCAATGTAATAGTATTAATTTTATGCCATTTTTTTCTACAGGGACTTGATTTTTGAGACACAGCAGGCTATATCATGGAGAATTTGTGGCCCTCCATCAGTTAATTTATGATGCTTTATTTATTTATTTATTAAAAAGAATAGTCTAATTTTGAGGAATAAATACAGTAACTGTGACAATAACACAGTATTCTCTTCTGTTTGGCATGACACTGGAACTTGCTGGTTTTGCTCTTGCATGAAGCTGTAATTTTCTCAACATATTATATTTCTTCATTTTCTTGCTCTTAGTAAAAAAAAGTTAAAATTACTAATAAAGCTACCACCTCAACCCAGATATTCTGTGTATTACTTTCTGGAGCCAGCTTTTTAATGGAAACAGCCGTGACCAAATGTTTGGAGCATGGTATCATGTCCTATGATCTAGTATAATGATGCTTAATGTTCTTGAGTTTTGACTGGGCAGGATAGTATGGAGCACTGCTAAAAATGTATGCTGCTCCTTTCACAGGCATAGGCTTCTAACATGCTCCCTTGTTGATGATTTTCTGGGTAACATAAACAGTCCTCAGACAAACATTTAAACTTTCCTTTAAAACACACTTGCTGCTAAACCACTTTATTTTATAATAATAGATTCTTGAAAGATCATATTGGCTTGTTAAAGGCAAAAACTTCCCCTTTTAGCATCTAAGTAAGCAATTTTATGTAGAAATATAATAGAAGTAAGGATAGAGAAAGGGCTGTTCACTTGTTGAGATCTCCTCAGTGGCATAACTGGTTCTCTACTATGTTTTCCAAACTTTATTTCCTCTAGTTTTGGAAGTTCTAGGTGACAGTTCCTTCAAGAGATTTTTCTGCAAACTGAAATATCAGACCATCAGGGAGTATTTCCCTAATTTCAGTCTGATGCATCCTTTTTTAAATTTCATCCTTTCAGTCATCATTATAGCCCCATGGTATCAATCCACATTTTTGTCTTTCCTTGATGTGTATAGAATTCAAATATTTGTTAGCTGAACTCCTGCCTTTCAAAAGTATTCATATAGTTTTTCTTCATCTATCACTTCCCCCAGATTCTAAGAATTTTTATTTCTTTCTTTAAGTGGCCTGCACTCAGAAAAAGAATTGGTTTTTTTCTGGTAAGCTGAAGTCAAGAAATATTCCAAAAGCAGTGACACCAGATCCATACATGAGGTAATAGGACTTTCTTAGCTCTTTAGGGGCCTTGGTTACACAAGTTGAATCAGCAATTTTTGTCGTCTACAGTACATTGCAAACTTATTTATTGTCCACCATCACCCTGGTTTGTTTTAATCATTGCTGGGTTTTGGACTATTCCCCACTGTCACTAATTGCAGAAAGGCAGCTGGATAGAAATGAAAACACGTAAAACTGCAACAACTTTCCTTCTGTTATCAAGTCTGAAGGGTGCTACTAGACCTGAAAAATTAATAGTACCAATCTGGGACCATGTGTGAACAGAGTACCAGAGGATGCATTACTTCAGTGCATTCATTTCCATAGCTGTTTCTTTCGGCCAGCGTCTGATTAAGCCCTAACTACAGTCATTGCTGCCTTTCCCAAGATGTGTGCAGGCCCATAACAGCAGATATGCCAACTGCTCTTTCTCTGAAATTTCACCTTTTTACTACTGCTGTGGTATAGTTATTGCTGGCAGTGCAGCAAAACAAAATTTGCACTCTGTGCTTGTTGGGGTAACTTGGCCTGATATGCACTGCAAACTTTAATTGAAAATGAGTATCTCACATCCTGAATTTCACTTTATGTACCACCCCGTATTGCATAAGTGATGTTTCTCTTCCATCCGCAGAGTGACTGATTGCAAGGGACTATTTTTGTGACTAAGGATCACCAATGTAAAAAAAGATTATTGGCTCAGGTCTATTGTACTTGTGTCAGGATTAGTCACCAGCAAAACATGGAGGCAGAAATGGAGATACAGAATCACATATCCAGAGAACTAGCTCTGCATCTAAACATCTATGTGTTCTATAGGGCTATGTAGATTATGGTAATTAACTATGAACAGAAATCAAATTGGACAATGTGCTTTCTGCCCTAAAGAATGACACTAAGGCATGGCCTTGCTTCCAGTAAAACATCAAAATGTTAATTTTAGTGTGAGGCATCTTTAAAAAGAGCAACGTAAAATAATCAGTGGTACACGCTGAAGGGGTGTAGTTTCAACAACATGAGACAATGTCAAGAAACTATGAGAAGCACAGATCAAAGACAGGAAGAAAAATTATAGCAGATAAAGGAAAGTATAAAAATATTTTCAAAATAGTTCATAGATACTGAACTTAGGAAAATTTTAATTTCTGAATGGACTCTTTAATTCTGAATAGTAGAATAAAACTATTTCAAAACCAGCAGTTAGTTAACCACAACTTTCATTTCCCAACATTGTAATGACTTCATTAGCAGAACAGGGTGACAAAGGCGGGCTAGTTTCTGGTTTTGACAATACATTGGACTTAAAAACTCAGTTTTGGTCTTCCAGAAACAAGTTATATATTTATACTGAATTCACTGAACAGATTCAAGTGAAACAATTTGGTACAGCATAACAGCACGGCAAAAATGATGTCCCCTTTCTTCAAAGTAGCTCAGTAGCTAGGGTACCCTTCCCCAGGACACTGAAGACCACTTCCAGTTCTCAATGAACTTTCCCTGAGCCATCTGTGCATTAACACTGACCACCTTTCAGGAGATTTAATTCTGAGTAGGAGGAGCTCCCAATCTAGTATTCAAGTAGCTTGCCTGGATTCACTACTAACACATCAATGAATAGATTGCAGAAGAGACTGAGAGCAAGACACTCTTTGTGTAACCTTTAAGCTCAGATCACCTTCCTTTTCCATGTAACATGCTGGCTCAGAATAAAGGAGAGAACTGAGCCCAAGTTTCCATGTCATAATGAGCAGCAACTGTTAGAAACAGTTTGGTAATGATATCAATTCTTTGTGCCCCCCTGTCTGACAAGGATGCTTAGAAAAAGTCCATAGCTTCCACTACTTTGTTTTTATTCATACTATTGTACTTTAAAATGAAACATGTTGACCTGATTAAACCAGTACCTAATTCATTCCCAAATACTTTTTCTTCCTTTTTTTTTTTTATTTATTTATTGAGGCAAAAATTATTTTTTTGTACTTCTTTAGTAATGGCCACTGTAGCTGTGTCAGATCTAGCCTAACATCATTTATTTGCTAATTAGCACAAAAATTCCTGATAAAAGTAAATATGAATCTCGTCAAGATTTTAGCATATCTTTGAAAGCAGCACTTTAAATGTACTGAATTGTTCACCAAAACAATAATGTTTCCTTTTTAAAAGTTAGAAGATAGGGATTGTAGTTAAGCAATTATTCACTGTACCAAAAGAAAAAAAAAAAAAGAAAATATTGTCTCTGATGATCCCAATCCCAAGAGTATAGTTTTATTCAAGTGAACAAACCTTATGTCTTCAACTTAAGCTTGTATACAAATCTTTGGAAAATACTCTTTCAGAAGTCATTTTCATTAGCTATTATGGTTATAACTGCTTATATAAGAGATTATTACTAGGATAACTTATCTTTTCAAACAATTTCATTCCAAATTATAGAATTTGATTTTTTTCTCTGGGGAAGCAAGGGACTATTTCTCTCTACAGAGGAAGTTCCTAATCTAGTGTAGAAAGTGCCTGCAAATGTACCTCTTGTGAATATAGCTATCCAAGTCAAATGGCTTCAATTTCTTCCTGTATTGAGCTAAAGAACTTGGAGACTTTATGACAAAGAATCTTTATAGAAATATAACCTATTAGTACATGAAGAAAGAACATATACACAAGGAGCAAATCCTGATATTCCCCATCAGTACGTGAAACCTAAACCAAGAGAACTGTTAGTTATAATCCCAGCCATCGCTTTGATCTGACTCCGCGCACGGCCCCATGAGCTGGCCCTGGGAATGCGGTTGGAATGAATAGCTGGTGTCTGGGACAGAGGGTGGGCGGTGGTAAAGGACTTCCATTTTGGAAGCAGCCCATATTTATGCTAGACATTAACTGCTGGCTAACCACAAGCCTATTTATAAAATGTACAGAACTAGCCCATAAAATCCTTCTGGAGCTGACCTGATCACTCCTGTGTGCAGCATGGATTTGGTGGCTGTGTTCATGAAAAAACACATGACCCTACAGGATTACTGGAGGAAGAAACAGAATAAAAGTTGGACTCTGTGAGCCATTTAGAAGGAAAAATTGTAGTACTTTACAGTGATATTAAAACTGCAAGTGGCAATGACAAAGAATTCAAACTGAGGCTAATGTTTTTCAAAGCTTTTTCTGGTGCTCTGACAAAAGATACTGTAATACCAGGTTACCCCATAATATTGAAACTTCTGAAAATAATAGCAGAAGCTGTAATTTGAGAGTTCTTTGCTCTACTGAAGGAATAAAAGGGAGAGATATTTGTGAAAATCTCTCTTTGCTATTAAAATCTATTTTAGATTTCTTTTTTATAAATGCCCTTTCCTGACAAGCACAACAGAAAGATGCCTGCAATGCTTTTGCTAACCCTCTGAATAAACAAAGCCTAGGTTGACCACTTTTCAAAATATGAAAAAAAAGCCTTAAGAAAATATGAAAAAGAATATGACTTGTTTGGTTTTGTTTTCTTTCCTTTTCCTTTTCCCAGAAACAAGATGCTCTATCATTATGGCAAAATTTCACCTGAGAAACTCAAATGCAGAGGTGCAAACTAAGATATTAAAAAGCAGAAGCCTTCAATATGGCAGAGCTAATCTGATAAAATGCCTTTTTTTTTCTTTCTTAAATTGCACAGACATTTAAACATGGACCCTGCAAGCACATGAACACTTAAGTTTGCATAGCAAATATTGTAGCTGTCCCCAGTGAAATACATTTGAATATAAAGTTAGCCACATATGTAACCATGTATGGGGAGCATTTTAGAGGAATTCATTAGTAATATCTAGTGGCAAACAAAATCACTTGGTTATGTCCACACAGGGCAGCGGAACCCTACTGAGAGACCCCCAGCTCAGCACCCAGCAATTCTATACTCATCTTGACCCAAGTTGCTACCTCTGCTTGTCCCTGATCTGTGTCACCCTTCCAGCTTGCTTGGTCATCGCTAAGATATCTCAGTGTGCCACTGCAGAGCAGACACTTCCCGATTATTCGCCAAAAGACAGCATGGAAGTTTTAGGCCAGTAGCTGTGAAACTGGTAATGACTGTAGAGGCCATGACTAGCAAACAGTAATCTATAGGTGTCTGATTTATTCTGCCATTCATACCTGCACACATGTTTATGCACACCTTATAAAAAAAGAGGCTGGTAACAATATGCTGCCATTATATTAGGACAGAAATCTCTACTGAGATAAAGTTGGAAAGACTATTTTATTTTGAATCAGTGTTACTTACCAAATTGCTAGATTTGTTCTTTTAAAATATTTAACAGTCCTTTGTTTAACTGAAAGTGAAAAACAATGACAAAAATGTCACAGTGTGAGCTATGTTCACTTTAACTCTTGGCTATCTTGACAGCTTAAATCATTTGGGTCAAATTTACTTTAGAGAGAGAGGAGACAATTCCCTTTGAAATCAGTCAGTATTGTATGCTCTTTCTTTAGATATAAGTTTACCCTTCTTATAAAAACAGTTTTGTCAATGAGGAATATACCCTGTCCTACCTATTTGCCAAGTGAGCCTTACTTAAAAAAAAATCAGTTTTATGTTACTTGAGAAGTAAAAAATCTGAAAATAATAAATGAAAATACTTTGGTGAAAAAATTCTCTAAGGTGAAGATGATGGAGCCAATACACTGACAGTCCCTAACCAAAAGCATACAACAAGCCATTCCTGTGAGATCAATCAAAGCTTGGGTATGTGATTTTTGCAAACCTGTTCTGGAACATTTTTGCGGTCAGCACCAGGTATGTTAAAATACATACTGAAGCTTCACATGTCTAGCCCAGAAATACAAAGTATCAAAAAAATTTTTTTCTGCATTTCATCGTAAACATTCGTATTTTATTTTAGTTAGTACCAACAAGAAAACAACTTATCACAGTAATAATCAACTGAGGAAGAAGAATTTTATTCCAGTGACATAAAAAAATCATATACTGTGAAAAAGTATTATTAGAAATACCTTGTCTGGTAAGAAAGAAGTGAAAATAGTACAGCAACAATAAGGCAATGGCAATGAAAGGCGGAGGCTCTCTTGCTGTAAAGACATACTGTGGATTGACTCCTGAAAGCCCAAGTTAATATTTACTAACTCTAAGCACATTCAATAGCTTCAGATTTTTTTCTTTTAGTGGGGCCACTGCTCCTTTTGTTTGAAGACAGAGCAAAGCTGTGAATAATGCCTAAGAGCAAAACTAAACCAGAAGTAAATGACTTTTTTAATGTGAGACCTTCAACCTCAATTCCAGTTCCCCAGAGGCCGTCTTTGACTCCTTCTCAGTAATGCTCTCACAGATGTCAACTGGGGATAAAGATACTTCCACAAAGAAACCGGTGAAGAAACCGCTGCAGAGAAAGGTGAGCTTACAAGTCTTTTTTGACACTGGTGAAGGGAAGTTAGGGCAGTGTCATGCAGAATGGCCAATTTAAATAAATGGGCTGTGGGAGGTTAACAGTGACTACAGATAGCAAGGGCAAACCCCATAGCTGTTCAATGAGTCAGTGAAAGCTACTGCTCACCTAAAGTAGTGCTCAAACTTAATGATTTTGGGTGTTACACAATACTTGCTGAACTGTTTAAAATGCATTTTTTAGTGTATTGTATTACCAGTCCCTTCTGAAGACTTGTTCTGACCCAGTCAAAAAAAAAAAAATATTAGAAAAGAGCCATTTTACATGGATAACTTACTGTTTCTCTCTGTATCATAAGGCAGTAGGGGGCAAAGGAAAAAAAGTCAAACTTTTTATTGTCTCAGTGACTGATGCAAGCAGTGCAAGTGTTAAGGTTGCCAGAAGTTAAGAAAGAATGTCCCGGGAAAAGAATGAAGTAAACCTTTTCCCTGATATGGACTGAATATTTGAGCTGAATTTTTATTAACATTTGATTCCTCTTCTGGAGTAAGATTTCCACTTCTTTTAATGCATATTTTGTTTGAATTGAAACTTGTTTGACATCCATTGTGATACTTCATAGTAACATAAAGGTTTTCATGGGTTTACAATATAGATAGTAATTTTTCAAGTAAATGGTTTATATTTAAGTTTAATACAACACTACTTTCCTCCATCCCCATACCCTCTCAAAAGTTAGAACTGGACTTTTCAATCTCACTGCTAGATATGAATTTTAAAACTTATGTTTATTGATATGGTATACATGTTATTCATTTATTATGTCAGTTTACATCTTTGTATCTATGATGTAGTTCATTGCATATCTCAGCATTCATATGTTTGAGAGACCTTCTCATCTGTGGTTTTTGAAATACATTGCCTCACTGTTTTCACTCTGACTGGTAACATTAGGTGGTTTTGCCTTTTCATCATGAAATAGGCAACAAGGCCCCTGAGACAGGTTTAGTTAATGACATATGAATATAGCAAATAAAAAGAAATTAAAAAATTCTGGGGATATCATGTCCTTTTAGAACAGTGATTAGATATTTGCTGGTTCACCTTCAGTTATGGAAGATAACTGTAAGAATGGAGCTTTCATAATTTATCAAGATTTAGAGTAGATCTCAGCATAACACAAACATGTCCTTGCAGACCATTCATTTACCAAAGCAAAACCTACATGCAAATAAAATGCATACTGTAAAGGTGTAATTACAAGTGCAACTGTTTAACAGAATATTTGTATTTTAAAGGTGTGTAACAGTCTTACAAAAATTAACTTTCCCATGCAAAGCTATTTTTTTACTACTAATTAAAAATGTAATGTTAGTATTATTTAAAGACACTGAATTTTATTTATGAGAATCAAATAGAAAACTCTTACCTAAAACAATGTTAATAATTACGAATCTCCTTATCAATTGCTCTGTTAAATACTTCATGAATCATTATTTACTACTTTCATTAAATTCACCAAGACTATTGTTATAAGGGAAGGATATCAGAAAATTTATACAATATTTCTCCCACTGCCTTATCTAGTAACTGAACTTGCAAAATATTTGTGTGTGGATTAAGTAAGACTCTTGCTTTTATTAGCTGCACAACAATGAGCCTGCCTTTCACATCTGCTTCTTCTCAATCAAAAAAAAAGTCTTATGTCAACTAATATAGGTTGTTCATACACACTTTACACCCTTTCATGAAAAAAATATACTGCTTTAAATTGGAAAGGTAACATCTCTCTTTTTCATCCCCTTGCAGCACAAAATACTTACTGAAAGATGATAATTCAAGTGGTTTGACATTAAGTTTATCAATGAAATAAAGAATCAAACTATATTTTCCCACATTTTTAAAAATAATACTTGAAATACTTGATTTGTTCCTCATAAATCAGAGATTCACTGCATAATAAGGAGTACTTTTGCACAGAGGCCTTTTGCCATTGTGCAAATTTGTCTCTGTACAGATTTATCTTAGTTTAGGAAGGACCTACATAGCCCAAGATGACATTAAATATAGCATAGCATATAGAAAGTTATTATGCTGTTATTATGTATTTCTCACCATATTTATTGATTTGGTATACGAATATTTTATTTGAAATAACATTCAATAGATCCTTGCTATCCTTGCTAGATCCTTGATATTATTATTTTATAATAATTATTTTTCTTCCCTAATCTAACCTGTAGAAGTAGAATCCAGAAAGGCTTTCACTCATCTGTGTATGTATAAAAGTCTAAATTTACATTCAGCTGTACAAGACAAAATAGATTCTAGACTAAAATATCTATCTCACAGTTACAGGATAATTTAAAGTTATATCTGGATCTTCAGGAAATAGTAGATTTAAGATTTAAGTTAATTCTAGAAATAAGTTAGATGATTGCTAACACAAGTACAAAGAGTTTGTCAGAAATTACTTCTGCCTTTTAAATTGTGCTCATATTTAAAGTCATGATGTCAGAAAAAAAAATGCAGAAGGCAGAGGAAACATTGGTGTAAGAATGTTCATCAAAAAAAAGTTACTCCTATATGTCATTACAAAGCTAGCAGCTGCGCTGATGAAATCACAGATCCTTTTGGTGACATCCATATGGAAAGTAGAGCTTTGACATTAACCTTCAGTAAAAGCTGTGGCCTGATTTTCTGCAACTAACTGTCAATTGTCAATTGTCAATTCTATTTGGTATTTTATTCCAAAATGAAAAAGTTATGGGGCACATATCTACGTGAAAGCCAGAGTTACTTTTGGTGTGAAACATGTTGTGGTGGGCTTTGTTCCTGATGTAAAGAAAATTGTCTGAGTCACAAAAATCACAGATTTATGGAATCATAGAGTGATTCAAGCTGGAAAGGACATGAGCAGCTTTCTTGTCCGCTCAAAGCAGGGTCAGCTATGAGATCAGATCAGGCTGCTCAAGTCTTTGTTCAGTTAGGTCTTGAAACCTCCAAGAATGGAGACTGCAGAGTCCCTCTGGACAGCCTGCTCCAGTGCTTGGCTGTCCCAAGAAGGCTTTATATAGAAGTTTACATCAGAAACGATCTGTCTTAAATGTTCTCAGACTTGAATTTTCTACTCATTAACTATCAGGAATGTTCTAATTTTTATTTCTGTTGTACTCTCCTTGGGGCTTTGTTTGGGTTTTTGAGTGCAAAGTCATGACAACTTCAAGAGTATCTTGAGAAAGCAGTTCTGCTTCCTTTATACTTCTCATAGATCTTGTGATCTCTTAATCCTTTTAAGAATGCCACTTTGTGATTCTTCATATCTGGAAATGGCCCTTTTGCATCATAAGTGAAGAAATTTGAAATTATGAAGGTGCCCATTTCACAGGGAATTTCACTGAATCTAAACCACACAGTATTTTCAGAACCCAGTAATCCAGTCATTGTCACTGACAGTAACGGCATATCTTTTTCCCAGACCACGAGTGATGAAATGCCCTTGATGCCTTGCCATGAAGATAACAGGAACATTATGATATAGTCAATTCTTATAATCAAAGTGCATAAATAAAATTATATGCAAGTCATACTAGACAGCCATAATCTTTGTTTCTGACTTAATTAATCTATAGATCAGTATATGAAATACTCAGTGTAGACAATAAGTGGAAAAGGAGTCAGAGATGTTGCTTCCGCCCGATGAATGCCTACTGCATTTTGAAATACTAAGAAAAGTCAAGGGAAAAAACAGGGAGCTGAGAGAATCAGGAAAGGCTAAGGAAAAGCTACAGATCATTTTAATACAGGGTTTAAGTATGGGACATCATATGTATCAAAACAAAATCATACAAACAAGTTGCTGCACATCCAATATTTAATTCAAAATTTCTTATTTGTGCCTATCGTTATTAGCTATTTCTTGCTGTCATTTATATGAAAACAAGGTGAAAAATATCCTTTATATTTAAGGTGAAGAGTTCATTTGATATCATAAAATGGTACAGGGAACAAATAGATATTAAAGAAGAGTAAATAAATGGCAACAGGCTGTACCTATTACGTGGCCTATCATCGTTCCTTAATTGCCCCACCTGACACTACAAAAGTGAGAATACTAGAATTTCCACTTTAAATTAAATTAGGCTAATGAAGGTAATTGGAAGAGTCCACCAGTAGTCACAAATACAAATGTACAAACAGCAAAGGCAACGGCATTTTAAAAAGTAGCTTAGACTTCACGCTCTCTATTTTACAATACATATAATTCACCTTAACAAGGCACCAGACTGTCAGGGCTCTAGATGCGCTAATAGGCCATAACTGCCTCGAGCGACCTCCCCTGGGGCCACCACCCGCACTCCTCCTGCCCACCGGCCCCATTTCAGCTCAGGACTGGGCATCTGGGCATCTGCTCCCTGCCTGGGCCATGCAGTAGGGACAGACCCTGGGTCACTGCCACTGTTGGTAGACCCTGTTGCTGGCTTTGCCTGCTGCGTTGGGATCCCGTGTGGGACTGTGGCCCGCTGGCAAGGGTCACTAGCCCGTGCCGGGCTGGCCCTTGGCTCCTGACTTGCCCCTCCTCGTGGAGCCTCACTGCTCTTGCTGCTCCCTGACAGAGGTGCAGAACCAAAATCAGTAAGAACCACCAGCAGCACTGATAGCCTCCCAAGTCATGGAAGGGCAGGGTGGAGAAGCCAGCCCTCTAGTTAAAGCTGCACGTGAGCCAGAGGGAGTTTTCTGTCATTCATCCTAAGCAGCTCTATTCTCAGCTGTAACAATACGAATTTAAAAAAAAAACAAAAACAAAACCACAAACCAAACCACAACAAACTGGGTTCACAGACTGTTCAAGCAAAAGATTCTTGCTCAGAGCATCTTCTAAGAACTATTTTTTAAATGAAGTTTACAATGTTGAGGCTTTTGGTCAGTAAAAGCAGTATTCAGTAGTACAAAAACCTAAAAAAAAACCCCCAACAACAAAAAGCTAGAAGGTATCCATTTGCAAAATACCTGGATGGTGGAGTGTTTGTTATACCCCAGCTCCACCCAGCTTGACTTTAAAATCCTAACAAGGTTTGAATTCCCTGATAACAGAGCATTCAAACCTTGACTACATACCTCTTTCATAAGATCTGCCACTGTTGTTCTTTCAGTGTCACATAGCGGTGGGAAGTTTAGTGCAGAGAGGTCACAAGATGTTTTGTCATGCATCTCAGCTGGCTTTGGTCTCAAGCTGGAGACGCCATGGCAGCAGGAATGCTGAGAGCCAGCCTATGCAAGCATTCCCTTCATCGCTCGCATTGCTGGAGCAGCACCCTGTGATAGCAGTGAATGTTAAGAGACTATAAATATGGCAAGAATTCAGAGAGTAGACAGGCTTTTGAAGCTGCCTCAGGATTTGGATGATCATTTAAAATGTTATTGGGAAGGCTTGAAAATTAAAGCAGCAGCTGCTTTTTCACTGGAGAATCAAGCAATACCAGACAAAATTAATTTTGTAGTTCTTTTCAGAGTGCCTGCTGATTGAATGGCAAAACTGACTATTTGTGCACATACAGTAGCATACCGCTACTGTTAAAGTATACACATGTAAATAGAAATTTTCTGCACTGATGCTCTGGCTTGCTGCTTTGTCGATAACACCTGCCTCTTTTTAGTACTTAGCATATACAGTAGTAACTGCATGGCACACTGAAATCTTCTGTGGAGACACCTGAACTCTACAAGTTATCATGGCGTTTTGCCTAAGACTTTGTCTTGCTCTCCTGCAGGCTTAGCGTCCTGGAGCAAGCTTACTTGGCTGTCCTGGTCCCAGTACCTGAAGTAGGTTGCTCAGAGATAGCCCATCTTACTGCTTTGTGTAACAAATATCCTTATCGTCTGTCAGCTACCGGAAAGCAAGATGCTTGCCAAGTGTTTTAATATGTGTATGCCATGTCTAATGATTATGAAGGATGCCTATTACACTTAAAAACCAAATTATTTCTAAATGAAAATGCTCAAAGTACCTGTATCATAGTTTCTTATGAATTTCTTTGTTCACATTAAACACAATTGGACGTTTTTAATTTTACACCATTTTATTTCCTCTTTTCCAGTATGGTGCAAATTATTCTACTGAATATATTACATTCGGGGGACTGAATGGATTCCCTGATGACTGTATTTTAGAAGCCTTTTGACTATGTTTTATATAGTAAAGAAAACAATACACATTCAATGCTAAATCATGATATAAAAGCACCTATAAAACCGACTGCTGTGTTTTTTAAATGACACTTAAATCCTGATTTATTTCCCTGAATGCATCACTTCTGAGAATCAGACTGAGATAGGTGTCTGGCTACAACTGTAGTGGTTTAACTACACAAATTTGCATCTTCACTTGCTTAATGAAGTCTCAGTTTCAAAGTCAACACATTACTTGGCAGTCACAAAAAAAATTGACAAATTTTACTGCTCCTGTTGGATATCAGGACTAGCATAAGGAGAGATTCATGGAAGTACAAAAGCCAATAAATATTCCCACATAACAGCTGAAAATAACATTTCACTCACGCTATAATAAAAAAAACCAAAACAAAAATGCTGATATTCAAAAAGAAAAATACAGATTTATGACTAAGTGTAGCTTACAAATATGTCATGTAAATCCTTAATATTGATGTTCCAAATCAATTACAAATCTTCCATTTACATCTATGGTAGCAGTACCACATCCTTTGTTAGCAAGTGCTGTGAAGGAATGAATTTACAAACAAGAAATCCTTTTTTCACCACCAACAAAATCCTCACAGTAACTATCTTTATTCCCAGGTGGAAAATCTGTATTAAGTGGACATAAAGCTGAGAGTATATTTCTCAAATGTAAGCCTAAAAAAGATGTATTAATTGTCCCAGACTAAGTACTAAGATGGCAGGAAATCCAAAGATGAGGTCATACATAGAGAAAACCCCAATGCTTTGAACTAACCATGGTCTACTTCTTTTCTCTAAATCCTGTTGACCAATTCTGTATTTGGATTTGTGTTTGTGTAAACCATTTCATTTCAGGTGGTCAAAACTCGCTTTAGTGTCATGGGGTGCTTATGCCATTAAAAAATTTGCCCATGTCTGCATGTTTAATACTACTTAATTTGTCAAGACTTTTTTCATCTCTGTTTATCCTTTCTATTGTAAAATGATTTGGCTTACAGTGAAGACTGCCTGGTCAGTATGAGCTATGGATTTACAGTAAGTTATTACTGCCTTTAAGATATAAACATAATAACTGTTGTTTGAGTTGGCAATGTTTATTCATGATCCTAGAGAAACAAAGAGGAAAAAGACAAATGTCAAGAGAACAAAGAAAAGGGAAATAAATCAAAAAGAAGAGCTTGAAAGAAAAATATGGACATATGTTCATATTTAATGCATTTATATTGGAAAGACATACCCTGCTATGTTATCAAAATTCATATCAAAATTACAACTTGTTTTTCTTTCTTTTTTTTTTTCCTTAAGAAATCTACACTGGTGATTGGCACCTGCTGCTGAGCCCTGATTCTTATCAGTGGATCTTGAACAGGATACATGGAATGCAATTCTTTGGTACCAGACATGGATGTGCTGTTATGCAAGCATGCATGAGTTAGCAAGTGTTTGATGTATGAACACGGTTTAGCTTGTGATCTTGCCATCTGTAGTTCAAGGTTAATACCTTTTTATTTTAAAGCTCATAATGCATAATGGAACTGAGCATCATTTTGCTGTTATGATGTAGTAGGTATGAGCTTCATACTAGAAATAATTGAAAGCTGTGTTGCTTTCTTTAGGTACAGACTGTCTTCAAATCTGTCCAGTCTGAAGTCTAGAAACCAGATCTCACAGAAAGTCATAAACAAGCCTTCTATGCTGTGTTCTCACCCTGCCCCTTTTTGTGCTCTGATTTTTTTCCCTTAGTCCACTGTACTGTCCTGTATCTATACATTCTTGTCTGCAACACAGCTGATTCAGACTTGCTCTTGCTCCCTTTTAAATCAATAACAAAACTCCACTTGAAGTTCAGGACACTTTTCTGGTGATAACGTTTTTTAACCTCTTTAGTTATAAAAGAGTTAATAGGTCTATTAAAATAACAAAATAATTTTTAATATGCTAATGAACAGATAGACCTAGTTCCTAAATATGAGAAATTCCTGAAAAGAGACCACACTTACCACGCAACATACTTCCTTAACAGAGAGTAGGCTACAAAACTATGTGTGTGGGCCAGGCCAATTGATTTAAGCTGAGAGACCAGATACACACTTTAAAGCTTTTCTTCTCCAGTGTACCTAAGAGGAGCTACTTGAAAGGATGAACTGAGTTCTCATCTGTTGTGAACTATTTTGACTAAAATCTCTGTCTTGGTTTATGTAAAGCAAGTATAACACTATATTCCTAGCTGCAGTAGCACAGCATTAGTTATCTGTTCTTTTGATGTCATTCTGTGAAAGCTCTTAAGTTGTGAAAGCTATCTGATGTTCTAAACAGCAATGTCCAAAGATAGGTGGATTTAAAAAAAAAAACCACAAAAATAATCACATCTATGGTTCTTTTCCCCTTCATTCAAATGAACACAAAACGATAGAGGCCTACTGCTGAGGCTATTGGCAAATATCTAGATAATCAGTTGTCAAGAAGAGCTCTGCCGTACACTCACTTTTCTGACAACCCACAAGCAAAACTGCTTAGCTCACAGTTTTCCAAAAATTTGACAAGATCATTTGTACATGAGTACAAAAGAAAGGAACAAATTCCAGTGCTGTAATAAATAGTAACCTGACCATAATCCTACAAATGGAGTCAGCAAACATGAGGATTGCTGAGACAGAACAATAAAAATCATGTGGTTTTTTTCCAAGGCATTAATAAGACAGAATGTAGTCTTCAACCCTGCAATAAAATGCTTTAAAGTTTATGAATATACTTAAACCTAAGTAGCAGCCACTGCATGTATTATTTCAGTGTGCTTCTACATTAAAACACTAGTATATATCGATGTAGGGGGCCACTGATGTATAGTGGCCATTAAACAAAATATAAGGAAAGGAAAACCTGAACACTACATTACATATCACCTATCTAAGCTTTGCCAAACGAGTCAGAATGATTCCTTCACAGGTAAGCCTTCATCTGCCTTCAACTTATAACTAACTTTGCATTCATGTCTTGTATTTCTGTACACATGCTTGTGCTAGAGGGTAGTGGGTAGTCTAGCAGAATCAGTAAATTGAGACCCCAGGAGCTAAGAGAGTTTGAGATCCTCTCCACAACAGCTAATCCTGTGACAGCCATGAGCTTTATAAAGCCACAGACATTTGCACCTGTCCAAAGCTTGACAAACTGTTTCAACAAAACAGACATTTAGAACTTAGAGATACTCTGTCTCCACAAATTTTGGGAGAATTTTTTTCACGTTAAAAAAAAAAAATATAGTGGTGGACAAAATACATCAGGCCTAAATATGAGACATGAAAAAATATAGTCCAATGTTTTTGAAACAGATCAGGGTAGTAGAAGCTATGTACAAGAAATTAGTTTAAAGACAGAAATTTTGTTAGTAAATCAGAAAGAAGCTGTAATAAATAAGGAACACAGTTTTTAGAGTCTGACAAACCAGAAAGAGAAACACAGCCTATCTCATAGTCCCACATTTTAAACTATGCGTGCAATGATTATAGTCATAAACAACAGATACTGTGTCTGTATGTAGGAAAACAAAGAACAGTTCTTTTTTAGGAACTCTCTGTAGGAAGAACATACAATTTAGTCAACAAGGGAGCTGGAATAACCTCTTGTATTCTTTCCAATGACTATAGTTTAGTATTTAGCAGAAGGAATGTTTTTGTTCTTTTCTGTGTGCTTTTTCTCTTCTATCTATCCTCCTCCTTTTTCTGGTGAAGCATGGATTTTTTCTGTTCTTGCACCTGGTCTGACAAACAGTACCCCCACTATTTTTACATGCTCTAACCCACAGCACTTTTTTTCAGACAGCTGCAATCGCTGTGCTCTCTGACCGAGAAGGCAAGCTTCTGACCTCTGCCACTAATGCCAATAGGCGATTCTACAGCATAAAACACTCCAAGTAACAATTTCTTCTACTGCCCATAATGAAAAACTGTACAGCAACTCTGGTCCAGCAATCCCATCCTGAAATTATCCTGTCAACTCACTGACTTGATCATAAGTATGAGCTGGCTACTGAATTAATTTGTGAACATGTATTGTTTTCTTTCTTTCTGATAACCTGAAACTTAGTAGAAGTAATGGATAAAGTTCAGCCAAAGTGTGTTAAATACTAGACGGCTTTTTAAGATGATCAGATATTTGGCAACAACAGAAAAGATTTCCTTAGAGTAAGTTTCATTATCACAAATATTTTTCCTGTTCTACAAAACATACACATTTTCAAAGAAGAAAAAAATGGTTTAAGCATTTTTGTGTCTTGGGCCTGAATGTTTCTGCATACTCTGGTAAAATTTTTCAGCTCACAGACAGGTTCAGAGGGGAAAACAATTGCTCAGGAGGGAAAAGGTAGGAACAAGTAACTCTTCCAAATTAAAATATGATCCAAAGTGAATATTGTCCAAAGCTTGACTTAAACTGAATATACTTTTTTGCTTTTGACTTTTCCTGTGATTTTTAACATACCACAGAAAAATCCTGATTTTAGAGGATTTTACTTCTTTCTGGAAGTCTTTTCAAAGAACTTGTTTTCTCACAGCTCCTCTGTTAGTCTTGATGATTCAGATTTGTTAAGAGAAGCACTGAAAGGCAAGGTAAACTTTTAATAAGCAATTACACTGCAATAGAACTTGGAAACTTCAGAAATTTAGATGAAAATTAAATATTTTTTGTTGAAAGAGAGTAGGTCATATGGTGAAGAAATGTTTCTTTGCTAATATGTTTGATACTTTGACTATTATTGTGTGAAATGCAAATGCAAGTATAAGACAATTTAAGTCCAATGTGAAGGAAATAAAAACTTGTCCATACATTAAATGTGAGTTATTTTAAAATGTATTTTCATCTGAAACTAATAGGATCTGAAGAGCAGTAAGTCAAAAGAACATACATTATGCTATTTTCATTCCTTTTCTTCAACAAACATATACAAAGTGCCTTTAAAACACAGGTGATCATCTGCTGACAGAAAGTGAGAGCAACTTTTTTCCATTTTCAGATAGTAATTATAGCCTTCAAACGCTAGAGAATCTTAAGATTTCAGTAATTTATGGGTTTTCTTGGATGCAATTTTTTTTAAAGAATATCCTTTTATCTTATTATTATTATTCTTTTACTTTTAAGATACATTTGTTCCAGATGTCAAAACTTCTATGCTAAGTGTATACCTACCTGAAATACCAAGTTGGATCTGATTTATGTTTAAACTGTCTATCTCAGTATCCTAGAGAAATTAAACTATATAATGAAAACAGCAGATTTTTTTCACTTCAAACTCCCATGCTTACTCCAGTTACTTTTGTGAAGTCAAGTATTGTTAAGTCTTTACTGCTACCACATATTTGCAGTATAAATTAATTCCATTTGCATACGGATTTATCCCAAAAGGCATCTTTGCAGGATTTTGTAAAATATCAAGAGAATCAAGCTACTTTGGACCAGCATAAAGGGAGCATTCAACAGACAAAGTTCCTCATGGGAAATAGTCATAAATGCATGGAGAATGAAAGGAGCTTCATCAGACAACCAAGTTAACCTACACCTGATTGATTACGTAAAGAGAAGAAATCTGTCATGTGGGGAAGACTGATGTAGGGTCTTAACTTTAGGGGTAAATTTTTCAGTGCTTGATTTTTAGAAATTATAATTTTTTAAAAAAGTCAAAAGTTCCTCCTGTTTTCCAGGTGTAAATACTGTGCTTGATCCAGTAGTCAAGTACACTTTTCCACAATAAAATGATGCTAATACTTTACAAAAACAGCTCACGCCAGCTAAACTTTTAGCTTTGAGTTAGGAAGTCTGCTTCCAGCTTCCTTTTTGGGGGAGAAAAAAGTTCACATTTAGAAACAGAGCATCCTTAAAAGAAATACAGGAGGATTAAAGCCCCTGTTTGAAAGAAAATCTTCAGAACTTCAAGTTTTGTGAATGCACTGGTGTTCTGGCAGAATCAACTGTATAGAGGTACGCTTGGCCCTTCTCTGCCTGAATATACTATTATTATGCTTAAGCAAACTACTCATATACTATGAAATACATAGTTTAAGCAATGTATTGAGTTAAGGTTGCTATAGACATCTTATGCTTTCCAGTTGTAAAAGTGGACTGATGCACTAAGAGGGAAAGTAATGGAGGGCCAAAAGATTGGAAGAATGATTGATGGCAAGTTGATTTGATAATGGCCTAAGAATACCGTCCTATAAGGTTCCCCTCTGTCTGTTTCCAGCATCCTACTGTGCTCCTCTGTAACTGTAAGCATCTATTGGCCTAATGTTCTTCTCCTACTGAAGCATGACTTAGCACTGAAAGCATGTTGATGTAATATCTAAAGGCTAGAAAGAACAGAGGAAAGACTCTTCTAGATTGTTCACTCATTCTGCTAGTATTGGAAGACACCAGAATGACATTGCCAAATATCTTGATCCAGTAGATCAAGATTTTTAGCTGCCTCTCTAATGTATCTTAACACTGCACATCTACCGGATCTGCGGAGATGTGTATTTTTGCAAGGTAACTACTATATTTTTCTGTCATCAAACCACTTGGGATATTTCTTTTTATGAAAAAAGTATAGCAGCCTTTTTTCCAAATATTTAGGCTGCTGAACCACTGGCTATGCTATGCTTCTTCTGTCTTTTGTCTTTACCCCAGCAATGCTAAGAAGTCTGAGACACACTAACGTCACTGGGAGCTCTGGGACTTATTCAGCCCTACAGAAAATCAAATTTCGTGTTATATGTATTCAGGACATTCACAGAATTTCCTGATATGCAGGTCACAACTTTGCAGGACAAAAAGTAGTCTTGCTTCAGATTTTCAGATGTTCTACTGCTGCCAAGATTTGGCTCTGGAAGTGAGTACTTGACATTGCAAGCTACGATTGCTTAGCTGCCAACCTAGCTCTGCTTAACGTCTTAGAATGACAGTGTGTGCTACCTTTTGTACATGCTACTAGTTGCATTTAGCACTGGAAGGAATACAAATTTTGGGTGGTTTCTACAATTTACCCCCAAAACATCTTTTCTATACTGCCAGATGCTGACGATGTAAACACTAAAATGTAAGTTAGCCTCTAAACTCAGTTCTGTTAAGTTTTTTGATACTACAGAAATAACATACAGGACAAATAACATTTTCTTGCAAGAAGTCTTAACATACGGTGCTGCACTTTATGTGAAGAGAACAATGTTCTGAAACTCTGATTTAGAACTGAACCCAACTGAAAAGAAATTCTGGTGCAGTACATGGCTTTACAGCATAATGAATAATCAGCTCATAACATTTCTGAATGAATCAACTTTTATTCTTTAGTCTGCATTTGTCACTGAGTATTCTTCTTTGTAAGTTATTTGTTCCTGTTCTCTACCAGGCAGCCCACTTTTTACACATTAAAAAAAAAAAAGTCTATTTATGGACTTGTATTACATTAAGCAAAGTGAAGTAATTATCTACTGTGTTATATGCCCCATCAAAATTAGTCTGACAGTTCATTTGGTTGGTTTTAGCTATATAACATTGCAGAAAAAAAAGAAATCAATAGAATTGCTAATATGTATTTTGATTAAACTGGGGTAACATGTTGTAATTCAATCCATAGATTTTGATTTAAAAAAAAATGAATTCCACCTTTCTAAATGATGTGGCTTCCATTTATGAGATGCTGGAGTAGAAATCCTGTAAGTAAAGAAAACCAAAATCAAGTGCAATTCAGTTTTTAGATAAAATATTTAGCTAAATTCAGCTTTAAAAGATAAATGAAAAGAAAAGTTAATATGTTGATCTGTCTTAAACATTGTCATCCTCTTTATCTTACTAGACAATGTCATTCCAAATAATTGCAAGAATTTCAGACTTGTGGCACTATAGAAAAGATGCTTTTGGAGTAAATTGCAGAAAGCACTCAAAAGCACAGGATGCACTATTTTAGAATATTATGAAAGAAAATTACTCTATATTGTACCTGTTGCACTTTAGGAGAAATTAAGGGTGGTAGCTGTAATAGCAACAGAGTAATTTAGTGGTTGGAGTACACAATAAGAGATGTATTCTTGGCACCGTCAATAGGTGAGTATATTTACCTCAGAGTCTCAATTTCTCTTTATACACATATTTAAGTAGGTCAATATTACCTTTTTAAAATAGTTACAGATCATCCAGTGAAATACCACTATAAAGTCAGAGGACTATACTACAATCATCACAAGATCACAGTAAAATGTGATAAAACAGCTCTGATGATACCTATTATTGAAAAATACAATAAAAGCCATGAATAACAGTTATTAACACTAGCATCTTCAAAACGAAAATTTGGCTAAGCATTTGAGCTGGACAATTTCTGCTATGAACTTCTAGAGGTAAGTACAGCTGCTCTCGAGCCTCACAGAAAACTAAGCATATTTAAGCACAGGGTGCCCTCAGTACTATAGGGGAGCATTGTTTTGATCCTGATTCAGTGAAGGGAATTCCCCCCTTAGCCAAAGAAACTTCTCCAGTTTCTTGGTTTTCTTGTTGGTCATTCCGGCTGTGGTTCCTAGCCCAGGACAGCAGACTGTGCCATTTTAATAATGTCTCTTGAGATCTTCTTATCTCTAACTTTACCTCTTCTCCCCAACTTACTCTGTATTCCCACCATCTTCATTTTATCAACTCCGACTTGATCATCTCATACTGTGTGAGCCCATTTCAGCATGCTACCCTGATAGCAAATTCTAACCTTCTTTTTGCTGGATCATATTTACTAGCAGGAAAACCAGCAGGGTGAGGCAAGTACTGGACCTGGCCCAAGAGAATGGGCAGGAATGTACGACGGCTGGCAGCAGAGAAAGATGGAAACAGAACATAGATTAGCTTGGGCTACTGTGGAACACCAACCACGTACAAAAAAGCCAAGCCTTCCAGTGCCAGTCTTATAAGATCTTGTGTACTCTGATTAATACAAAATTGGAAGTGATTCCAAGAACTATGCATAATTTAAAACTGATTCCTTAAATAACAAAGTGTAGATTTTAATACAAAGGTACAAAAGCAAGGCTATAATACTTAACTGACATATAAATGAAGTCATAATGCATGTCTTATTTTAATGATTCCGGTGAACTTAAGAAAAAGTATGTAGGTATAGATTTAAAGTAATCAATCAGATTTTTTTGTCACCAAAAATAAATTGTAAGAACATGTACAAAAATGTGCTACACCTTGCCCTTAGACAAAGTAGGAGCACTCTGTAAATGTCCACACAGCCATGCTTATTGTCCACATTACAGCCCTATTTAAAATCTTTCTTTGCCATGACAATAAACACAGCCACAACAAAACCGTCATGTACACAACTGCTAGAGGCCTGTTTTTCCTGACCACTGTTTTCATACTGAACAGAGCTGGTTTGTTGTTTTCTTGTGCTTCCCTTGTCTGTCTGTTTTCTTCCACCTGTTAATGGCAGACTTGCACTCTAGATTGTGAGGTCTTTTGGGCAGGGTGTCCCTTTGTAGCACGTTTCTGCTGTGGGGACAAAGGGGTCCAGGGATCTAGAACTCTACAAAGGAGACCACCTGACTTCATGGGACATAGGGCCTAGATATGGCACTTTCTTCTTTCCCCCAGGCTTCAAACATTCTGCAGGAAGAAGTCAACCATGACAAAACCAAATCAGCATGAAGAAGGATCTCCAGCCACTGATGACATCAGATTATTTGCTACTGCTTTAATCAATCCAACTTGGTCCTTTCTGATCTACTGTTCATTCCAGCCTTTTTCTGTTTTATCTCATACCATATTTATTTCAGTTTCAACTATACCTTTTTCTGCTCTATCTTCTTCTTTCACTCATTCTTCTATATGGATTTCTCTTTTTTAATGAAATATTACCTAAAAATATTTAAGTTCAATGTAAAACCTTGCACCTTGAGCTTTATGGGTGATGTAGATCTCCACAGCAAAGAAGCTGGTACTTATTTATGGGTTATTAAAAAGGTGGAGTGAGAGAAGCAGAAAGAATTTTTGAAGTCTCAGTGAGCCTAATTCTTGAATATTTGTATTGATCCTGTGTCTTGCTAGGAAAAAATGGTGAAATTTTGGCAAAGAACCACAAGACCTGAGAAAACACCATAATGTGAGACTTCAGAAGTGCGATGTGTTTTAGCTATTTAGAAAAGAAGACTGAATAGTAACTTGAATACAGTACATAAATATCTTAATGGGAAGAAAATACTATCTACTAAAAAGCTCTTTGATCTTATGAAGAAGGATATCACTAGAACAAAATGCTGAGTACCAAAGTCAAATTCAAATGCAAATTGAAAATTCAACGCAGATTAGGAATGCAATTTCAACAGTAAGGACATCTGGTCACTAGAAGAAATGTAAACCAAACAGGGGCTTCAAATAATGCATGGATGCCTTTGTGGAAGCTAAAATTCAGTCAACCCTAGAGCTCTCCTTTTTTTAGTAAAAGGCATGTTTTATTCAAACACATGTTATCAGGCATCAACATCTGAGTTGATGGTCTGCTTATCTCTTTGGCTTTGAAACCTATGAGTCTCATGCCATTCAGCAACTCAGTGGCCTCAGTTCTACCAATCTTGCCTGTGCATTCTTCTCCTGATTCGACAGTTATAGTGCAATGGCTGGCTGTTTAACATAGAAGATTCTTTTGAAGTACTGAGTTAAAATATCATTAACTCTTCTGAAGTCTCAAAACCTGCTTCCAAATCTGCGGCGAAGTAGAAAGATTACCTACATCATATTGCTTGCTAACTATAGAACTTACTAAGCCTTATTAGTTTATGAAGTTTATTGCTTGTTAAGGTTTTGGGGACCAGGCTCATTACCAAAATTAGGTTCTTTTACTAATTCATCTCAATGAATATAATAACTACAAATTTTGTTGTGCAATCCAAGAAAACTGAGAGATGCTAGTCCAGATGTTTTCAGGACATTTGGTGCATCTCTTCCACAGCAAAAAAACACAGACTGCGACTGTATCAATGAAACAAACAGTGCCAGAGCATTGGCCAAGCACTGCTCCAGTACTGCCCGCACTGTTTAACTGTTAGCAGGCATCCAGGCACAAATGCTGAGCCAGTAGAGAACAGGCTCAGGGTATTTTATTTGCTAATATAGACATAGCCATAGAATCTAAGGCTATACATACAAGACAATTTCCTCCTCTAAGAACTGGATTAAAATATCTCTTTAATAAATTTATCCAGTCCTATCTTAAAGGCCATTGTAGAATCCTGAATATGATACATAAATTGTTCCAGGGCATAACAACTACACTTTCAGCTAGAACTTAATGTAAGTTGAATTTGAAGCTAACAACTTTTAGTCTTTGGAAATTGTATTATCCTCTGTTGGCAAAATTAAGAGCTACCAAGAGCTTCTACCCTTTTTAGTTGTCATGAGTAGCTATCTATGTCAAATGACTAAATCCTCTCTCAACAGTTTCAGCAGTGTATAAAGGACTAAACTGAAGCCTGTAAATTTCACATTTCAGGGCATCTTTTCACATTCTAGAACTCTTTGAAATCTTTCCAATATTTCATATTCATCTTGAAGTGTGAGTATCAGCTTTGAACACAGCACTGTCACAATAGTTTATAATGAAATGTGCACAGACACCTTCTACTTCTACTTGATAGTCCTCCTCTTATAAACATTGTATTATCCCATTTAATCACAGCACTGCACTGAGAATTCCTGTTGAGGCAGTGATCTTCAATGACCTTATGTTCTTTCCTGAGTCGTAGTTTTCAAAGACAAGCTCTATTATGTAAGTACAAGGTGTATACTTTATTTCCAAGTTTACTACATTGCACATAGCTATCTTAAAACAAATTTATTTCTCTACTATCTAGAGATTAAGGGAACTTTTAATTTGTCTTACTTTTTTCATACCTTACCTGGCATTTTTATCTGCAAGGGTTTTGTAACATTGCTTGTATGATCACTCAAAACATTGATGAACACCAAGTCAGGAAATAATTCCTTCTGAGAGATCTCTTTGCTTGTGGCCGTTGGTATCTTCCCACAAATGACTGCATTTTGATATCTGGTTGTAAGCCAGTCCTTAATACACTTAGTATATCTGATTAATTCCATATATTACACTTCTAATCAAAGTGTCATACATTGCCAAAACAAATGACATGTATACTATGTCAACATGCATCATTAAATGGCCTGTTTGCAAAAGAAATGCTGTGTAAATGTAACATCAATTTCACAGTCTTAAATTAATTGGCAGTTTACCTTTTCTGTTTATTCCATTTTTTATTTGTCAAAATAATCTCTCCATGGAATTAGTATTATTCTAGATATGCTAGTTATAAATCCATAGTTACAGGTGCATTGAAAAAGTGGTTAAAATTAATTTTGTTGATTTCTGAGTAGGTAAAAAAATAATTATATATATTCTTCCCTAACTCAAGTCAATTACTATTAGACTGAATACTTGGAATGTTTTCTGTGATTCAAATGAAAGATTCAAAGTTAGATTTTTTAAATGATTAAAATAACACAGAACAAAATAGTGGCATAACACGTTACTTTTGGTTTCTCTGGTTTTAAAAGTACTTAAAACTTCATAAATGCATTATTTACAGTATATGTAAATATTAATATCTCCCAGATAGGCTGTGTGTTTAATTAACAACATAAAGTATTTCTATACCTTTTATCTGTATTTTTTCTACTTACCTTAAAACTTGTGAGAGACCAAAGATTTACAGAAATATCTTGCATTTACAGGCAAATCCATGCTATAGCCTTACTCCCACTAGTGTCACATATTCCAGCCCCCTTCGCTACTTCTCAGATGTTTCACTTGCCCTCAGTCTGGTCCCTGATGCTCTAAAGTGCCATATGATAGGAGATATGTATATAGAGAGAGGTACATATACACACATGCATACTAATAAACACCCATGCATACATATACATGCAAGCACAAAAAAGATTGTTCTATAAATTTGGATTACTTACTTGAACTTACATATGCATATGTGTTAAAAGTTAATGATTGCTAAATTGGTGAACGAATCATAGCTCATGATGCTTTGGGTTTTTAAAGTTTGTATTTAGAAATTGGTATCAGCAACCTTAACTACACATTAGCAACTACCTTCCGTAGTTGTAGCAATCATAAGAGAAACTAGAGTGCAAATCTGGTCATTGATTTTGTCTTTTGCTTAATGTTTGTAGTTAATTTCAAAGGATGGAGAGAAGATCCTATTTTCTAGAGGCTGAAGTTCAATAAGAATGTAATAAAACATTGTTATAGCAAACTTTTCACAATGAAATTTCTGGTGAAGTCTCACTTCTTTCATTATGTTCTAATACAGCCAAAGCAATGTTGTAGAGAATTAAGCTCCCATAATATTGAAGAATTATCAGAGTATGTGGGATTTGTTATATTTTAATTTAAATGAAGACATGGTCATCTATTCGGTGCTGATTTAGGAATACAGACTTGAAACATTTCTCACCTAAATCAATAATGAACAGCATGTGATTCCCTGCACTTCTATTCTGAGTGATTCATCTGTAAACTGTGTGGAATGCAAATTAAGAGAATGTGTTGTGACATATTGTCCTGGGTTTGGTTGGGATAGAGTTAATTTTCTTCCTACTAGCCATGGTTAAACTATGACTTATACTATGTTCTTTGATGGAATGATGTTTTTATTTGATATTGCAGCATACTTTTTAGTGCAAGATTTTGGTAAATTTTCTTGAGTCGCCAGGGAGCCCTGAAGGTATATCATCTAACACTAAGTTTTTAAACCTGTAATTCAGCAGGTAGAACTGGTTTATCAGCTCTGGGAGCCAAATCAAAACATCTCAGTTTCTCTACTATTTTTTTTTTCCCTAATAGAAGTAGAATTTTTTTGCCTGAGTCTTGTGTTTGTAACTCCTTTTGCCACTGAAACAAACTCTGCAAAGGGCAAGCTATCTAAACAAGCTGCAAAATATATTTATCAGTCTCTGTAATATGCCATCATTTTCACATATATATACTCTTTAGTTGCATGCCATGTTAACATGCGTTAGAAAATTCCTTATAGGAGAAGACAGTAAATCCTTTCTCTACCCACGTTTTGTTCACATGAAAATGTGACATGTTTTTGCCTTACAGCACCCAGACGTTCCTGTTGTTTCAATAACAAAGAACAAAATAAATAAATAAAGACAATACAATAATTGCAGAAGGCCAGATCCTAACAATAGCAAATGTCAGTCGTCTTCATCACAAACAAGATTTAGCACAGAGACATGTAGAGAGAAAACTGAGTGTCACTGAAGTCAATAGCAAAACCACTGCTAATTTCAATACTCAGGAGTTTGTATTGGGTGTTTCAAAGAAAAGTAAATAAGCATGTATAATTTAAACTGAAACCAGACAAGCTGATTTTTCAAGGAAATAAGGGGTATTGCTCTCAAAAACTGCAAAGGAAAATTTTTTTTTTTAATTACTTTTCATATGCTGTCAAGTACAGGTTCCTATACCATCCCATTTATCCTTCTGTTCTATGGTTTCTGAAAGTCTACCAAATGGGTAACTGCAAAAAATCTGTGCACTAAGGTAAGCCTGAAGAGGACATGTTCAGAATCTTGCAAATGAGATGACTAATATGCATGAAACCATTGGACTCAGTATCCTGAGGCATGAGCAAACTGTCACCACTGACTGGTGACTCAGAAGTGCAAATGCTTCCTTCAGTCTAAAAAACATTAATGTGGGAGAAAGACAGATGTTACTAAAGAATACAGGACTTACTCTATAAGGCTGAAGATTAATTTCTCTTTCTGAGCCTAATCAGCAGTACGGGGCGGAGGGGAAAGGCAGGCATAAATGCTTCTGATTAAGTCTATTTCTGTGTTTGTTACTGCTATTGTATATGATTTGTATTGCTGTAAATAATCTTCTTCATGCTGTTACAGAGCTAAGAGCAGAACCAACCTGTTACCCGCTAACTGTTTGGATATTGATGGTATTTACCTAGAGACTGAAGCAATGAAGGTCTTCTATGACTAGAAACTAGCTTAACTAAACGTGTATATTTTTTGTACCTAGCCTACATTACTTTAAATTGTCTAATCTGTTACCTGTCATCAGTTTGCCATGAGTTAGATTTATTTTCTGCGACACAAACAAAGCATGTTTGATTTTCAGGGGCCATTACTACAACTGCTAAATAAAGTGGCACAAGGTAATTGTGTAATGTTATTTCAGATCAAAATACACTTTGGCCAGTATTTCTCTTCCTTTGATATATGATGCATATTTTCAATATTTACCACATTTACAAAGCTTACTGTTTATTACCCAGGAGTTTATCTTGTTGCCACTGATTTTATCTTCCTCTTGCCTTTTTCACAATTAGTACTGCATATTTTAAGATTAAATCTGTCTGGAATATGCTCTATTCTCTTGAACAATCTGCAAGCAACAGAGAAGAGTAGCATAGCACTGTCACCACTTGGAATGTAGTAGGCTGATAATTTTGCTCATAGCAGGCCACAGAGGGATGCAGAAGAAACACATGACATTTTCTTGATGTGAGCTAAGTATAAAGATCTAAAAGGTAGGTTTTAAGGCTATTGCTGAGAGGCAGATTGGCTACATGCAAAAACTGTTTACACAGAAACTGTGTTGCAAAACTTCATGTACAAGAGTGTTTCTTGGGAACAAGAAATATTTAATGGTCATTCTAATGAGCAGTCTTTATGAAATACAGTGATTGGGAAATCCTCTCTGAAACTTCAAGCCAAATGTAATATAGTAAATCAGTGTAGAGCAACACGTACATTTTCAAAAATTTCAGAATATATTACAGTCTGAAGTGAACCTGGAGCTTGAATATCAGAAAATACCCTTTTCTCCAGTTTTATCAGCTACTTTAATGAAATAGATATTTCTCTACAAACAATGCCTACCATAATATCTTACAATTTCACTCAGCTCTAATTAAAAAAAAAGTCATTTTGACAGCTCATTCCACCAGATGGAACTGTTCATAATAAATTTTTAAATATTCTTGTTCAGACATTAGCACATATATTATACACAGTATGCACAGTATGTGTATGCTGAGACTCCATCCCTGAGACAAAATAACAGAGCTACTAAGCACCCTAAACTTTTTCCAGACAGATTTAACTAAACAAAATAAAGGAAGACTAAATTTTAGCTATAAATTCAATTACAGTAGAAATTGGCAATAATCAGTGTATCCTGTTTGGGGGGGGAGGGTTTGTTGTGTTTTTTTGTTTTTTTTTTTTTTATTTTCTTCAGGATACTGAATACTTCTCAGTGTCCAAGATTCTGCTTCCTAAATGTTTCAAAGTTGAATGTCCTTTAAGGAGGCATTGGTATTGATAATTAGCATTGATAATTGGCATTTTGGAACAGGAGATAAGTGATTAATGCTATAAAAAGAAAATACTATTCCTTAACAATCAAAATGCATACGTTTTTCCTGTGATACACAGTAGCTTTCTGACCCTTTCCTATTGTTCTATGGAAATTCTTGCATTATTACTGTGAAATTATGTGGAATACTTTACACAAGCAAAGTACTGAGATTAAGTGAAAAAATAATATCTAACTAATTAATAAAGGATAATTATTGCACAATAAACAGGGTAGGTGCGAAAAGGATCCCCAGGATGTAAAGGGCTAGTCCCCCCAGCTCATGCTGGGACTCTACATGTAGGATGACAGAAAGAAATTCTCTTAAGCCCTGTCCTCTGCAGCTCTACCTTATGTTGAAGATGGTCCTTTCTGAGTTAGGGAGCTTCAACGACTTTTTAGCAGGCCCTTTGTGCCAAGTGTCAAAGCTCTGCTTTGACAAAATAGAGAATCAAGACCATTTTGATCTGCAATTTTTGTGTGTTGTGAAGCCATTTCTATACTGTTAAGAAGAAAAAAATGCAGACACCAAATTATTGTAATGTCATTGGTAATAATTGCACTTAACAAGTCTCAAATACACACTAGCCTTGTTTGGAGAGTGACTTGAAAGATGCAATTTACACAACATGTGCAGACCGAAACAATATATTCTTTGATTCTACAGATCACTTATGGAGATCTGGCATACAATGATTTTCAGTTATGTACAACTAGAAGCTAAGACTTCTTATATTTACCAAATGCTTTATGTACAGTCCTTGGGAAATGATGGTATTTTTCTGAACATTTTCCTGCATTTTCTTAATATTTTTAAAAACAAACATTTAAAAATTTAGAACAAACCATGTCTTTTAAGGAACATTAATATTTTACTTAAATGCTGTTAATATTTAGTATTCAGAATTTATCCTATAAAAATCTATTCACTATGGTACAGAAAGAAAGCTTTGTAGTAACGTTTTACTTGTATAAAGCTGTGAATGACAGCATGATGAACAAGCTCCAACTCCCAAAGATAAAACAAAGCTCCAGGAGTGGATGAAAGTGAACCAAGTATCGATGGCTGTTTGTTTTTGAAGATCACTTTCTTTAGGTGCTTATTGCTATAAGCCGACCATGTGTAACTCAAAAAGGAATATTCCACATTGACATGCATTGTAAATGTATCCCCAACCAGCACAGATGGCATAAAATGCTTAGTGTTGTTTTCAGATGACATGTCATGCTGTGGGAAGGTATGGCTGGAATAAATAAATTTTATTTTGCCTTCTGACATTTTTCCATGTGATTTAATTATTCAGAGAATAATATAAAAGAGAGCTTCAGTATGAGTGGGATCTATTATATACTCATAAGTGAATTCAATACTTTGTCAAAGATGTTTTAGAAAATAAATTTGCATGACATGCAAATAATATAACATTTGGTTGCACTTGGTTTAGCTTATGTATGTTGCCCAAAGGAACAGGTGATTATGAGCTTACTTTCCCCTTCATCTACATATTCTGAATAGTTTACATAATAAGTGATTATTCAGATATCAATGTATAAATTGACAAAATAATTCTTTCTTTGCCAGAGAAATAGAAGATTGATTCTACCCTATTTTCACTATGTCTTTTGACGATAAAAGAAAGAAACTAACAATAGTTACACGCAGAAGTGGAAAGAAAAAAGGACAGATTCTGTGTCAGCTCTGTGCAGATGCAGAGGAATCAAGTACAATAACCTTTTACATGCATTAGTCAAGAAATAGCACTGCACAGATACTTTTTTTTCCTACTGCAGAACAAAGAGCCTGAGTTCATGCATCACTGAATGTGAGGCAGCAGCTTCCCATCAGGGACTGGCTCTTGGGGAGCCCACAGGAAAAACAATGCAAACTGTAATTAGAATATTTTTCTCTCCCATTCTGGGAATAAACAATCTTTTCGTTGTTCATGTTTACACAAATAACAAAATGCTCAGCTGCGTTGTAGTAACTATAGACAATATAGTAACAGTGTTGTTATAAATAATATATATGTCAATGTAATTTAGCTTTTCTAATAAATGTAGAAATTCTTTAAGCATTTTCAACCTCTTGAGTTGCTCAAGCATGCATTTTCTACATAGTATATGACTCAGATTCTGTAATGTCTTTTCTGCTTAAATATTTTCAATCAAATGATATTAAGTATGATCACTTTAAAAAGTACTTAACTTTTTACATTACTTTTTCCAAAGCTTTTGAACTTTACATTAGCTAACATACTGAGGGAGTAGTATAAAAAATAATAAATCTGCTTGTCTGACCTCAAGTAATAGCTACAGAATTTCTCAAATTTATTTTTGACCAATAAAAAAACAGCAGTAGCATTTTATTCCCTGCAATTATTATTACTTTATAGTCATGGAAGTCATCACATTTTAAGCTAGACCCTTGCAGCTGGTTTTCTTCCTTACAAGCCCTATCTACCTCTAAATTCATTGTTTACTTTAAGAAACAAAACACATGGGAAAATTTAATATCTAATATCATCACATAACCTATTTATAAATGGATATTTCAGAAGCGAAAAACAAAGCTATTAATATTTCATTACTACTCTTGATTATGCCTCTAACATACTGCAGAGAGCAGACCTTCACTAGCTGGGGATGGGTTAGGAAATTTAATACACTTTGTGTTTTATGATTACCGTTAGATCATTGTGTTTGGAATGCATGCTATTATAATATTAACATGTACCAGTATGATGACTAATACCATCTAATGTCAGATGACTAACAAAAAACTAATGGCAATTACATGACATGGTCAGACTGGTGTAAAAGAAATACTAGTTTACTACTTGGACTTTGTGTGGGTAAGAAGATGACCCCTTCCACTGAATAAGCAAAGGAAGCTAATAAAGAGTGTGCTTTTAAAATCTACACCACATATGAGAAAGTAAAAGAATGGTTCATGTACAGGCAAAGATTTAAATTATTTTGGTTACCTGCAGCATAGGTACTTCTCCATGAGAAGCCACCCAAGCATACTATAGGTAGTAGTTTATGTTCTAAGAAAATTATTATCTTTACTTTAGAATACACCTGACAAAATAGCTCAAGACATCAAAAGGGCATAGAATGGAGCCTTGCTAGAACACGACGAGTCAGCCTTGAATGAATTTTTATCTGTTACCATATATACTTTACCACAGATTCTAAAATAATAAAGGTAGGGGTACCTTTGCTAGAGCTTCCCAACAAATCTGACTTTGCCAGAATTATGAGAATTTTTGAATCCATTAATCACTAGTTCAGCTGTTCTAAGTGACAAATAGCCTTAGAACATAAAAAAAAATTTCTCAGTTCTAATATTTATTACTTTTTTGTTTTATGAGCAAAATAGAACTTGTAGATGTCATGAGGTTAAACTGGGATTACAGAATTTCACAAAAATACTTTGACTTTCTGGCCAAAGTTGCTAGACTTTGGCAATCTAAATTCAGGTGTCTAAGCCTACATTTCAGTAACTGAAAATGGAACTTGATTGTCAGAGATTGGAAGTCCCTCCTGGAGCAATGAGGCCTGTGGCTTATTTTCTGAGGTCCTCTTCAGTCAAACCAGGGCTTGGAGGCAAACCAGATGTGTATGGGAGAAATGGCATTTTAGTACATAATACTGAAATTCATACAGAATCTCAGACAAATTACTGTGACCATCTGCAAGGACATTTATCTGCCTCCTGAAACAGGTTATAATAAGTTGAACATACATTTGGCTTCAAGCATCCCTGATAAACAGCTCAGAATCTCAATCTGGGATGACCAGTACGAATAACAGTTTTTAACCTGTAGATTTTTAACTTAACAGCAAAAGGAAAGCAGAGTTTTTTGACGTTCATAGCCATATATATTGTAATATATACATGAGTAAGGTTAGACAATGTTGCAAAGTAAAACAAAATTTAGCTTATGTAAGACTGAAAATTGCCTTAAAACTGCATGAAAAATGGCTCTTACAATTCTCCTTCCAGCCAAAAATTTAAGGATCACCTTCCCTTTTGCCTTTTCTCTCTCCAAAAAACACACCTGGATCTTCTTAAAAAGTTACCATTGCAATAAAAATTGGGAAAATTGTTATTTCTATCTTAGATATTTTAAAAATATAGGGAACAAATGGAACTAAGGCCTAGACCTTCAACTTCACAAATCGGAGAGATGGTGGCAGCTTCTCCTGTACCTAGAAAAGGGGTAGAGAATGACCCAGCATACTGAAACATTCAGGTTTTCTTCTCAGATTGACAGGACTTATATCTGCATTTTCTACTTCCACTGAAACTGCTCTGATCATCATATTATGCATTAGCCTGTGTTTTATGCATCAGTTTGTGTTTTCTCAGCCACTCCTGTTAAATCTGTTCTGGTTTCCATTTGCTGTTTAAATCCTTGCTGACACAGATACAATGTAGGATATTCAACTCTAAATAAAAACCCATAAAATATTGAAACTCAAGTCCTTGCACTAAGAAATATTTAAGTATGCTGTACTTAGTGGAATAACACCTAGAGAAAAAAAAATGAAGAAACATTGTCAGAAGATATACTGCATTCTGCAGTCCAGATCTACTTTCTATGTGCAGGGACAAATTCCGATCCACATCTGTCAGGTTTTGGTGGGTGCTTTAACAAGTAGACTTTCAGGTTAAGGAGGATCAGCTCCCTGCTAATTTTATAATTAAGTCCCTTATTTATGAATTCTTTTCTATTTTTCTGCTAAAACTAGTTAGCAAACTAAAGTTTGCAAATAGTTTACAAATAACCAAAACACTGACTTTTTAAAATGTTCCCAGTACGTGAACTGCCTTGCTTCATAAGATTAACAACATTTAATATGATATGTATTTTTCTCATACAATCTTTTATGTTCCAGGCTCAATTCCATTCTCCCCGGAGTCAATGAAGTCACTGATTTTGGTAGATATAAAATATTGATTTCTGCTTGTATTAAAAAAATCACAGCATTTAGTACATAATCATCTGCTTACATTATATCACTTCAAGCAGAATTTAGAATCTGGATCAAGTAGAACTCATGGGTTGGCTAGTGTTAATTATTCACCTTACTTTTTGTTCATTACAAATCACCTCAGGTACTTTGCAAATCAGCATGAAACCTACATAAACCTCAAAAGATTTTTGTACTGTCTTTAATTCCAGATGACGAAAGGCTGATGATTTCATTTTAGGTATTTGCTGAGTTTTGTTTGCATTCAAAACTCCAACTACAACTCATGAGGCAAGACTATATGGAAATAGAAACTAAAAATAACAACAGCAATTAATTTTTATAATTTATTTTAAATAATTTACTAATAATTGAACTAGTATTACTAATGTTATTCTAGTTATAAAAATAGTTGTAAATCGGTTTAATTTAATAGCTGAGAATGAAATCACTATCATTTCCTAATTAATGTAATTTATAATTCTAGCATACTTTGAACTGGTGGACTCAGTCTCAAAGAACCCCCAAAGAATTTCAAAATTTTAGATATACAGTGTAGTTCTTAGAATGCAAAAACTGGACAGTAAAATCTAGCAGCCAGATAGACAACAGCTTCATGCACTTATGCTCCAGCACAGACAGAAAGGCTTTGGCTAGAGTATCAAATCAAGGTTTGTTTCTTATTCAAGTTCATGGAATCTTCCATTTTCATTTGGAGTCAATACAACTCCAGTCTTTAATGCTTTCTCCAAGTACAGAGCAAACTGCATGCAGTTTAACTACTTTTTCTTGGAAGAAGTGCCGAGTCAATCATTTCATTATTGAACCTGTAGTTCTCTGCAGTCTGGCAAAAAGGATTCTTCTTTCTTTTCAAATGATTATTGATTTGGAGAATAGTTCAGATTACACTCTGATAAGATGAATTATATCCTCTAATAGCACGTGTAGACCTTCAGTTAGGAAGAGCTGAACCACCAATTGTACGCATAGTCCTGTGATTCTGTTGCGATGACTAACTTGGCCACTTTAGTTAATTAAAAGGCAATACAAATTGTTCATTTATGGGCTGATCCAATTCTCATTAAAGTTAAAATCAATGGGAACCCTTCCTTATTAGTGACTGGGTCAGACTGTTCTCCAGTTGCTGAGTTTTAAAGAATATTGTGATCTAAGTTTAAGAAAATGTTAAAGCTGTAAGAGATGGGCAGCAAAGCTATGAGAACACTGACAGAAGAAATCTAGTAAAATCAAGTGCTAAAGAGTTATGCAGTATAATGCAGGCATTTTCTCTGGTAGTTCACCTCTGAAGTAGCCCTATTACTTATCTCTCTGTTGACCCCCACTTGCACCTCTGAAGGAAGTCCACAAAGTCCACTAATGTTGCAGTCACAACCATCCACTGGGGAAAAGAAGAATTCTCTGGACTGCAGTGCCACCCAGAGCAGGCACCAAGCACAGAAAGGAAAAAGGGGCAATAAATCAGTCTAGTGGTAACAGAAAGGTGTGTTTTAAAGTATACATTGCACTCTTCATACAGATGTAGGCTCTCAAGGTTTTTGTGCAGTTAATTTTCTAGTTTCTGGAATCTAGTAGGGCTCAGTTAAGGTTAAAAGAACTTTCGGTAACTAGTGGAGAAGAAGAAATGGTCCAGTTACCCCAAAGAAAAACTGAGACAATTTTCTTTGATAATCCATAACCGTAAATGTTTAAGAAAAAACCCTTCTGCAATAAAAATGTGGTTATTTCACAGTTTAAAGCTTTGCCTAGTTATTGTTCCCAGCTTCCAAATGGAAGTTCAGTTATTTGGATTTAAGCAATATAAAATAACTGGACTTTCTTTTTTTAAGGATGTACTTTCTGATTACCTATTCCACAAGTTGTCACAATGCACCCTGATAAGGTACAATAGTGCATACCCTGGAAAGTCTATTGTTTTTAAATTAATCATTGATAAATTTATGATAATACCAGCTGTAATTACAATTAAGTGATACTAAGTTTTGTTGAAGAGGTATATAATATCATACCTATGCATTATATTAAATAAAAAGTTTACAACTTACCAATAAGTTCTCATATCACTTGCATCTACAAGCCATTTAAAAAACAATTTTACACTATTTATGCTTTAGTAAGTCTTAGATTGAGTTATAAAAAAAAGCAGGGGGAAAAAGAGAAGTTCTGGTGTATCTCTCTTTCATACTGTATATAAAAATTTATATATTATGTACAAAACAGTGATATTTCTGACAATATACAATCTGCTTATGTTGCTTTCTATTCTTGTTTGTATGAACAGAGTTACTGTTATATAGCATTGATCAGAAAGAGATGCTTTGCACCTTATAGAATGGCAAAACTTCATTCCCCTGCTTGTCTGAACTTTAAGACTGATAGACTTCCGTACTTGATTCAAACAAAGTAGGGGCTCTATTTCCCACCACACTCATCCCGCTGTGGCTACATGCCCCATTGTTTCACTTTTGACTATTTTTCATCTGTTTTTCTGTCTGATTACTTTTGCTTTGGAGAAATTTTAGGTATTAGAAGTAATAATAAATGAAGACAATTAGTTTGAATCAATCTTAATCTGGGGGACAAAAACCCAACAACAACAACAACAACAAAAAAGGTCCGAAACCACACCCAACTTCTGGTTATAACAATGGTTAAATCATCCAAACAGTTTCCATGCTGCATGCAATTCAGTGTTCTCCCACTGATATAATTCTGTGTTTACGACAATAAAAAAATGTAATATCTTACTTCTTTCAACATTTATTTCTCAAGATATATTTAAGTTCTGAAAATAAATTATAATCCTCAAAGCACCTACTAAGATTTTTATTCTACAGTTGAGCAACATACAAATGATAAATTTGTATATAAATTAATGATAAAAATTCTTTACGTTTAATTGAAAGAACTAGCTCTGCTAATGTGAAAGTTGGTCAAATTTCAGTCCTAAGAAGAAATCAAGAAAGAGAGCTTACCTGAAAACTGAAAAGTGCTTTTTTGTAAGCATTACTGTAGTGTCAATGTTATGGCTGCAAATAAAGTGAGTGGTTGGAAGATGATCAAATCTATATATGTGTGAGAATTCTTGATACAAGTCCATCCCAAATTTTCACATTACTGGATTGCTTCAGAAAGAATAGCAGAAAAAAGGCATTTCTGGGGACTATCAGGTTATCTCCTTAATGAAACAGGCCTACATCAATAAAGATATCAAACTTAAAACCTGGTATTGACTCCATAGGTGTGTGATATTTCCAGCTTATGCTAAAAGAATTTCATTACAGCAGACCAAACAGAAGAGAGAGAAAACAATTGTAGTGAAAAAGCTATAATAAACAAAATAGAAAAGAAGTTTCAGGGTAACAATGAATTACAAAATCTTTGGTCAAGGCATATCAGGGCTCATTTAGAAATTTAGACTTGTAATTGGGTTAAAAATTCAAATGCATTTTGCTGAAAACTGTTTTATGAAATAAATTTGGTTGGTCTAAGCACCAGGAATCTGTTTTGCCACTGACTCTGTCATCCTGAGAAATTAATGTATTAATGGCACACTTCATTTTGGTTAAGCTGAGCCTGGCAGACAGGTTGCCAGCCCTTAGCTGTACACTATACCCATTATATACCCAACCCTCCCTGAAAGTAATTCCCCTCATCAAGTCTACCAGTAAGACTGCACATGGAATCACTTCCTAACCAAGTTCTATTAGAACGAATCAGGTTAACTTAAAGACTTTTAAACTCTGAGTTATTTGACAGACTCAGGGCAAGGAACAATGACACATGCAATTATACCAACTTTTAAGCACACTGGGGGAAGGTCCCTCATTTGTCTTCTGCAGCACCATCTTGATCTGTTTTGGCTGTAGCCATAAAACAAGTCTACCTCTACTGTACTTTCCCCATTTATAAATTGCATTAACTTTGTACGCCTACAGAAAAGAAAAAAATCTTTGCAGTTTCAAGGTCAATAAAATCTACAAACTTAAGTACCACTGTCAGCTTCTATCCATGCTGATATTTTGTATATGAAATTGTGTGTGTGTGTGTATGTGTATAGTGTTTATTAAAGAAATCTTTAAAATGTTTTTTCTTCAAATTACAATGAATTAATTAAAGTAGATTCCTAACTGCACTTAAATGCAGTTTGTTTTCTCTTAAGTGCACACAGGATAGTCTTAAATGGATAGTCTTAAGTGGAGTCTATCCATTTTAAGAATAGTCTCTTTGTTAAATGGAGATAAGATTTCAACCTTAATTTTTGTCAGAACCAAAAATGTTGCAAATGGACCAACTCTGATTTGCATAATTAACAACTTCCATGAAGTGTACTTCCATGAAGTACATGGCTGTAGATATCCTGTTGCCTGTCTCATTTAAGTCTTTCCTTTGCATTCTAATGAGATAGAAACAGGGTCCAATTCCCAATTTGAAAAATAAACACATTAAAGAAAATTAGTTTAGGCATCATTACAGTGTACATACATGAGTGTCTACATTATTTTTAATGGACACTTTCTAAACAGCATTTAAGTACAAACCATAATTTCTCTGTGTGGCTAATTTGACCACACATATTGCAAACTGTTTTCATTTTCCTTTATTGTCCTCTAATGAGCTCATCAAGAGTATATAATTAGTGCAGTAAACTGCATAACACAGGCTCTGCCCTAAAGGAGCCAAGCAGAGTTCTTGACTAGCCCCCTCTCCCACTGGAACTTAGTACTGTTAATGGACCATGATCAGTAGGAAGTATATTGAGGGATATGCTCTTTTTTAAATAGCTTGTGATCTTTGGCTTGAAGCAACAGTTCTGGGGCTATCACCATCTGTACTGACACAGACATGAAAGTTGTTCTGTCTCTTTTAAATGAAGCTACCAAGGTCAATTAATAATGGCTTTGGATGCCTGAAAGACACTGTAAGACCAAGCAACTGGATTCTGTGGCAATTTCTCTTTATGTGTAAAACTTTTAATATTCTCTGCTGTAGGTAATCCTAGAATTCTCTGCTAAAATCCGAAACTACCGGTAGATATGAATTTATAAAGATACAACTCATCCAAGTAAGTAAACATTACAGACACATAAGAAATGCACAAACGCAGATATAAATATTGTGTAACAGCCAGCTAGATTTCAGTCTAGGTGTGCTATGGAGGACATTGTAACTGAAAGGTATCATTCTTCCTTTCCAATATGCAGTATATCATAAAAAAACAGTGCTTTGAAAAAACAGTCACTTTCATGACTTAAGGATCTGGTTTTTAAGACACGCAACATATGTTACACTGCTGTCAATGATCCATAAGACAAAGAGATTCACGTATCTACGTTATCATATAGAAATTTATTCCAATTTTTGAGATCTGCTCACTGCAGGAGATGGCTATATGAACACAAGGAATTTCAGATGTTTGGTTTTGTCCCAGTGTTTTTGACCTCACCAGCCTGCAAAACATGTGGAAAACTCTCCATAGCCCAGAACCAACACTGTAGTACTACCTTTTCTACTCCCCAGCTGGCATCAACATGCTCTTTCCAAAGGAGGTATGGCACAGGCTCCAGATAAGCAGGTTTTACAATACTTTTACAAGCTAAAAGTAAGAAATTTCTTCCAGAAGAGTAGGGTAACATCTGTGCATGTGCATTAATATATGTGTGTGCATTTGCATCTGTGCATGTGTAAGTATGTATACACATACATATGGATACATACAAATGATGTCCACAAAAACAGATTTAGGTCTTTTCTACTGTCAGCCAATCACAACTAGTAGGACAGTGCTTAAACACTGTGCACATGAGTAACTGACAGAAATATAAGGCAGGAAGCAACAAAAGCTAGTAAAGGATGCATTGAAAAACAGGAGGAAAATGTAATCTCAGTTGCTGTAAAATCTGACATCACCATTCCTCTCCAACCACTTTTTTATTAGACCCTGCATAGCAACATAGCACACTGAGGAGCTTCTCTGATAATTAGTTTATCAGGGCTCTAATCTGTATCTGCAATTAATCATGTAAAATCATATCACCAGTTTAATTTTAATCCCTGCTGTTCATCATCTACAGCATAAAGTATAGATATGTAATGTGGTGGAAACTATTTGCCATTTGAATAAACACTTAAAATCTCAAAGCAAGGTTAAAAAGACTGTGCACCAAAAAAATTCTTTACTTCAGGCTAAAGTACCATTATAATTCATCTTCCAGTGCTGCTGCAGAAGATTTTTAAATTTCACACACCACAATTAAAAGCATTGGAAAAAGGAAAATTAACAATAGCTTAAGAATACAGAAATGTAAATAATATTTTAAGGATTTGCTTACATATGTTTAGATTTTTATGTAAACAAATAAATAAAGAAAAGCATAGAAACTATAAAGATTCTTAAACATACATTTTTGCCCAACATAAATAAAAATTTACTATATTTATTTTGAGTTGCTACATAAATATTTGCAAATAAAATGGCAAATATATAAAGCAAAATCAACAAGTACTAAAGATGTATAAATAAGAAACTAAGTTTATTACACAACAGTAGGGAATTGTTTGTCACAGTCTCTCCCGGATGACATTGCAAGCAGAACTAGATTTTAAACAATCACTCAAAGAGTCATGAATTAAAAAGAAAAAAATCCCCTAAACCTAATGTATTATTCTACTCTGAAACAAAGCTGCTATTTAAACTGAACCAAAGATGCACTTCAACTAAGATTTTTCAGTACATGAAATTCCATAATGTTTACAAAACTACAGTCCTTATAGAAACAGCATAAGGAGTAATAATTTTTTGAGTTTTAATGAAGATTTATAAAATGTCCTAGGTTTTGTATGTGTTCTCTTACCTAAAGCAGGAAATCTGGATTTTATAATGCTTTCATCTTAGAAGGAAGGAGAAAAAGTCTGCACTTAACTACAACTTCAGGATATAGCTGCAAGTCCTCAGGAATGAAAAAGCATTAATACCGATGAAAACAAACTGGAAGTTTTTAATCTAAGTTAAACTAAACTTTTAAAATCTAAGTTAAACTAATTTTATACACTTCCAGCTCACACATATAATTTTGGCATAAAAAATGTGTTTCTAGTTGTGTTTCTGGATGTAGGTTAGATCTACATTAGATCTAACCAAAGAAAAAAATGAAATGTCATTCTTCATTGCAGTCAATCTCTGTTCCTTGCTTGGGAGCAGAGTAACTTATCAGAAAAAAGTTTTAAAAAACTCTGAAAAGAGATGGACATGAATTGAGACTTACTTTTGAAATAGAAGACTCTACTACTGAATGCAGGCTTTTTATTTCCTACACTGCAACTTAAAGGTCATTATTTCTCTAATATAACAGTTCCTTCAAAAATATTTTCCCTCCAATAATGCTGCCATTTATGTCATTTTTTAAATTAAAATAAATTCCATACTGGGTAAGGTCTTGAAATAAAATTAACACCTCTCTGAAGACTAAAGTACCTTTAACAATGTGCCATAGTTCAATATGGATCATTGTAGATTTTCTTGTAAATTATAGTCTTTAATATTTGGAATTTGTACACTTCATACATGTTCTCCAAGAAATTCTCGATTTTCACAATGTCATTTCATCACATATGTACTCACTCAACTGCCAAACTTTGCATCTCAATCCAAAAGGTTTGACAGATTTTAAGGGCGTTCCAAGTTTCTGCCTGTACTTGAGACTTACCCAGCCCACAGTGGGAACTCACAAATTTGTGGATGAGATTACTTCCAAAGGAACTCTCACCTTGAAAGAAGAGCAATGAAGTAATCCAGTGATAAATTATATAAAAATTCCTGAGACCTGAGTTACCTAGAGAGAGAGCTGAAACCACTGAAGGACTTGCCTGCCATTTTGCAAGAACTCACAAAATTCTACTTTTGTTCGTATTCAAAACACACACAGTCCTACTGTAGAAGATAAACAATCATAGTTTAATGGTATAATGATGATACAACAGCAGCTAAATGGGTTTCCTAAGCAGCAAAGTATAGTAGAAAAGGTAAGGTCTGTTCCTGGCTTGGTCAGGGACAGATGTTGCACAGGAGTCTTATTAATAGGAATTAAGAGAAAATTGTATGCTCATGACCACTTCTAATGTGAAAATAATGCTATGCAAAAGGAAACATAATATATAATTACTATATACCTAACATAATAGAATTATAAACATAATATATAATTAATATATGCATAACTAATATAATTAGTGTTCAGAAAAATGAATTTATGGCATGGTGACTGTCACTGCATCTGATATCGTGGGCTTCTGCATTTAAACACTTCCACTTCAGTTAACAACAGATTCTGCTCTCGTTAAGATTTTGAACAGGCCTTTACTTTATTAAATCCCCTGGCTCCCCCAGGCAATTTGTTTCTTTGGGATCAATAATTATAAAAAGTGTTGCCTCCGTGTGAATGAGGATATAAGAACCAGACCCATGGCTTCTAAATGGCTCCTTTACATAAACAACATATCACATACCATTCTAACTCCACAAAATAATGCAACAAAAGGGACCTTTTTCTTGTAATGTTGGTGAATAATTGCACTGGACAAAGCATGATAAATATTAATCATAGGAGAGTAAATGAGTGCAGAATCCTGCCCTTGAATAATGTACTATGTATCTCTGATGGCACTCTTGCGAGCAGAACAAATGTATTTCTCTCTGTAGTAATGAGGAGTACTTTTGTTAAATCAAAAGAAAAAGAAAAGAACAAAAAATATAAGAATAAGCATAGAGCACAGTAAGTTAACTGACCACTGTTTTTCAAAACTATTACAAAAAAGGCTTGATATAATTCTTTTTATTGCACTATCCAGATTCTCAACTGAATTACAGTTGCCTTTACTAGTAAAAAAACCCCCTCAAACATTTTAACATGCAACTTTTTTGTCATATTTGCTAAGTCTGAGCTTCTGTATCTAATTAATAGAAAAACATAAACAGAACAAATCAATGAAGAATCTGCATATATTCCAGCCATTTAACAAACATTTTTAATTGCCAGAGAGTATGCAGACAGTTTAAAGATAGGATGACATTTGAGGATCATTGCTTGTTTAACAACTCAGATTGACAGGAAGTCTTGATTTCTTTTACCAGTCTGTTGCACCGTGGGATTTGCAAATCAACAGCCAAACGACCTGGCTACTACCCCTGGAGAACTCTTATGAGTGCCAGGAATCTTCAGCAGTATAAAAGTGGCAGAAATGAGAGAGTAACCTTTTGTGCCAATTTTTACCTACATTTCCACTCTATCCAACCATACCCTAGCACATGTGGTTTTGGTAGAAGGCGGCTGCAGAATCGTTTCATTTGTAGGAAGGGACAAAGCAAGGGTGTGATACGTTGGATGCTAAATTCACAGAAAAAGGGTTGAATTATTCACAGAGTAGTACATTAATACTTGCAAAGCATGAAGCCATCTCAGATTCACTTTCTAAACTTTAAAAATTCAAACTCTCCTGGAAGTAACTGAATTAACTTTTTAGTTACTGAAGGAACAAATTGTTGGACTGTGTCTATCTTCCTGGGGACAACTGGCAAAAGCATGCTGCGTAGCACTTGGCGCTACCTTTTGGGTTGCAGGTGACATCCATCTGACCCTCAGAAAAAGATCATTATGGTTTCAGTGTTCTCTTCAGTTCAAAGTGTCTGAAATAATGAGTTGGCTCTAACGCAGCCCAGCAGAGTGGCATTTACATAGCATGCAAACTAGGAGTGGAACAAGGATGGGGTTGAGGGTGGTGCCAAAGACACCGCAATGGTATTGAAAAACTTTGTGGGAAGAAGATACTCAAGTCACCAAAGTTTTGTCCACACCATCTGCTGGAGAAATGATCCTCTGTCTGCTTTATAAACAAATATATGTGCCAAGACACAAAAAATGTGCCTCAGTTGTGCCACTTGGCACAGACCAAATCCATGCCAGGCATGGTGCCAACATTAAGTGACATGGATGATCAGGGATCCAGTGCTTGAGCTCAGTATTTCCTTTTTTTTTAATTTATCAGTAAGGATATAGCTTTACTGTCTCCCCTGCAGCCTGAGTCTAAATACTGCAGAAAAAGAATTGGTCACTACTTGGTTTTAGCATAAAAGCTAAGCAACAAAAACCCAAGCAGGGAATACTGCATAATATCATACAGTGTATGCATAATATATGCTAATTTCTGTATGACATAGTAGGAAGACTTACTTCTACACTTTTGAAGGTCAAAAATTAAATTTCCTTTTCTGTGAGCAAAAGAGACTGAAGAACATGGCTTTATGAAGACAATGCAGAAAGTGTCTAAACAGAAAAGGAAAAAGAGGTCTAGCAAGTTTCTCTCAACTGTCAGGACTTCTTCAAATTTGAAAATCAGAATCCCAAGAAATATGGTTCCAGACTCTCTGAATAACTATTTAAGTTCACTTTAATTTATCAGATCATGTATATCAATAAAGCTTGTCTTGCTGCCTAAAAAAATCCTGTCCTAAATACAGGTGTTTAATGTATCTATCTTTGGGAACAACAATGTCTCCATTATTGCTTTCATAAACATATGAGATAATGCTAGTGGTAGCACCCTAAATCTTTCTTTGTAGAACTGGATCAGTTCTCTATTAAATGAAGGCAGAATAAAACTATCTTTGTTCTAATTCACTAATTTGAATTCTTTGGACTTTTAAGTGTTTACTCATTCCCAGGCTGTTAAAACATGGTTCTAATACCAAGATTTTAGAATGACAGATCTTGGGTTTTTTGGGTTTTTTTTTTTTTGAGAGACAAGGAATTAGATTATATCTACTTTATTGTGTACTATTTTGGAATCACTAATAACTTTATGAGAAATATTCTCTAGGGAAACCCAAAATCATCCTTGCAAAAAACAAAATCACCTGAGAGATGACGGGATAGATGGGATATACAGTACATATTTCAGAGCAACTCTGTTCTAGTCAAACTTTCTGTTTTGAATACTTCACATAAAATAAAATAATATGCAATAATATGCAGTATTGATAGGTTTTGCTGTTTGTATTGCAATGTAGATTTACTAGATCTAGGATCATACAATAACAGACTTGCTGTGGCACACAACCAATGCTTAGTTTAGGGTATTTCTACCCCCTAGCTTTGCACATCAGCACATACTAAGATGGACATTTAGATATGTTACATTACACAGCCATGATGATGTCAGCAATGTAGATGTTCACAGATTTAGTTGTCCTTAATTTTGCTAGTGTTAAAAGTGTCACTTGAAAATATTCCTAAAGAGATATACCATTTTAAAGTGTTTAAACTAATGTTACTGATTGTTCGTATAACTCACGTTCAGTATTTGTGCAATACATGAAATGCTTACGTAAACTGATGGAGATAAAATATATATTTAGTAATTGAAAAAATAAGATAAAAACCAGTAACAATATTTGAGAGAAGACACAAGAATAGATATGGCTATAAAGGATAAGAGCAAGAAAGAATAAATTTTAACTGTAAATTATAAATAACTTAAACTAATATGGTAAGTGATCACTTACTTACTTACATTAATTTTGTAAATGATCAAGCAGTATATATTCAGGCCTAAGAAATAAAAATCCACAGAAGTTAGAACTTGGCCGGTTGACTTCCAATTCAAAACTCTCTAGTGAGTTCATGTATTGTGGGGTTAGGAAGTAAACAGAAAACCAAAATTAATGTGCAAAGTGGCATGATTTTTGTTGAATAAAATCTGAGCAAGACAACTATATTACATTTAATCACATGACAAAATAAAAAGGTAATTTTGCACCCATGTATCATATAGTACTCCTCAGAGGTACTTTTATCAAAAGAGAGATTTAAGCACATATTGTACAGCAGTTGGGACTGTATTGCTGCTTTATTTGTTTTGATAGCTTTGTGAATTATATTTCACAAAAATCTTTGCTCCCTCTAAGAAGTAATACAAACAACGAAGTAGAGACAGACCACAGCTGACAAATATGGTGTTTAACTTGAAAGGAATATGACTCCAAAAAATGGAAAAATTCTCATTGGATTCAGTGATGACAGCTATTTATCTCGAGAGTTTGACACTCGGGCAATTTCACAGTCCTCAATTCTGAGTAAGCTCTCCAGAGCTTAGTATCTGCATAATGATTGTGGATTGAAGCCCTTAGTCAATATTATTCATATGCAGTGTATGATCCAGAGATGTCCTAAAGATCTGGGACATGGCTGGAATTATGTGTCAGAACCCCCAAAAAGAGGTCAGTAAATTCTGAAACCATTAGGTTGCATCAGAGGACAGAATATGAAACAAATAGCAACCTGTATTTTGTATCTGTCTTGCAATTAAGAATATTATAATGTAAATGTAAAGATTTTTTTCTTTTTATTATTTTCCAAATAGAAAAGCCTTTCAAAAAAAGAAAAAGGCTTGGAATACTCTTGCATGAACACACACTCTACTATGAGACATATTTAAATCTGCAATACGCCTTTGTTATAAATCCTGTTCAAGTTATGTAATATTTTGAAATCTAGTTATCAAGGGTTGGTTTTTTTCCTAAGTTACACATCAGATTCTTATTCTCCAGTCGGCTTCCACAAACAAACCTCTGCTCCTGCGCTGAGTTTCATGGGTTTCTTTGGGTTTCCATACAAGAAATAATGACTCTTCACTATGTACTAGTTTCAGCCAGAGTGGCAACAATACTTTCTATAAGTTTGATAAGCATATGTAGAAGAAGAGGTCCTCTGCAAAAGATGACCTTAAAGGTTTAAATCTGCTACTTCTTTGTTTCCCTCCCTAAATTCCCAGTTGTATCCAAATCTGGCCTACTCTCTAGACTCCATAAAAAAGTCTATATATCAAGAAATTACTTTTCAAGAAGATAGGAAATAATCTTTGCATCTCCTCAACAGAACCTTGAATTGCTAAATGCCTAAGAATAATGTAATAGGATCTTCACTATAGATCTGCCTTCATTGCAAAAAAAAAAAAATTACTGCTCCCCATCCCTCCCCGTTTTCTGGTTCCATCCCTACATGTGCAATATTCCAGACGGTAGGTTCTCAGTTTTCCTGTTCACAGACAAGTATGTGTATGCCAATCACTTCTGATCATTTAAGTTTGCTGGATACGTATCTCTTCCTGGGGGGACCGGTGACACAGTAGTCTCCCTATAACAAGTGTTTGTTTACACCAATTCAAGGAACATTAGAAAAAGTATTCCAAAGCAAAAAAAAAAATTCACATTCATATTTGGTTTCATCAAAGCGTTTGCATTACTAGTAGGTGGTTGAATATGGTGTGGGGGAGGTCGTTTTACAGAAAAAGAACACAACCAATTTAAGATCTTTCAAGAATAGATTCTGGGGGCCAATGAGCGTGTCTCCTGTGCCCTAGGGAAACTGCCTTTTCATAACGCCTACTGTAACTATTTGTCCTGCTGCTTTGTTAACATACTACACAATGTTTTTATTACAGAGCTTGCAATTCAAATTATCCTTTTGCCTTATATTTATTTTCCTTAGTACATAATCCTGGACACCTATGAGGACTTGCCTGTTATGACCACTCCACTGTTTGGCCTTGATTTGCAACTGGCAGCCTTGTGACAATAGATGAATCTACTGAGACAGTCTGCTTCTCTCTGAAATCTAACACATGGACAGTTTATTTACCAAAGCTAACTTTGCTCCTAGTAAGGCTAGCCTCTCCGGGCTCTCCCTGCAGTCAGTGGAGGGAGACAGGTTCCTCCGAGATGAAACTCAGTTCCACATATGCAGCGTTTCTGAATACCTTCTATCTCTTTCCATTGCTAGTCAGGAATACAATATGTAACATACAGTCTAAAGTACAGATTTAACATTGCTCTTATATTTGTCAATGTAGCTTTTTGTTAGTACAGTTCTTGTTAATCCAAAATACAGCCACCTAAAGAGATTCAGGTATGTTTGCATATGTCTTGGTTCTTTTCATTGTGCTGGTGCTCACTCACTCACTCAAGCTAACATGACTGAAAACTGTACTTGCTTTGCTTATCGGATCACAACAACACACACAGATGGACAACTTCTGAGAAAATGACAAGGAAGAGATGGAGATTTCTGAGTACTAAACTGATAACAAGAGGGACAAATCACAACACAAGCACAACCGTAGGACAAAAACCATCCTCAGAAGAAACTACAGACATGTCTCTCAACTACAGTAATTTCAGGAACTTCCTCTACAACGAAAAGGTTAGGGAATTTTCTTTCTCAGTTTCAAACCAGATTTTTACCACTTTCTTGCATAATACTTCCCATAGTGAGAAGGTTAGATTTACTAAACTTGTAACTTAAGACTCTGCTATACTGGATAGAGATCTTAAAAAACTTTCTCTTCTCTGTATCTGTCCCTGCCCACCCCCCATTTGCTTTGATTGACGAGGAAAAGTTAATTTTAAAAATATATTTAACTTCTTTTTGTGGCATTTGCTGAAGTAATTTTCTTTCTTACACATAGACACTGACAATAACTGTAAAACAGTAAAAGTGAAAGAATTTTTTATTCTCAGACTTAGCTTAAAAAATGAAACCAGGAGTCAAGTCTTCTGTAAAGCTGACATAAAGCACAACAGGATTAGGAAATGAATGAAAGATGGGGAAAAATGTTAGAAGAAAAGGAGAGGGTTGACAAACAGACACAAAGGTGAGGTTTGCTGAAGGAGAAAATTCTTTTAACAAAAATTTCCATTTTATGGATCCAGTTTCATTCCTTAGTTATCTGTTAGAATTTGTGTTCTATTTGTTCTACTCTGTTAATTACAGAAAGATTCTGGATATTTATGTGCAATTAGAATTTCTGCTCACTTAAAGCATATCAAAGAATAAATTGATCATCATTGTTTGTACTACTCCATACTTTAATATACTTATAATAGAAATATATGGAGTATTATATAATACAAAACTACACTTACATTTAATTCCAAATCACAATCCCTAGCTCAGTTCAATGCCACATCATTGGTATGTAGTAGCACTATTGTAGAGCTTAAGACTCCTGGACAGGGACCTTGGATCATGAACTCATCATTGATAGCACCATACAAATACATCAGAAAAGCATCTGCTTCTGCCTCAGAGAACTTGAACATTAAGCAAAACACAAGAAATTAGATATCAATATACAAGAATTGTTGGGACTGAAAAAAAAAATGATATAATTACTGTTGGCACCATAGGAAATTGCTTCAGAATATCAGTGTCTTAACAAATGTCCAGCATTATGGAAGTGAAAACCATTTGACCACCTTTGCTCTGTATATTGGCCAAAGGCCTTTCCTATTTAATTCAGCTGTAAATGAGTTTCTGATCACTGGAATGGAGAATCAAAGGCAGACAGTGACAACAGGTCACCCTATCATTTTCATGTCCCCAGCCAGGGAAACCAGTATGGGTTATCTACATTAGTTTGATGGGACATTGACTTGAGTGATCTAAATCAAAACTCTAACAATAAGTACTGTGAAAGACTAATCTTAGGGGAAAACAGGAACTTCAAAAAATAAAGAAACTCTAAGTAGTTCTTTGCCTGTCTAAATATATTTTTAAAAACACATGCAAATACAACAGATAGTTGAAGTAGTTATAGTAGTATGTTTTAAGCATAACCTTCAAGCAAGTTAATTTAGTATTTACTGTAAAATAGTTGTTATAAAATTGCTATATATAGTTATGAATTATATGTGTTGTTATCTGAAGGATCCTTCAGACAGAACAAATTTATCTACAATTATGACTGCTTGTCCAAGTTGAAAGGCTGATCTAGTCTTGATAGCAAGTCAAGAATGAAGCAAGTAAAAAGCGGAATGAGAATATAAGAGACTTTGTGCTATATATTGCGTTTGTCCTGCTTATATATCTATTTTGACAAGCCACGGCTGTTAATCTTTCTTTGAAATACTGCCTTCAGAATCTATTTTTCTATTTTGCATTACTGACAAACTAATACTAAAAAACCCACAAAACCACAGTTCTTTTATTTTTTTTTTTCTTGACCACCTTTCTTTCATGAGTTCTAAATAATGGATTTGGGACAATGGCATGATTCTTAGTTTGAAAAGTTTTTTTTTCAGCGTCCTACTAATAATGTGTAGCTACTAATACTTAACATGCTCCCAAATTCTTTCTATTTGGTTTGGAAACTCACTGTAAGACTATTAAACCTCTCGTTCTGTAAGTGTACTTTGCATGATGTCACTGTCTTAGCTGACACTGTGTCTTTTTGAGTTAGAAGTTATAAAGTAGTTTGCAGATGGAGTCAAAGCCTGTTTTGCTTGGTATTAAAATAATGTTATCCTACAATGTTGGGCTGTGGCAGCCACTGAACAACATAGGCTTTCCTATCTAATTTCTGCCTCCAGTATTCCTTTACTTTCTCCTGTCTGATCCCTAAAACAATTTTATGCCTGATAAATAAGACTAGACATCTTTTCAACAAGCAAGCTTAATAATTAGACTTCATTTTAAAGACAGTCTGTTTTTCTATAGGCTTTAAGAAACCTTTGATACCATATTTAGTTATAGTTTTTACTGAAATCAATTTTTTTTTTTTCAGGTATAAGAATGAAGTATGAAACATAGCATCTACCTGAGTTTGTGAGAATTACTATAGTTTGATTTATTTTTTTTTCACTTGTCAAGTGCCCTGGTAAATATTACAGGCATTTTCAAGTTCAATTCTGTGTAAAAATAAAATATCACAAAAATCTGACACAGTGCATGAGAAGAAATTAAATCAATGGTCTTATATGATTAAGGATGTTCATAATTTTTCAGATTTACTAGTTGTCAAGCTACCTTCAAGGTCAGTTGGGATAAACAGTTCTAGTGTAATAGAGTAAATGATAAGGCAATGGCAGAAAGAATTCTGCATATTTGAGGATAAAATAGCAACCATTTCTTGGTTTAGCATCTGATTGCATTCTTACTGTTCTGTGGTAGAAACTGCGTACAGAGAAGATTTTATTGTTTGTAAGAACACTCAGTCAATCACCATTCAAATTGGTTGCCGTATGTAATACTAGGGGAAAAAATATACATTACGCAGTCATAAAGGTAACAATGATATTTCATATAAAAATCATCCTAAACCTTAAAACAGGCTTGATAAATACTTCATGAAGTTGTATATTAAAAAAAAAGGAAGATGTCAATAGCTTCAAAGATAAAACGGAAAAAAATATTCCAGAATAACAAGATTTTCATCATTCGTCACTTAGCCCGTGATCTTTGCTCATTTGTTAAAGTAACAATCTGCATAACCCATTTAGGAAACATGAGAATTAAGAAGAATAAGGAGTTTCCTCAATTACTAACTTCTCTTATTTCTTATAACAAATCCTAATGCCATAGTCACATGGCATGGAAATTTGAAACTAGATCTAGGTAATAAATACTAAGGCCAGAAAGAACTATCCTCTGATGTGAGGACCACTGATCTTCTGTAATTACCTTTTCAACTGTGATAGATAAATACATAAATAAACAGCTAAAATGCACAGATTTTTTGCATGCAACCAAGCAGACATACAAAATAGGGGAAAATGAAAGTACTACATAAGTTTTCAAACCCCACCCTAAATGTAGCTGCTGGAAAATTACTGAGACAAATACACATATGATGAGCTGTGGAATTCTACAAAAAGTTAAATGATTCTGAGATTTCTTCCAAATAAGATCTCCTTCCAACACTTTCAAAAGACTGAGGAACATCAATCTAGTAAGAAATCCTCATGTATTAGTTGTAATGAAAACTAGTACTTTTCAATTCAATAGAATTACCTGAAAAATATTTTTGTTATGGAGGTTTTGATGCCAAAATTCTGCCAAAATTTTCCACAAAAAAAATTTACTTTTCAGTGGAAAACTGAACGGCAAATATTTTGTTATTTGAAGTTTCACCTGTGTAAAAAGAAAATGTTGATTTGGAAATTCAGTCACCATCGCTCACTGAAGTTACAGCTTCACACACTTTTCATTTTGTTTACACCTTTCATGAGGCACCCACTGACTAAGCAGTGATCAGTGCAGGTCCTGGATGAGGAGTACAATGGGGAATTTAATGTGGGTGAAAACTTGGGCTACAGTGGAGAATAAGAGCATGAGGCATCAAAATTAAACTTGAAGAACTGCAGCAGGAACTGCAGACAAGTATTTTCTGGTGCCAATTGATGATTTGTTTTGTTCTGTTTTCAGCCCAAGACCAGAAACAGTTTGCAGTGTTCTATTTTTTAAACAGAAAGTCTACACTTTTTGTAAAAAACTGTGTAGCTGACAACTTCAAAAGTTTTGGTAAGATTCCTCTTTACCAGACTTTAAATTTGTCGGGGAAGGAGACAGATAAGCATTATGCAATTATTAAAGAGACTTTCATATCTTTTAAAATAAGGAAAAGTGTTTAATATCATATTGTCCTCACTGTGGCCACTTTTCTCTTGAATCTCCCTACTTCATTTTCCTTGAATGCATACATCTTTTGTGGACGGAATAAATTTTAAGCTTATTGCCAATGGATCCCCAGGTGGTCCTTCCCAAATATGTTCTACTACAAACAATTTCATAAGCACTTGGCCAACAAATTGCAGCAAAGTTTGTTAAATAATGAAAAGATATTTAGATACATACTGAAGAGAGAAAATGCATATGGAAACTGTGTGTCAGTAAAATGTATAGCATCAGCACAGCAGTGAAAAACACACTGTAATAAAAAGGAATTGGAGTGTTACACATTCATCTGAGGTTGTGAAAAATTGTACAAAATATTTGTGTTATGTTATAAACAGTAGGTAAACACTTGATTAGAAACTGTATCGTAATCCATAAAATGAAGCAAGAAGGGCTAGAGTTGAATGTTAGCTTTGGCATTTCTTACATTTTCCTGAATGCTTAATTTAGCTTTCAAAAAGAAAATAACAGGCAACCTCATGTGATGTATAAGCAGAAAGTCTTAATATAAAAGCAGGTGTTATGGGGTGGGTTGGTTTTTCTTGTTGAACATTGTGTGGGTTTTGTTTTTGTTCCACCCCCACACCACACCCCCAACAATAACTCCTAGCTGAAACAGAATTTTCCAGATTAGATGCAGACACTACTATTTGAATACTCTAATTATAAATGTCTAATCCAGTTCACCCAATTCTCAAATAAGAAAAGTCAAAAGGGTACCTCACAGCTAGTACAGTCCTGTCAAAGAAGCTGAGATTTTCATGTGTTAATTGCATCAGCATCGGGATGGCCAGATGATATTATAACGAGAATACATATTTTTGTTGCTGTGTCTAAAAAGGAGGATGATGGATGTGCAATATAGAAAAAGGAATCAATAGTCCAAAGCTATGAGACACAAAATCAACTTTGTTGCCTAGAGTGTTCTTCAAAAACTATGAAAAAAGCAATGTCTTGAAATGAGATGAAATGATATAACAGAATAATAACTAAGGACCTGAAGCACTTTAATCACCTGAGTATTTGGGTGGTTTAATCACAGTGCAATATTTATCCTCCCACCGGTATCATTCCATTACATGGGGCTTTAATCTGTTTTCCTTGAGGGCAAGGGAGAGATGCCACAAGGAAAACTGTCATCCAGACAAGGAGTTCCATCTCTCTCCCAAGCTCCTCTCTCCTCATTACCTGTTTTTTTTTTGTTTGATGTAAAAACAGAAAGCCAGGTGTAGAGCCAGTTTCTGTGATTTTGGCAACTTCACACTGACTTTCACAGAAATAGTCTCAGAACAGAAATTCTAATTGAGCACACAAATTAAAAATTACTGCAATAAACAAACATAATCCACTTAGAATTATTAAATGAACACATATTTCAGATGTATATTTAAAATAAAAAAATATGCTACCTTAATAAATGTGACAAGTTGAAACCATATGTCCCCTCAAACTTAAGCACATTTGTTTGCAAACAATCATAAAAAGAGAAGAATTATGCAGAAAACAAATATTTTCTCAGAATTATTTAATGTGTGCTCTGAAAGTAGTTCTAAGTGAAGCAGGCAGTGCCAGTCCAACTGAAGAAATCACTTCTCAGTCCCACTATATGCAAACTAACTATGTGAAAAACGTAGAAATGAATTACCAAGAAGAAAGGAATAACTCCTAACTGGAAGGGTAGCAGTCAAATTTTTAACAATCTAGATTACTTGTAAGGGGCAGATGCAAAGAAAGCCTTAAAAGCCTCAATGCCTAGAGAGGAAACGTGGGTGTCTCAGCTCTTTGCAAATTGAATCAGGAGCCTTAGAAGGGGGACAAAGGAGTCCATAGGGTGCTACCTACAGCAAATTAATTGAAAATGACAAGTGCAGATGCACATCTGAAATTCTCCTCCTCCACAGCTTAGGGGGCTTTAATCAGAATTGCAGAAGAGAAGGTGCGGTTCTGATATTCCCAGGGCAGCTGGGGAATTGTGAACCTATGGTGATGTAATCCCACCAAAGTGGGGCATGTGCTGATTGTATGGGTACTACTTTACTAGCTAAATCTATGCCAGTCTGCACCATCCTTCATGCTGTAGCTTAGTTACATTCGGCAAAGAATCCAGAACTCCTCCAAAAGAAGAAATTATAGGTGAAGCAAGAGTCTGTGCCTAGCAGTTACACAGTCAAACAGCAGTTAAGAACTGTGGGTTCTAGTTCCAGCTCACGCAGTTGTACATGCATTTTATTTAAAAAACCCCAACCCATAGAATCAAAGAAACATTTAGGTTGGAAAAGACCTTTAAGATCATTGAGTCCAACCGTTAATCTAACACTACCAAGTCCACCACTAAGCCATGTCCCTAAGCACCACATCTACACGTCTTTTAAATACCTCCAGGGATGGTGACTCAACCACTTCCATGGGCAGCCTGTTCCAATACCTGACAACCCTTTCAGTAAAGAAATTTTTCCTAATATCCAATCTAAACCTCCCCTGGCGCAACTTAAGGCCATTTCCTCTTGTCCTATCACTAGTTACTTGATAGAAGAGACCAGTACCCACCTCACTACAACCTCCTTTCAGGTAGTTGTAGAGAGCGATAAGGTCTCCCCTCAGCCTCCTTTTTCTCCAGACTAAACAGTTCCAGTTCCCTCAGCTGCTCCTCATAAGCCTTGTGCTCCAGGCGCCTCACCAACTTGGTTGCCCTTCTCTGGACACGCTCCAGCACCTCAATGTCTTTCCTGTAGTGAGGGGCCCAAAACTGAACACAGTACTCGAGGTGTGGCCTCACCGGTGCCGAATACAGGGGAACTATCACTTTCCTGCTCCTGCTGGCCACACTATTTCTGATACAGGCCAGGATGCCATTGGCCTTCTTGGCCAACCCAACACCAAACAAGCCAGAAATAAAGCTGTAAGCAAAATAAATTAAAATTACTATGCCTGCTGTGTTTTAATGTTAATGTTGCAGCTATGCATTAGATTTGCTCAAAGCATGCCTACAAGATGGGCTTCTCAGGTAACTTAAGCACCTCCTTGTCTCATTTACAGACCAGATACTTACCTGCTGATATTAAGACAGGTATAAGTATGCAGAATAGGCGGACTTACAGATACTATTGTGATTCTGCGTAAGTCCAGTCCTGAACGTCCAAATCTTCCTCAAACATGGGATTTCCAAAGGCAATTATTTTCCATAGGAACACAAATCCCACAGAATTATTAAAGCAAAGCATGATACGAACTCTTAACTTGATGAAAAAGATGTTTCACTGACATATATACCCATACTCCTGGAACTTTGTAAAAGTTCTGATTAATTGACAGACAAAATTTGACTGAGGCCTACAAGCCCTTGGAGCTTATGCCCATTTTACAGATGTTTACACTGAAGCATAGGAAGAATTTAACGTTTCCACTATTTTACTAGTCCATGAATTTCCTGTGAATTCACAAGTCCTAACTCTCACCTCTGTGTGTCATTCAACAGACAGCCCTCCTTTCCTTGGGTCAATATACTCAAAAAATTAAAAACTGAAAAAGGAAAAACAAAATATCAGATGCAATGTACACCTTCTGACATGGGAAGATTTTCATTTTTCTTTTATCAAGAATTCAAGATGCTGAATTAATTAGGCTATTAACACATTAAAAGTAAGTGCTAAGTGTTAATAACATCAATTTAATCACTGCTGAGTCAGTTTTATTTTACACAGACTGATGCTGTATTTTCAACTAAGAAATTAGATAGTAATTAGAAATTACCCAGCAATTATGATGTAAGTGTGATAATTCTCTAAATGTGTTATAAAGTACCTGACAGGATTTTGATTATACATTAAAAGTTTACTGTATCATCAGCTTAAAATCACATGCTTTGTACTAAAGATACTAAAGCAACAAATGCTCTGATACAGGTAGGTCTTGGCAACTTCTAATTTCCTTACTTCAGAGTTCCAGTGGGTTTTTTGTAACTCCATATGCAAGAATGGTCATTGAAACAAGTTGGGATTGGCCAATGTGCAACAAAATATATGAGACAACAGCTGTTAACTGGTGAAGATCACTTTCCTGGTAGTCCATATTCAATTATTATATGAAGCATTATTTTGGGAAAGTTTTGCTTTCAAGATGAGATTTTTGACAAAAAACCAAGACATTTTTGGATACCTTTTAAAAGACCATCAGCTGTTCTCATAAAAGAAGAATGTTTTTATGTTCTTAAAACATCATGTTCTTTGTTAAATAAATAAATAAATAAATATTCTCAGAACTATAATTCATAGGAAGCCTGTTGAAATAATATCATTAATTACAGTTGGGAATGACAAAAATATATTTTGCTTCTCACCAGTATAATAACTTTTTTGAGTGCAATCAATTTAATCTTACCTGCTTAAAAAGGCGATTTACTGGGACAAGAGACTCCTTTTTGGGAAAACCACAATATTTTTTATTAAATTGTGAGGAATCAGAACATTCTGAGTCCTCTTGTGCTGAAGGTGTATATCGAAAAAAACAGAAAATGTATCAAAACTAATTTGTTCACTCAGTTCTGTGTTGTCATGGTGGTCTTATTCCTTTGAAGTGTGTATCCTTAAAGCCATGTCAGAATCTTAGTTTTTACATTTCAGAAATCATAAATGATTTCAGCAAATGGAATTCAAAGAAAGCTTGGAAGTAATGAAAAAGTTTGCAAAACATGCATAGGAATATGAAGAATAACTATCACAATGAAGCATAAGAACAATTTGAAAACTGGATTTAGTACACAGCTTATACTACTGCTCTGATATGACTAGTATACTAACATGCCTTATTTTATCAATAATGTTATGGCATTAGGTGTTTTTTATTCAAATCTTAACCATGAATCAATTAATTTTGGGGGAATCTCCATATTCTGTTTAAAAAAAAGGAAGAAAAGATAAAGCATCCAATCTTCTTAGTAGTAGGGGAACCCTGAGAAAAGTTGCCTGAGAATAATCTGAACTCTCAAAGTTCAGAGGAGAAATGAAGAGAACCTCAAATACATTACTTTACTTTGTAAAAGTTGATGTTCAAGCTATCCATTTTTTAAAAAATCTGAAACATGATTTCTGAACACAGAATTGGCAAACTGTGAAGTATTTTAGAACAGGATTGGCATTCTTTTTGAAAGCACTTTTGGATTTCCCAGCAGAAGAAGCAAACAGTTGAAATGTTCTGGGCAAGAGATTTTCTTTAGAGCATATTCAATCACACTAAAGGATAATTGCTGCTTCTTACTAATAACCATGAACCACTCTGAGGAGCATTGCTGCTTCTGGAATACACAAGCAGTTCTGAAAATACTGCAGCTCCAGTACAGGAAACACTTTTACCTGTAGGCAGTCTCTTGTTTCTGCAATTAAACACTTATGTTCTGCTCCTTCCTTTAGAGTCTATGTAGCACTATCGTATTTTGTAAAATAGAGTTGTCTAAAGTATGTGAAGTATCTTTCAGACAAAGGAATGTTTTTTCCCAAGTGAAGTTCAGGTGCTGTAAAGCATGTAGTATAATTCTGCTTTGTGGCTTCACATTTCGTTGAATGCTACAATTCAGCTGCATTAGGTATTCTCAGTGATATCTCTACAAATTTATTTCAAAGGACTGGCTAGATAGGTAGAGACTGTCAGAAGTTTGTGTTAGCTTTAAGTTACTGATAGTGTCAAAGCATTTTTATTGCAACCAAAAGACACTTAGGCTTCAGTCTGCCCTGCTACCACTATTTGCCTTACAGTGACTGAAACAATCACAGATGAGATTACCATGCTGGAGAGGTACTTTCCACAGTGCAGTGCCACCCTATACTTCTCTGTCTGAGGCATGTAAATCCTAATAATATTTTGTTTTCATCTATTCTACATTATTTTATCTGCTAAGCTGCTCTTGATCACTACTGAATAATATAAATTGATGACATGAAAATATTCTTGTGTATATGAATTGATGTAGTACAGCTGTTAAGACTGCTTAGATCTGACAGCATAAAATAGTTGCTAAACTAAATCAATGAAATTTTCATTTACCAGTCAGGTAAATTAAACAACAGAAATTTGCTGTTCATATCTGTCTAATCTTTTAATAAACAGGTTTCTGGTTCAGACAGTATTCTGGTATACATACATCCTAATAGCATATTGCAGGCTCTGAAGACTTCTTTTTTTTTTCCCTTTTTATCTTCTGCCTGCTTTCATAAAAGAACAAACTTATTCTATTTGTTCTTAAATTGTATTTAGCTCAGATACAACTCACAGATTTATAAAAGGCAGCTTAGAAAGTAAGACACCCAAAAAGAAAAGGTTTTGTGATGCAAAAAAAGAATATTTCCATTGGAGTCTATACATATTTTTCTTTCCCTCTTCACAAGATTGAAATGAGTATCATAAGAGTACATTAACTTAACATATTTAAATGAAAACTACAGTGGCATGACAGGGTTCATAATAGACTTAATAAGCATTATCATGACTTTTTGGGTTTTATATTATATAGTAGCATATTTGCATAATAGTCCATATGTTGGGGAGCTTGCTTAAAGACTGCCAGTCCCCTCTCAGTCTGCAGAGATTAGACACAGATCTCCTACATCTCAGGAGTATTCCCCAATCACCAGGATGAATCCAGGTTTCCTTCTCTTGCTCTCCTGCCAGCTTTATGACTCTGGCTAACAGTTTCAACAGAGAGCTTCAACCCTTTTTCAGAGCACACCATGGCCAGTTGGAGAGGATGCTCTGGCTGTCTCCACCAACAAAAAGACACTAGTGGTAGCATCACCCACAACAGAACTTTGCTCTTTTCTGTCCTAATGGTCTGCAACAGAGCACTCGGGAACCCAAGTGGAAAGAAATTGTCTGCTGCAAGTCAGGGCCTTAAGCTCCAGACAGGGCACAAATTCAGACACACCAAATATGCTTTGTGCACCAAAAAGGCCCTTGCTCACTACTGAGGCTCTTCAGAAATTCCTTGGGTTCTCTCCTCTGGCTTTCAGACAGACTATCTTAGGAGGCTTGGATCTTTCCCCTGGCATTTGTAACTTAGGTTGTATTGATTTATTTTTACCTGTATCTTATGACTCAGACGGGTGAGCATGTTTTAGATGTTTTCAACAATTAAAACTTTTATTTTATTTGTCATCAATACTCTCTCTCTTTTTTTAATTTACAAAAATTACTGATAATAAAGTCATATGTACCTAAGAAATACAAATGGATAGAAAATGGCAGAATTTGCCCATATCCAACCAATAGATGTTCTTCTCCATTTCTGTAATTCCAGAGATCCAAATTACAAAATATATGCCTGCCAATCACTTACCTGAACTATGTCTATTTTGTGGCCTGCAAACTCTAACAATAAAATATATTTGGCATACCTTAATTTGGTGGTTAACAGCAATTCCATTTATACTGTGTGTTCGCACGGACTGCCATAAAATTACACAGAATTTAGAAGACAAAATCAAAATTATTTCTTTGACATATGAAACTACAAGAAAAATGTACTTCACTAAAAGGCATTAGGCAGAAAAAGCCAACAGACACTTTGTGAAGTATTGACCAAAAATCTTTCAATAAAGATTTCTATAAGGGGTGCTAAAACCTTAAAATTAAATACCTAGATTATCTTCTGTTCCAAAAGGTCAGTAGTCCTTTACCATTTTGCCTGGTATTATACAGTTATCAACATAATCATTATGAAGATACTCATTTTTAGAGACAAACATGTTTGGGAGACATCATAAGATAGGAAAAGACATCAGTATCAGAATCTGCTAATTTACAAAAAGGGCTATTTTTACAAAATAATGACAGGGTGATTTGAAGGTAGCGGAAGTAGAAAAAAGTGGAAATGTCACAAGTACAATGCAAAAGGAAAGGATCACATGAGAAACTGTGTTTATATGAATAATCAAGATTCGGTACACAATGAAAAAGAATGCATTAATAACTCTGCATAAAGGAACACTTGAGGCTGGTTAAGGAACAGTTTGCCAGCAGGCTGAATAAGAGCAAGGAGACGTTGTCTTTAAGCACCAAAGACATCAGAGCCCAGAAAAGAGAATTTACATAGTTCAGAGCCTCCCTGGCTAATCCAGTAAAAATCTGCAGTGGGAGTCACAGTCATCTGCACTACATGGCTGCCTATAGGGAGAGCCATCAAGGCTACCTCCTTTTTTATCACAAAATGTCCCTTGAAGACAATGGCAACTAAACAACACTGTTGCTGACTGTGAAACTGTAGCCTGAGTATTGGGAAACAGAGGGGAATTTGGAAATAATTGCTTAGACTTAAGTGGCACAGAACTGAGAGCTTCTCGAACTATTGTTATGTTCTGAGCTCAGGTAACACTGGGAACTCTGAATAATGATTTACCAATTTTGTTGGCTGAAGAACAACTCAGGAGATAAGCATGTGACAAGCTGAAGCTAAGACTACATTCTATATTTGTTTTATTAAATACCTGCTTCTGATAGCCTAAACTTAAGTTATTACCAATGCAATTTTTTTACTGTTTTATTTATAAGCCTGTCTAATATTGTGAGGTGAATCACGATTCAGACAAATCAGAGGTATGTGGTATGAATAAGGTTTCTGAGGAACTTATATTCCAGAACATTTTTAAACTCAATGGGAATTGAGTATTTTCTGCAAGGCTTCTAGGGACCAGTGTAGGAAGAACATAAGGATGGATGTTTTATATAATAGCAAATGCCTGTCTAGTCCAGAAGTGTGTCTCTCAAAAGGAGATGACTAGGCAATGTGAATGTAGGACAAGAATTTATGGTACTTCACCTACTACTTTCTCAGCTTCTGCCATGTTGTGGTTTAGGAATGCCATGAGCCAGAGGTGATCCATGTGTTTTACTAAACAAGCAATAGATTCTTTTTTATGACATTTTGGGGCCTCCAGTGAACTAACGTAAACTTTTGGTATCCAAAGAATTTGGGGTTAGGAGTTCCAGACCTTCACATCACACACACTGCATGAAGAATCACTTTGATTGGTTTGTTCTGAACTGGTCACCAGGTAACTGGACTTTAAGATAAGTTGACCTTAATGTCTTATTAATACTGTTTTTTTAAATGTTCTTTTAACAATAAGCTTGTTCAGCATGAGAGTGGTATCACAGATGCCGCATCTGGGAAAGAGTTCCTTTCAGCAGATAGACACTGATTTAGTGAGGTGGCAAGGACTAAAACATGGCTCCTTCCAGATATACCTTAATTCTGGACAAAACTCCACAGTGTCAGACTTAATAGACTGCAATTCCCACAGCTCCTGGAAGATGTACCACAGTTCCTCCTTTCTCAAGCTATACATAAAAGAAGCAAGAAGACTGTACACTCCACTCACCCCATCTCTCACCTGTATGAACAAGCAGTGGAGAAATTAGTGTGGATCAGTCTCTACACCTTCCTTATAACTGGGAGCAAAGACCTGCACCTCAGTTGCCTATTAAGCATATGGGAGATACAAAGGAGAAGGAAGGGAGCGTATATTTTCTGTCAACCACCAGTGAAGCAGGAAAGAAATATAAGCTTTTTGAGGCAGGGGGAGACACAGGAAGAATCTTTCCCTATCACCCACATGCAAGTAGTAAGTTGAATAGTTTCATATGTTAAGCCTTGCAAATAGTATCCATTTCATTGCTGGTAATACTGAACTTTCAATATCTTTATTCCTAAAAAAGTAATGCTTTAATAAAATGTATTAATTTTGAACTATTGCCTTTCATTTCTTTTTGGTTTTTTTTAGTTCTATAATGCCAAATATCAAGATTTAGTGTAGTTTGATATAGGCACAAATTCACATAGCACAGATGTCATGCAAATATGTTGAAAATGTGTTTTATTTTGCTCACAATACAATCAAAACTTATGATATATTTAGAATGTTTTTAATGCCTTGTTAAGCTATGTACCTGGTTACAGATGAGCTTTCTCTATTATTCATCTGAAATCACTGCAGAAAAGCCTAGTCAAGAGAATTTATGGGCTACTTCAGGCTGAAATTTGGAAAAAAGCATGTATTGTATATTCATTAATCAATGAGAGTCCTTCTTTTTACAGTTTTGTTTTGTGCCAGAAACTGAAATTGGATCCATTGAGGGGGAATCTTCTAATTCATAAGGAGACCTACTGAAATTACTGAAGTTCAACCTATGGATTTTATTCATAACCTTTCATCCCGCAACTTCTATAAAGCCACAGTTGTCATCTGAACCATGTTGTGTTAGTGGAATCTCGTCTGTTACTGCAAGTTTCTCACTAAGTAAAACAGAGTCACAGACATGTATGCATTTAGAGGGATCTAAAATCTAAAGCTCATTTGACTGTCCAAGTCTGTCTCAGATAGGCATTTTTCAATCTGAAGGGAATCTTATACTCACTAAAGAGTGAGTATAATACAACACATTCTGTAGTAATGCAAACAGAAAGTACAATAGGAAGCAGTCCTGTACATAACTATTAAAATGCCATGAATTTCATGAAAAACCTCTTTTGCAAGATTGTGAGGAATTAACTTCTTTTGATCTCTATGGCTGCATGTCAATAACAGAAACTTTAAAGTCAGTAACTTGGTAGATAATTGAACAGATAAGTACAGAAAGATTTACTACCGAAAAATATTTTAGTTTGGCAAACACAAGATACATCGTGTTGATTTTAGCTGATGACTGTGATGTAAATGCATTCACAGTACACAGTACTCACAGTACGCACAGCACCAGTTATTAAAGGCTGAAACTGGCAATAGAGGTTTGCACTACAAAGAAAACAACATACTCAACTGTAGATACAAATTAGTTCTAAATTTCCCTATAATAAAACCTGCTAAGTGAGCAGGAATAAATTCAACTTCACTGTTTTGCTAGATGTTATGCAAGTTGAAATTCTTCAACAACAAGGAGTTCTCTTGACCCTCAAATTAATTAGTTTGATTGCTACTTTTATTTTTGTTCTTTCCTGAGCCCGCTGGTAGCAGTGAATTACTTGTGAAGAGCACAGAATGGAATAAAAAGGTTGGACTGAACTAATGTGTTGGAGGGAGGAAAAAACCTTTGCAATTTATTAATGTATTCAAAAGACTGTTACAAAACTTTACAATTTAATTATTGGAAGATTATAGAACTGCTTCAGTGCTTCTGTACTGTGTTAAATAAACTGTACGTGCAAGGAGTAATAAATGAAATTGTTAATTTCAGTGCATCCTTAGGGAATAGTAAGGGGGGGGGGTGTTACATTATTTAGAGCTCCAAATGGATTTGAGTTTATATACAGTAATAAATCTTAACTACGTTGTTAATTAACCCTGGCTCAAGCCCCTTTTTACCTTAGGAGTTGAAAGACCCGGTGTCTGGTAGGATAACTCACCGTTCATATTCTTAAAGATGTTTAGGACTGGGAGGATTTGCCGATAATAGGGCACCAAGGCCTCCCCCACCATGTCAGCTGACACCACCAGGTGCTGGAGGACTTTCAGCGTGATGCAGATGACCTGCCGGTTACGAAGGCTCAGTGCATCTGTGATGCAGAAAGAACAACAGGCAGAAAGCAGAATTAATTTCTAAAATGTAGAGGGAGGGGGAGGAGTCCTCTAATGGACAAATTTAATTAAACTGTACTCTGCTGGGGATTGTAAGTGGGCCTTTATTAGCCCAGCTTTGAAAGATCCCAAAGATGGATTGCAGTCCTGATGTTATAAAACACTGCCTTGTCTGATTGTTATTTGTTCCCCCAATTTGTGCTGACTCTTCAGTAACCCAAAGAATGCAGCTCATTATTCCCTCATGCTGCCTGTGTAATACTGGCGTGGTCCAAACAAATAAAAAATAAATGTTCAGTAAGTACCATTTGGGGCCAATGGAACTGTACAACTGCAAGACAACCTGCAAAGGTTGACAACAGATACATTCTAGTGCAACAATTAGTGTTTGTATGTTTGTACTCATTAATTTCACGATCATTTTATTCATTCAACTAACAATTCCTACTATTCTGAGAATCAGTACAATGAAGCAAATGTTTATAGGAAAAAAAACCACAAAAAAACCTTGTAGGCTTTTTTTAAAAGACAAACATTCTAGGAAAAAAAAAAGATTTTGTCTCGCCTACTTAGATTTTTCTCTTAGCTTTCAGTGTCGTGCTTCTAAGCTTATGACACTAAGACATTTCATAAATACCTTTTGTTTCTCTCTTCTTTTAATTTTACTAAAAGCAAGTACTTCGCATTCTCTTTTGTAATTAAAAATGAGTCATGCTTGAAATATATTTTTTTTTCCTTGCAAAATCCCTCTAGTTATAAAACCTCCTCTGAATTTGTGCAGCTGGAAGCAGTTGTCAAATTTGGTACGCTATTATATAGTGGTCTAATTCTCCAGTGTTCTGCCCACTTACATAGACATTTACATCATTTCACTGGGAAAGCAAAAACTATAAAAGATAAGCTCATATTCAATGCTACATGTTTTATAGCCACAGAAGTATATAAATATGTGATTCAACATAACATAATGTAAGTATTAGCACTTGGAAAAAATTGTAGTAAAGAACACTGAAATTTGGAGTTAGTAACGACTTCTTCAAGAACTGCCTCTTCACACTGAAGTAATAGGGTTCAGTATTTCTGGCACTAGGTTTTGTCAGAGCACAGGAATGCCATTTCATAGGGAATGAAGTAGTATTCTCACACAGGAGCAGTGTCAGTTTTTCCATCTCTTTAAGCAAATGCACTGTGCCCCACCCGCTGCTTCTTCTTATCGCATGCCTGCGGAGTGTTAAAAATCAGAGCTAGAGCTCCACAGCAAGGGCAAGGCAGATTGGCTGTGTGAATGTGTAGAGACAACTCTTGAAAATCCACTAGTAAGTAAACTCCCTTCGTGCCTCTTTGCAGGCTTATGAACAGCATACTAAAACTACTATTAAACATCAGAGTTAGAGAGCCCCAGGTATAAAGGTACTGTAGTGCATCATAGGGTGATTCCAAGTTAAAGAAGTGTTGTTAAATGAAAACACAGACTGAATTCCATACTTCTTATTTGCCAGGCCCTATTGCAATCATCAGGCTACATCTAATTTCACATTGTCTCTGAGCATATTAATGTGTGGACAGAAAGTCCATCAGTGCAGCATGCTCTTACTAAGTTGCAGTGAAGAGGTTGGCTGTTCCAAATTATGCTTTCTTGGGTAGATGTTCCAAGGCTGCTTTAGCAAAGAGAGACCCCCAGATACAATTTTAAAGATTTGGTCCAAATCTCAGGCAGGAAAAGATTCTCTTACAGAGGAACAGGCATTATTCATTGTCTTAAAGGAGTGACTGAAAGAGGAAGCTCTGGCGTTCCAACATACAGGTTTATTCATGACTAAATTGCTATACACAGAAACAGTAGCTAACCAAACTAATATGGAAATTATCATTAACACTTGTGATTTTCAGTACAATAATTATTAGTTATTCATACAAACATGAATGAATATTTGTGTCCATTTGTATGAATGAATTCATACAAACATGAATATAATGAATAAAATTAATTATTTATACAAACCCTAATAATTAACTTAAGGGACATAAAAATTAATCAATGACAGAAATCACAACTTCTTAATCCTTAACCAACAAATTGTACCCACTTCCAGGAATAGTTCTTCCTGACTATAGAAGCTGTCCTAGAGGATGAGAGACCTTATTTTTAGGCATGCAGACAGTGTCAAATAAAGTGGAAATGGCTGTCCAACCACCCCTAGGAGGAACTTTTTTCTGCAGATGGTGGCTCCCAAAGGTTTTCACAGTTTCCTGTTTTAGAGTTCTGTCTTGTGCAAAGACAACCCTGGTTTGAATTGAAGCCAAGACTGTCCTGATAAAGATTAATTCCTTAATAAAGTCAAGAGTATGAATTATGCCTCATGACTGAGAAGGCGTTCCAATCAGTGTAGCAAACTGAACACACACTGAATCCAATAGAATGTTTTCAAAGAACAGCTCATCACAGAACCTGTCAGGCAAATTTTCTTACATCTGAGTCGTGCTGTAGGGGTGCTTGCTGAAACTTTAAACATATCACTGGCACTTCAGTTTCATCTGTGTGCTAGAATATCAGCTGGATACTTGTCCCACCTCCCTCAAAACATGGGGCATCCCATCCTCCATTTGGCACACAAAGCAAAAGACAGAATTTGGATCAAGATTTTGAGTGCTAAAGTGATGGATATGGTAGAATCAAACAGACTGCAGAATTTGAACCTGAAGCCCTTCAAATTGCAGAAATCTGCAGTGTGTGTTAGGAAAACACTTGTAAATATCAAAAGTAAGATCAAATTGACTGCAGAACTGTTGTTATTATTATTATTAAATATTTGGACTGTGGCATGCATAGCAGTCAACCAGCTCCTGGCTTGATTATATCGGGCATTGTATAAACATTTAATTAGAGATAGTCCCTGCCCCAAGGATACATCAATTTCCAACATGTTTATCTTTTTAAAATCTGGTAATTATTTTCTGTGTACTACCATCACTACAGACCATTCTCCCACATGAATCAAAAGAAAATTTTAACACAGTAGATGAAATAAGTGCATTTCAACATTTTGAAAAATGTCAGTGATATCCAGAGGCTAACAGAAATGGAAGAAAGTACTAGTATCCTTACACAGGAATAAAGCAGACCATTTCACACTCTTAATACAGTACAGCTACATATCCCTAAAAAAGGAAACATGCATAATATCCGAAGTATTCCAATCTGAAAGCATGCTAGGCTGTTGCCTCTTTACCTAGAAGTTTGCTGTAAGACGTGGATCTTCACAATAACAGCAAAGTGAATGACTGTTTTCTTCTCAGTTAAAGATACCCTTCTGCTCACTAAAGGGTTTCTAGAGGACTTGTCTCCCTCAATGGTATATATTTCCCTTTTGGTCATCTAGTCTACATGCTATGCATTGTGCAATTTTCTTAAACAGCAACTTTGAAAAAAAACAACCCAGCAAGTTTACTCTGTTGCTTGGTAGTTCCAATGTTTTCTCATTTAATGGTATATAAACTTGATAATTTTGCTTCTGATTAGGATACACACTTTTCCAGGAGACCCTCCAGCTTAAAAAATTGCTCAATGCAATTGTATAATGAAGTATTTACTTCAAACATATTTTATTTTGTACTGCTACAGTTTTTCCAAACAAGTATTTTCTGAAGTTCATCATAATTTTCTTCCATAAAAGAGAACTTTAAATTGTTAGTAGGTTAAATATCTAGTGTAAAAGTTCAGTATCTGAGTCAGCTCTGTGCTTCTACCATTCGAAGCCACAGTAATAGATAATTATGAAATTTGAAAGCATATTTGAAACTGAACGTTTTTGGGATGGAGGTTTTTCACAGTGCTGTTTATTAAAGCTTGTTAGCAATGAGCTGATATACAATACCAATTCATTGACAGCTTCAGTGCATTTTTTTTTCATTAAATTTTATTGGCAATTGATATAAATTTAGAATTTTCTTTTGTTAATTTCCTTTAAGAGCAGAGACTTTTCTTAAGATATATGCCATTTGTTTGCTCGTCCATTTAGATAGAAGTAGCTTATATATGAAGCAATAAAAATTATTATTCTAAAATATTCAAGTCTTTTCCTTGAGTAACACTTCTAATACCTCAAAGAAAAAGACCTAGAAGCTATGTAAGTTAATATTTTTTATTTTTATATTTTATGTGGCAGTTTGGAAAATCCTATCTCAGTCTCAAATGTTGCCCATAATAGGAGCCACAGTTCTCATCTTTGCGATTGATACACTTTATAAGCCAGGAAACATGACAGCATTTCTCCCAGTATACAGTGGATCTTTTCCATGACACAATGTATTTTCACAGAAGAGATTGAATCAGAATGCTCTTCCCCAGGTAGCACATTGACAGCCTAAACTTTACAGAATCAAATCGGATTCCCCAAACTTCTATCTCTTCTCTGAATATCAAAGTTTAGACTTTGGTATTTATATTTAAAGTTATGTTGCTAATTTAATTCTTTTTAATTAGCACTGGTCTTTGATTATATTTAACCCCTTTTTAAAATACACCTGTGAATCTATGTTTAGAAATGCACTGACAGTCTCCATTTTATTTAGGTCTCACAACCAAAGATTAAAACCACTTTAGTTTGCATTCATCTCTCCCCCCGAACTGGTAAATGAGGCACGTCTTTTAGAAAATTCTTTGCCTGAAGCAGAACAAGACACATAGAGCAGGTCTCCTGCAGGACAACAAGCACTCAGGATAAAGATGCTTCGATTCTTGTGATCTACTTAATCGTGTTGATCAAGGGCTTCTTTTCTTAAATTCACAGAGTCAGGTTTAAAGAACTGCTAACATGAAGTGTTCTCAAAATGCAATTGATTAAAGTGATACATATATCTCTTACAGAGAATTGTGTCCAAAACTTTCTAAATGCATAATACTTAACTACTTGAACTGATACAGTAGAAGTATTATGCTAATTTTACAGAACAGTAATGAAGGCTGTTACAAAACAGTGTTTCAATCAAGAGTGAATAAAACCCAGAATAACCACCTTGTCTTCTGTACGTTTTTAAAGTCAGGTAAGATCCTGATCGAATTTACAATATAGATGTACAACTGAAGGAGTAACGTGTTGCAGTGAGGTGATGGGAAGGAGGAATAGGGGGTAAGGAATGAAAACCTTAGGCCAATTTTGTCACCAAAGACTTTGTCCTGTAATGCCAAAGCCTAAGGTGCAGAAAAGTCTAAGATCCATAACTGAATAATTGATACTTGCAAGAAACATAATCTAGCAGAATACAGAAGAGAATGTCAGTGGCTTTTTTTCAGCTTTAGTTGTGCTTGTAGTGCTTTACCAGATCAGCACCTATAAAACTTGATTCCTATTAACATTTGCAGGCCCTGTTTAATTAAGTAGTATAAAGAATACACTGAGAATAGAGTCCCAAAAACCTTCTCAGTGACTATGCCAGTTTACAGAGTTTCCATCCATTCCTAGATGTATATTCCTTCCCCTGTGCTGCCTCAAGGTACTAAACTGCACTGAGTACCCACCCTTTCAATGAAAACAGCTTTGTTATCAATGAAATGTGATACCATTTTTAAAAAAAGGTTTCAGGGAAGATCTGGGGAACCAAAGACCGGTAATATTGACATCTGTGCTGCAGAAATTAATATAGCGTTCTAAATGTACTGTAGGTCCTTGAAGAAGAAGAACATGGACAAGAAAAGTCTGATAATGCAGTTTTCTTAGACTTCTGAAAGGTATTAGATAAGGTCCCTCAGTTGCCCATTTTCAACAAAGTTTAAGGTATCCTTGATCTACTGTGTCACAGAAGGGATTTTTAACAGCGTGGAAAAAGTGTCAAAAAGGAAAACTTCAGTGTTCCTTAGGGTGGAGTTTATTCTTTTTGGACTCAATCAGAAGTGCTGGTCTGCTGATTGCAACTGTGTAGAAACAGTACTTCCATCTAAGTTACAATTTAAGTGCAAAGACATGAGCTTTATTGGCTTCTAGACCTAAGTTCAGATTGCCTATGCATCCATTTTAGGATCCACAGCACAGAACAGAAAAGATTCTGGCAAGTGGGTGATCCAAGGTGCTTAAGTGTTTAATTTCACATTATTTTCTTCATTAGCAAAGCTATATCAAGATGTTCCTACTGATCATCTCTACTTACTCCAACTTCTGTGCTATTGTGTACTATTCCTTCATTTGTGACAGTGCAGCTATAAACTAGACTGTTGAAATGATCTGAGTTTCAAAGTAACACCACTCTGAAAATATTTTGGTTTAATTTTAGGGGGTTTTTTGGTGTTTTTTTTGTTGTTGTTGTTGTTTTTTTTTTAATACATCTAGATGTGAGATTCACGGAGTTGCTCCACAAACAGTTGCATTAGCAAAAGTCAGTTGCAATGAACTGAAGTGTGGGAGCTGGAAGGATTGGTCGCTTTTTGTGTGAAGGGGTTGGAAACTCCTACAGCTATGTTGCCAGCAAAGAAAATGTAAATGGTAGCATGCTCGCTGCCTTTGAAAGGAGAGGAGGTGCTTCCACACACTGTGTTGGATGTCCCTGATGTTACTCATAGAAATATCAGGCAAAGGTGTACAAACATCCTGCCCTCTCAGTGCCTATGTCTGCATGTGTGTCTCATGTTGAATCTGGGGAACTCTGCGGTCAGGAATCTCAGAGTTGAATAAGCCTAATAAAAGCAAGCTAAAGGACTTATGGCTTTTCTGATCTAACATTTGTTATGGCAAATGTAATATTAAAAATAATTTGCCCAAAATATGAGTATCAAAAGGGATTTTACATTCCCATGACAACACAGAGTTTAGAACAGGACTTTTCCACTGAAAAGCACATGGTACAACAGGCATCTCTCACGCTCACACCCATTTTCCTGGCTGTTCTTGACTGGCTATAGGTAATGGTAAGCCACAAGTGAGTTTTAAGGTACCCCAGTGCATTACTGAAAGACATGGTGGGGCCAGACAGACTCCTCTGTTCCCCCAAAATAAGGGAACTCTCACGTGACCTACAGGCAGCTTTGCTTGCTGCCCCAGGGTTGTGTGCCTGGGTTCTGTTCTGCTTTCTGCCACCAGTGCAGGACAGCGACGTGGGGCAAAATTAGCTTTCTTCTACCTCTTTACCTGTCTGCAATGTGAAAATAATGATATGCATATTTCTGGCAAAGAAGATATTCTGCTGTGTGTTGTGCATCAGAACTTTCATAATACCTCTACAAAGTATTTTGTTATTGGCCATATATCTCAATTTATGAATCTTTGCTCTAGTTCAAGTAACTCAGACATTGGGTTTGCCTACACCTTCTGTGAAAGGGAGTAAAAAGTCTTAATACCTTAAAGTATTCACATTTTCTGATTTTGCATTTTTTTATTTTTCGTTGGATTCCTTACAAGTTTGACATATACAGCTAAATTGTTTTTCCTGTTTTTTATGCCATGCAGTGACTGTATTTATGAACTATTTTATTATGTTTTGCCACTGCAACGTACAATACACTTTGAATTTTTATTTTGAGAAATCAAAATATATTTTGAACATTTTTCTCTTTGAAAAATCAATGCCTCCAACCTGAGATTTTTTTCTTCCTCTGAATTTCCAAAAAAAAGAGTCCCTTTCAATGTGACAAACAAAAATAAGTAATTATTTTTCAATTAAGTATCATTCTTCCATATTATTTTAATCATATTTCAGGTATTTTAGGAAAGAAACTGGACCTGTTAATTTCAATTGTCTACCTTTTGTTAGCCATTGCCTGTTTGCATAACCAGAAGAAAATTTGTTGAAAAGATTTGGGCTTACAGTCTCATTACACAGATTCATTAAATAATGTAATTTTCATCTTTAATGATATAGTGTTCAAAAAGTGTGAACTTTAAGCAAGGTTGGGTGGAGGATAGAGTGGTCCTTAAATTATTCAAGTATAATACAGAATTCTAATATTTAATTTAAAATGTTTTTAGAGAGCAGCTCTTTACTAATATTTTCCTTTGATGAACCTGCAGGAGAGAAAACTGCTTTTAAAAGCATTCTATCTGTAGAGTTATTCTTCTGTCTTTCTTTTATCCCTTTCCACTCCGTCATATATATTACCTTGCCTAACAATCAATTGATTCACTCTTTCACAGTAGAAATATGGTAGTGGTCTAGAAGAAGACTGGTTAATCACATATAACTCACCCAGTGGGACACTTTAGAGACAGTAATATGTGTAAAACACAGCTGAGTTTATTGTGGATGCAGCTGAGTCACAGAAATGTATAGCTCTGACTACACTGCTATATATTACACAGTCATAGAAATTTTAAAACTCTTAGAAGTACACACTTTCAGATTCCTTAAGATGGTGGTGTCTTTTTAAAATATTAATATGGCTTTAATTAGGAAGAGGCCTTTATCATTTATAATACTTAAACTCTTCACATATTAAAGCTGATACAGAAGTTTTTTTTTAATAAAAAAATAAGCACTGTACAATAAAATAAAGCAGAACCAACAACTACATTTAGCTAGCAGATTCTTGAATGTGTTCCAGCATCGTAAATTACGACTTGATTTACGAGACTGTATATCAAACCCATATAAATATCCTTACCTAGTAGTCTCTTTCTAATGCTAAAAGCTGTGTAACAGCTAAAGCTTCCAGGTAATTATTTCTAAGCTAGATTCTGGTCTCAGCAAGACTTTTAAATCCTAACTGAGTAGCTGCTGTCATAAACTTGCAGGCCTTTCTGCAGAAATGATTTCAGCTTTCAAAAAAAATGATACTACTATAAATATATTTGGGTGGTGTTGGAAATATGGATTTAAAGAAATTACATGATTCCTCTCTTTATGTGTTTCGCTTTTAGAGAGAAAAGAACTGTAACATTGTTTTCCTAACCTTTCACAAGTGTCACTTACAGAGTAACCATTCTGAATATTATATATTCCTTCTGAAATTTTCAAAATCTACAGTAAGATAGAGATAATGACATCTAAAATTAATCTTCTTAAATGGACAATAAGTTGAATGAAAAAAAAAACACAATTCTGACGCTTCCAACACTATTATTTCAATATTATCAGGCTCCAAACTACATTCCCTTCCCCTTTTGCAAAACTGTATCTGACTCTATTCATTCTGTATCACAGATATGATGACTCTGTTTTGTTCTGTCTTAGCATGGGTGCTGAATCATCTCAGGAAAATAGGACAAAGGACAGCAATGATACCATTACTGATCAATGGTAAAACAGAACTCAAGTTTAAGAAATATGAGCATCTATTAGTATAGGTGTAGCATGCAGACTTAAGAATCATAATACCTGACTAAAGAAGGATGATGGTTCAGAATAATATCTCCTCAAGGTACTGATCTAAAGAAACAGGAAAGGGCAAAACAGTGTATCTGAAAGACTAGGTGTTTCAAGAAAAGAAGTTTTAGTTTTAGTGGTATTACACTTTTATGCAAATAATTTATTACCTTTCACATAATTTTTCTGCAGAAAACTATGTTTGAATATATAAAAACTTCAAAATCAATATCTTTAAATGCCAAAATTTTACATAAAACATTAGTCAGGAAGAACTACCAATTTAGATAGATATACGTATATGCATAGTAATGAGAATGATGATAGAAAAGATATCTAGTGAATAAATACTGGACAACTGTAGAATAAACAACAGGACTAAAAGAAACATAATTCCATAAGTTTCATCTGTTGATTTCTCCTGTCATTTTAGATGACCTGGTTTATAGAGTAATGGATTTACATAATAAATAGACAAAATCAGGTAAGAAAATGTCACTTCACATTTCCAAAGACCAAGAGCTACATTGTAATATGAAAAACACTAACGGGACTGGATTACTATTCTTCTGGATTACTGCACATACCAGGGGATTGAATGCATAAGCCTTCTGGCCTTATACCTTACAATTTACTCATGTTTGCAATAATCTCCATGAAACGTACAGCCTGTCATGTTTTATTGCTTAATTAGCAACTTGTCAAAAATCTACACTATATAAATGCAATCTTAGGGTTTTTTTTCTTTTTTTTCCCACATGTTCACCTACTTTTTATTGGGATAATGAGCTGAGGAATGACAGGAAGAATCTTGTTTCCACCATGTTCCAGCATGTCATGGATTCCTTGACGAGCAAAAAACTCATATGGAAATGTCATTTCACAAAGCCCATCAAAAAACAAAGGCAGATAGTAATGATAGTCCAGCTTTTCAATCTCTACCTGAAAATACAAAATAAATAAACAAATAAATGCAATTTTTCAATACTAATACAATGTGATCAGGCTGACAGATAATTCATGCCATCTACACAGGTATGTTTAGTAAATAATAATTCATTTTGTATCATTGCAGAATATCATTAAGTCTCATATATGGTTTATGGCCAGATATTGAAATCCATAAATATTAGACCTAAAGAAAAGTATGAAAATGAATATGCTCCCATATATTTTCACTTTTTAATAAGTTAGTACTGGATTCTGATATTCTTGCTTATACACCTTACTTTGTAAGCTACCCATAGGAATCAAACCAGCCATTTTAAGAATAACACTCTCTTTAATTCAGAAAAATCAGATCTTTACATCTTCACTTGGACACTCAAAAGAAGAAATAAGAGAAAGAATTCTGTAACCAACAAATATCCAATCAATATTTGTACAGAATTCCCAACTTTCTAGAATATTGACCTAATTTTATTTCTTATTAATTTCAGGAGCAGAATTCTAAAGAAATTCCATGGGTCTCTACTGTGAAAAAAAGTAGAGAAATTTGGTACCTATTTCTAATAGGAATCTCCCTCCAATCCTAAAATATAAAGTCTGCTAAGCTTCCCAAGTTGTAGACTTTGTGAGGGGTTTTGCACTCTGTCCTAGTTTTCTTCCCTTCTCCTTCTTCTACCCATCAGCACTCTGATGTTACATACACTCAGGATAGCCATCGAGAACCACAGGTTGTTTGCTTTCAGCCTGTCAAAGCTCTGAATACAGCTAAAAATGACTCAACAGGAAAGCACTTTCTCTGAACAGAATATGATCCTCAAAATCACTTGGAGATCAATCCACTTTGTTAGGCATCCACTTCCATCTTTAAAACACTGCTTAGCTGTTACCCTATTTTTCCAGTGGGATTATATTTTGGAATTGGGTAGATGCTTCCTCCTTCACACCTAAAAAGCTTTGTCACATAGACCAAGCTGAAGTTCCAAATTTCCTAAAAAAAATTTGTCAGGTTAAGCAAACAAATACCCACCCCTTGATTTGGGGCCAGTAATCACATTCTTACTTGAACTGTGGAAGAAAAGTCTGAAATAAAGCAGCCAAGAACTGAACTTGGGGTTTACATTTCTCGGGTAAATCCCATAGTCAGCAAGCAGCAGACATACATTCTCTGTTTGCAACCTTGGTTCATTTTCCTCCCTGCTTGACTCTGAGCAGATCTGAATCCTGTTCCTGCGCTTAGCTATGGACTGACTTGACTGCTTCAATCTTTCATGTTGAAACCGATCCATCCATGATAAGTGAAAATTAATTGGAACAGATACTTGAAAGTAAGTCCTTTACATTTGCTGCAAGCATCTCACTACTGGCAGACGTAGTGCCAATTACATACTTACAGTCTCACATGCACTGGTTGTTAATCTCTTATAGTAGACTAAAAAGAACGATTGTGTAATACCTATTCACCCATGTGAATTAAATCAAGTCCCTGTAATGAACCATGCAGAAGAAGGAACAAATGAAACCCACGTTTCCTATTTTCACACCATATGTGATGCCTTCTCTGTAATTTTTGCTCATTGGCTTTTTGTTTCACAAGGGAAAAGGCCTTTATCAAATGCCTTTACGGCCAAATATCACAGGGTCAGTTAGTGAGAAAGTTAAAAAATAACTATACGAAGCAACCATGTATGAAGATCTTTACAAAACAAGAATCAGAAGATATTTAAATTCCTAAATTGATGGGATTTGTATTTCTTGAGGATATTCAGCGTGCTGTGGACAATACTTGTGAGATGGTAAAAGAGGTCTGCCCCCAAAGTCACTGAGAACAGAAGACAGTAATATAGCAACTACAAAGTTCTGATGACAAGCCTAAGTCAGAGGTCAAATTGTTCACTACAGCAAGAAACCTGTATCAGGTAAGAAGTGGCCAGGCAGTCAAAAAATCATTGACAAAAAAGCAGGACCAAGAAGCAGCAATTTTTTCCTGTTTTCTGTCAATAGGACAATAAGACATCTTTCAATATTTTTCTTTTTAACTTTTAATTTGTAGTTTATAAGATTATTAGATTGCATTTTTTGTTATTTAATGTTCTTGTTGCAGAAAATAGAAAACAAAACCTACAGCATCTACTTTTGTCTGGGGAAAGCTTTAGATGTGAAAAAGAGAGATACAGTTAGCAATGGGTGGGGTTTTTTTTAAACTGGGGGGGGAGTTTCAGAAGGAAAACCACCTTCATCACTTTATGTCTTTTTTTTTTTTTTTTTTAGAATCCATTCTTTGCATAGATTTTTGACAACTCTTGCAAAATTACAAACTATTTCCATGGAATAATGTCCTTGATGGATACACATCCATGTTAGATTACTGAATCAGGATTTGCAACTATTTTGCTCAAAACACATACTAGAATCTCTCATTTCTTTTCTCCCACTCTTCACTAATATCTCCTCTAACTGTATCTACCAGTTATCTTTCTTCTCAAAGATGTGATATTTCTGATACTCTGATCAATTTTTCTCAGCTGTTCTTTGCCCTTGAAATATGTTTTTTTCTGTTTCAGATATAAAGAAAGCTTACGTGTTCAAACTCTTGTCAATGTTTTTCAGTGATAATAATGGGTCAATAAAAGATATTACCTTTATCTACCAACTCTGTCTTATGGTTATACATTACATATACATAGGAATGATATATTAACTTTAAGGTCAATATGATTTCTGGGTTTAAAACCAGATCTGATTTTTACACATACATATGACACAAAAGCTTTATTATGAAAAAAAAAAACCTTCTACAAAATATAGGTATGACAAGCTGTAGATCATAAAGCATTTATGTGTACGCCTCACTTCTCAATTAGTTCCAAAGCCATAAGTGGTTGGCGACTGGCATGGCTCTGAAAAGGACTCTGATTTCTAACTCATTTCTTGAAATGTCAGCTGTCCAAGCATGCAGACAATTTTTACTTAGCATTTTGTGCTCTATAAAAACTCCCACAATATGGAAGCCAGAAATATTTTGCCTTACATTCTATGGTATGAAACCCTTTCCTTCTGTGTTTACTATTTAGCTTTTAAAAGTGGCTATTATACAGCTGTTCAGAGAAAAATGTGATTTTTCTGTTTACGCCCACAAAATTCTTTTGTTTTTAACATCCACCCACAAAAAATGCTGATTAAAGCTCAAATTCTTGGCAAAACTTGTCCACATCTGACAATAATGCTGCAACTATGGATTTTAAGAAGAAATCTCACAATAATTATTATGAACTTCTATACTAGTGGTTTGTAAGTTGTAAGAACCCAGCGTCTGAATTTTCAGTAAATAGGCCAATTAATAAAAGTATGATCACACAAGAAAAACAACTGTATTATAATCAGTAAAATCTTCTGTTTCATGAAACTTCCATGCTACTTATGTATACTACAAGCTCCCTAGTTGAAAAAAAAAAACCAATATACAGTTTATAATTGTTGTTTTATCAATATGTATAACCAATGCACAAGACGGGAGGAAACTAATACAGTATCACAGTTAATTTGTTCAGCAGAAAATCTGTTCCTATGAAGCAGCTCATAGTGAGAGGTAAGTCTGCTGAGATAATGAAAACCCAGATAAAGAGTCTAGGCTCTAAATAGTAAAAATAAGCTTCATGGCTGATCTGCCTGTTAGATGAAGAAAGAAGCTATTTGAGAGAACTTAAGGTATGGAAGTTTGACAATAAGGATGTCATTGGCCTTTTTTAAATAATCATAGTTAAAGTAATCTGATAATCTATAAGGCAAACCTGAGTTTTAGAAGGTAGTGCTTAAGATACATCTCATTTCACACAACTGATTACATAATACTATATGTCTTTGATGATATGATTATCCAAAAATTGGATTTGATCTCCTAAAAACATTGTACCTAACTTTTTATGTACTCATTTAACATCTTTATCTAAGGCATTAAAATTAGGTATAGCAAAAGAAACTCTGGAATTGTTGGCTTGATAAGGACAAACAGGAGTTTTTGTAAGGATTGTAAAGATTTTCTAAGGATTCTTTGGTAAAATAATAGCTCCTTTTAAGATTTGTTTTCCATTCTATACCAGGCGTTTCTTCCCTGTTTTCTAGATTAATGGAAAGAGAAAAGAAGAAACATTCTTGAATAGTCCCAGTTTTGAACTTCCTTTCTGATTTTATATCCAAGATTTCTTTAAACCTTCTTTCAAGGTTTCTCTTTTTCTTCCAATATCCTCTACCTGTAGTCAAAATGAAACCTGTGCACTTCACAGTTTTTGTTTTTTTGCTTTTAGTATATTTGTCTCTTGATTCATAATGGGATGTCAGTTTTAATCTTCACTATGGAGCAAGTAATGCTCACTAGTATTTTCTAGACTTGATTAGATGGAGTTTTTAATATGGTAACTTTGCTTATGGTACTTATGGTTCAAAGCTCAATTCTGCTGTTGCATTTAGTCTCTACAAGTTTTAAAGCAAGAAATCATTCTCTTTTTAGTCTGCTGTATTTCACTTTTCAGTACATACTACACAGATTTATACTACTAAGATTCTCTATTGAAAGAGTTTTAGTTTAATTTATTACTTGTGTCCTATTGAAAAAAAAAGAGGGAAATTGTACCTGTATTTTGCATTCTGCAATGAAATGATAGAATACTTATCTTAAAAGAAGTGGAAGACTATCAAACTCAAAGAGAAACAGATAATGGCAAGGGAGAAACTAGGTAAACACCCCAACATAAACCTTTTAATTTAGTCAAACTGAATGTAGAACCTTTTTAACATATTCTGTAGATCCTTAACTTCCCACAATAAGTTACATGACAAAAGACAATATTTGCCTCCCATGCATAAATTAAAAGAAGCAATAATAAGAAATGTTTTTGGAGTCTTACTGTACTGGCTATCTGAATTTAGCTCTGAAATATCACTTTATGTTAAAAAAACCACAGAAATGTTACATAGATAATAATTTTGAATTTACTGCATGCCCTATTACCTCCATGTTAGTTACAAGAGCAATGCTCTCATCAGTAAAAACAGTTGAGAAAAGCTAGGGAGAGGTATTGTTCTATTATATTTTATATAGCAAGATATAATTCAATTTTCCATAGTATTCTCTGTATCTTGATGTCCTATTGCTCTTTTAAATGAAGTTGGAACACAGTAACTTTTAAGTCTGAGAACACTGAAGAGGAGTATGTAAGAAGGTTCCCAGCTATGATGCGCACCTTAAAGTGAATGTAGTTCTAAGCTCTTTTCTCTTTTTCATTTTAGGGGCACATAATTGATGATTATTTTCTAGCTATTATTCTTATCTGCACAGTGAGGTTCCTTCTACATATAGCTCCAAAATGAAGCAATGCAACTCTTTATACCTGCAGGCTAATTGCCTCATTTGCCTCTCTCCCTCATTTTTCCACCACTTTCTCTCAGGTGACACTGCTGCCTAACCTATGTGGATTCTTTTCAAATTATGGGGAAACACTCATAATAAAATGCATCCACTTACTTTTGGCTCATGCTTGATATGTATGAATGAGAAGCATGACTAAAACAGAACTGGTTTGATCAAAATTGTTTGGCAATATGGCAAAACCAGTCTTTTCATAATCTACTGTAAGCAACAATGTTTAGAACTAGATATGATCAAGACCTCTGCAACGTTATGGAAAATCAAATACTCAAATTTGTGTCATTACAGCAGACACACTCCACAGATAGTATTTGGAGAACAATTGCTACTAGCAATGGTGATAGTCCTGCGTATGATAACCAAAACATTTTCTTTTCAATTGCCACAACTGAAGGTGACAATCTAATCTTATTAGGGTTACAGAGGTGAGGAAAATTAATAGTCAACAAGAGGGTCACATTATTCCCTAAGTAACTAGAGGATCAATGATTGTGTGAGAAATGGGGGCAAGGAGAAGGAAGATACAAATTTGGTAAATCCCTACCCAGTTAGAGAGAGGGTAATACACCAACCTGAAATCTCTTCCTATAAATGCAACCTAAGAATTTTTATTTAGGAAATGGATTCTCAGCTACATGTGTGAATCTCTAACAGTCTGTTAGCTATGCCATCCAGAAGATAATCTAGGACATTTCTGGGGGGAGGGGATTCTCCCCTTGCATTTTCATAAATATTTTTAATTGTACTGCCTGGATTTAGATTTTATAAATACACACTTCACTGATAATACAGAGCAGGCAGGTCTTGCCAATATAGAGGAGGGTCAGCGAATCATGCAGGAAAAAACAGGATGACAAAAAAAAAGTGGATTATGAGATATAGGCCTTATAGTATGACATGCAGTGTTAAAGTGACAGGCTAATAGCAAGGATTTCTGCTACAGTATAGGAGTTCATCAGTGTGATATAGTAAGACAGGAAAAAGAGTTGAGCAGACTAATTAATCATTATGAGCCACGATTATGATACAGATATGAAAAGGGCAAATATTATTTAAAAGGTATGAGATATTTCTCGTGTAGATAGGAAAGCATTAACGCTAGTACACCAGGCAGTTGTGAGAGCTCACCTGTTACTATCATCAATTTGCCCTAATATAAAATATCCAGATTTTATACCTATTAAATCTTCATTGGAAAGACAGGGACAAACTGATACATAGGAATACCCCAAACCGAAAAAAATAAAGGAAATTAAGTGTTAACTTGTTCTTATTTATTTGGATTCTCATCACATTAGATTATCTGAGTCACCTGATTTCTAAAAAAGCATGTAAAATATACTATTCTTCTAATACAACAAATAGCTGTAGACTATGCTTAAAGGATTGCTTTCTTTTAATTTATGGGAAGCATTATAAATAGAAGATGAATGCACCCTGAGAAAAGTGCTCTGTAAACATGGCCCTGACAAATGTGGAACGTACTCGAGAATTGTTTGTGTGAAGCAAATAATGGACCACACGATAACCTCAGTGGCAGACAAAAGTCTCTCCACTACTTCAGAAGGTATGCTTATATAGTTACATTCTTATTGCTGCTCAAAGACTTGCTGACACCTTGTTAGACACACCCAGTTGTTCCATTTTTTTTCCTTACATGATTTATTAATATGTTGTATGATTTCCACAAGCACAATAATGTGAAACTTTAGACTAAGATAGAGAGGCATTACCTCTCTACATTTTGCTAATCTCTCTCATATGCAATTGCCTAATATGAGCATTACATGATGTGTAAAGATAATTTGCACTTATAATAGCCCTGCAATATTATATGTATTATATACACCTACTTTGAGAGGTGAATGGGAATTAATGACTCCTCAGGGGTCCATAGACCTGTGGTACATTAAGTTCTACCCTCAGCTGCACCATCTGAGAGATCCCCCGCAGCTGCACTTAGGCACCAGCCAGATGCAGAGGACAAACTCTGTTCCTTCACTACAGAACATGCAAAGGATTATCATTGTGAAGAAGCAACTTTCGATTTTGCAGACACTTAATTAGACAGCAGTGGGCACCTCTTCTCCGAAAAGGAAAGCGAAGAGGATAATACTGTCCCAGTAACAGGCAAGGGGAGGAGGCTAAGTAGAGATTAAACCAGCCCTCTGCAAGGCAGAGTTTGAAGGCAGAAGGACAATAAGGAGGTGGCTGCAAGACTCTCCCACTACCTTTTTGAGGAAGACATATCGTTCTTCATTTATCTACTTTGTGCAATATGGAGTTCATTTTTAACTTTATTGGAAGAAGAGTGGGCCAGTTTGTCCATCCCAGCAAAACACATACAATGCAGTATGTCAGTATAGAACTAATTTAAAATTGACTTTTTGGAAAAAATATTCACCTTTTGCTGAAAAAATGTTTGCTACTGTTTTAATAAGATGAAACCTAACACTCGTTATTTTTCAAGAATTAATTGCGAAAGTAAATCAGGGAATAGTGTCAACTGATGCTATCCCATTCAGAAAGCTAGTGGCCAAGTAATTGTTTTCTTTTTTTTGGCATTTATTTCCTTTCTCTTCACCAATTATTCATGCAAAGCTGTCTGTCAAATTAACTTGAAATTCTTTGGTTTTAATAAAAATAACACAAACCAGAAAAATTAGAAATAAACAGGAACATTGGGACAAAGGCACATAGAAAAAAGTGTCTGGGGAAAAGTTAAAAACAACTATCTGAAGATTTATTTTGTTTTAATAATTAAACCATAGCACAAAATACCAGAAAACCTTCTACAATATAATGCACAACTACAGCTGTCCATCCATCCAATTTTGTCATAAGTTTCAGACATACACATAGTAAAAAACTGGCAGTTTTATGGCTTCAGAAATTGTAGAAGCTTATAAAACATGTCATTAAACATTATCATTTGCATTTCCACACACAATAATTTTTAAAAATATAATAAAAATGACAAAACCAAATGGCTCAAAGGCAAATTAGAATAGTGATTTTTCTACATTAAGAGCATTCTATGAGGCTGTTCCTATCAGCTTCTGACTCTTGACATTTATCTCTAGGCAGGAAAGTGGGCAGAATGGCCATAATAAATAGAATAAAACAGTAGTACTGTGTTCACTCTCCCCAACAGAAAAGAAGAAGAAATATTTCTTCAAATGATTTGAGTCTACACTAATATCTTACTTTGGAGAGCTTACGCAATTTCAAAGTTGTTCCAAACAGGGAATAGTTGCATTTTGCAACAAAAGCAAATGTGCAGCAAATGTGTTTCTGTATATAAACGTGATTAAGCTATTTATTTTTTTAAGTCTTTCCCTTTGTTCCTTTATTTTTGGCAAAGTAAAGGGGTTACTGATGGTTCCCTACAGGAATAGACATGTTATAGTCTTGCTCACAAATTCAAAAAATGTGTTGCCATGGGGGATTTCTGAGCATTGTCAGAGGAAAAAAGTATCATACCTATCATACACCTGTTCCAGTCTGCAAGTTTTTAGGTTTTATTCCTATACCACCAACACTGGAAAAATTTCTCCCTCACATTTTATTAATCTCCAAAGGTGTAACTGTATATTTGTGGATAACATTATTATTAAGCAAGGAAAACTGTACAAAACAGGAAGGAAGACATAGTCCACAGTCTATTCATTTGTTTCTGGTTATACAGTTAATCTTATTGATTTCACACAGCAATTGGATAATTGTCCTAATGAGAACAACCTACTTTTCAGGTTGATTTTTTAAAAATAATCTATACTTCTCAGAAGTATAATCAGCGTCCTATATGCACAAGAGCCCAGTGACTTAACTGGTTGTCTCGTAGGTTTAGCAAGACCTGAGAAGCTGGTTTACAACACTAAGTTAAAGGGTTTATATGTCTCTTGCCCTTATGAAACAGGCTTGCTAGACACAGAGCAGAAATCTGTCGACTGTACTCTGCAGATTCAGCTTGTTGAAAGCAATCTAAAGCACAGTTTTAAGAGTTAACAAAATAATAGATAAAGGATATCTGGCTCTGTAGATATTGAATTAGGATTTCAAAAAGCTTTCAATAGAGTCCTTTTCAGGAGGTTATTAAGTTAGTAGCCACAGGAGGCAAAATGAAGTCCTTTCATGAATTAAAAGCTGGTTTCAGTAGAAGCAGCAGAAAGGCTAATGGTGGAGTGCCCTGGGGATTAGCAAAAATGATGCTGCATAGTATATTATCACAGGCCACAACAATTTTAAATTAAAAGTATTACTCAGAATGATAGAAATTATGGTATATTGCAAAGAATTTAAACTGGTTGGCGAAATGATTTAGCAATGTGATAAAGATAGAATGCAAAATAGAAAAGTTAAAACTATAAATTACTTTTGCAACTTATAATGCTGCATTTTCTGGTAATTGCCTTGATTACTATTAAGGCCAAATGATGCTGATAACTATGCAAACATATAGGAAAGGTGGTTCTTATTTCAAAGACTTGCAGTTAACAGTATGGTTTGATTTGTAAAAAGCCCCGTCTGAGGCAAAGGTCAACAACATAGGCAGTATTAAGAAAGATTACTTTCTAATATGGGTACTTGCTTGAATAAAAGTTTCTAAAGCCATGAAAAAAAATGAACAATTTTTTAAATTTAGTTTTTGTGATACTCTTTCCTAACTGCTACCACCTTGAATCTTCTGGAAGCCATAAAACATTCTGAATTGTGGAACACCATTTTGTAAGATGACTTAAAGTGATACAGACAGTGCCAGCCAAGGAAAGATGATAAAGATTTTTATGGACTCTAGTAACACAATCTTCTCCAAGAGCTTCAGGGGAGAGGTTCATTAAGTTCATATAAAAAATTAGGCTTATTCAGGAGGAAAGTAAGAACAGTGAAAACAGTTCTCTGTCTCTAGGTCCGGAGCTGCCCTTATGAGACTTGCTCTCTGCTTGCTCTGTCTGTAGGATGAATCCTACCTTGTCTGTTCTCCTCTCTGAGGGGAGCATTCCAGGAGGAAGGTGTTTGCCACAGAAGGTCAGGTCATCCTCTGGTGACTCATTCTGGTCTATTAATGCCATATTGGCGCTGCAATGTGCCACATCATTGGCCTACTTAGGAGTTCTTGACTGGAGGTAAATAAAAGTTTCTGCTCACTGAACAGAATTATCTGAGCTGTCACAAAGAGGACTGCTCCTCATAGAAGGTTGGTGGGCAACTTCACCCCTTTTTGGATGAATTTAAGTTTGCTACTTTTGATTATACCCCTTCCACGATTAATCCAATGGACACACAGAAGCTGAGATCTACAATGTTTTAAAAGAATATAGTAAAATCTAAATGATTTATAGTATGGATTCAGATGAGGGAATAATTTGTCACAGCAAATTGTGTTACATAAAATATGGCAAAGCAAGTCATTACTGTCAGCACATTTGATGAACTTACTTCTGAAAGGAAATCAACACAATATCAATTTAAAAAGCAAAACACTGACATCTAGTCAATCTCTCACCAGACTTAAACTATTCCATTTTAAAAATCAAGTCACAAATGTAAGTAAGATGCACAAACTACTGGACATTCCTCCACTTCCTAGAAGCCCTAGCATAGGGGTCCTAACTGAACTTTATTTTCATACTGATTAAGCTTAATTAAAGAATAAATATGTGTACAGGTGACACAATTACTCAGGACTTCTAACTGTAAATCTCTAGAGCTAATATAACTAAGTAACAAACTAAATTTCAACTGAATTCAAGAAACTGTTTAGTTTGCACCCAGCACATTTTGTTCAGTATATGTATTTTAATGGTATTTCATGTAAAAAGGCATCACAGTAATATTTAATACTATTTAGGATATTATATATGGTGGAATGTACAAACCCACTTGTTTTTCATGAGGGTGGATACGGTTACTCCACTAACTGGAATATTTTAAGATGTGCATGCCTCTTTAACATCTGAATTCTTCACTTTCCTGGAATAGATTATAGACACTAGAAAAAACGCATTTCCAGCAAGGTGAAGTCAAGCATACATAAAAAGTGTCTGACCTACCTTGTGGCTTCTTCAGAGCCACAGGAACTAGATTAAGCTCTGTACTGATTAACAGGATCTTTTAAAGGGGGAAACTTTGGTTAAACCCTTACTGATGTTTAAGACTAAGGGATTTTCAGAAAGTACCAAGAAGCTCTAAGGGGTCTATGGCATATGTTGACAAAGTAATTGCATAACTGATTGTCTTTTGACTGACAGCTCTTGAAAGTCATCCCCCAACTTTTAAAGTGATTTAGTGGTGCAGACATTTGGGAATCTCTTCCACCAGCCCAATAGCCTTGTTTGGTTCAATTTCCCACGTATGAAAATGACTTTCCTCCCCAGGGAAGAGCAATGTCTGAACATTTCCAGATAACCATACAGAATCCAGAAAGATACTAAAATATATTGGTACAGTTACCATGAATGCTGTATATCTAGGGCAGGAACTCTTGCATCTCACCAACAAAGAAGTTATGCAATCAAATCTTCCTGAAACAAGTTGGAGAAAGCAGGGCCACAATGTGTGAATCTTCACTAACTTCAGGAATAATACAGAGGAAAACCAAAACATTCTCACTGTCTGTAAGTGTGTCTGAGAAGGAGCATGGACCAAGAGCAGTTTTGGAGCAGAGGAGTCTCTAAGAAGAACAGATTGACCACCAGAAATCCTTTGTCCCATGGCCTCCAAGAGTTCTGGAAGATGGCTCTGAAGTTACTTCACACTTTCCAGTCATGGTCTGGTGGAATGAAATACCTGAGACAATGTGCTAGCGATGCTGAAAGATCCCCAAAGGTAAACTGCAGACAGGTGAATCAAATACTAAACAAACAATTCCAGACATTGACGGAGCCTCAGAAATGGAAGGGAATACTGCACCATCTGCTGGCTGGTACTAAACTCTGGGAGGGTGCTGTCCTCTCTATTTAAAGAGCGAACTATGAAACAAGATAGCCAGCGTATTACTGTAAATTTCAAGGTCAGGTTTTGGAACAAAAAATCCTCCCCTTACAAAAATCACTGCTGTTCCAAATAAGTCGAAACTCAAGACTAGCACATAATTTTCAGAACTGATAACCTACAGCGTGACTAATAGAGGTTTGCACAAACTATATCTATACTTAAAACCAAAACAGGGCAGGAGGCATTCTCTGAGCCCGATGCACAGTAGTGTGGAAGAGATCATTTCTGTACAGCTAAATGCTTTGATGTACAAAACAGGGTGGTTGCCTTTAAATTGTATACTGTGAATAGTCTCAGTAGTTTCTTATCCAGAATCATGGATGAGCATTATCTAGGCATACCAGGGACTGTGCTAGCTGCGTACTTAACAGTGCTCTGTCAGTGCTCAAGGCCATACTATGACCCTGTTAGTTTTCTGGGATAAATGTGGAAGTTGGCATGACTTACGCAAAATAAGGTGGAGTGAAGAACATAAATACATTTGCAAAAAATAAATCAGTAGAAGTCTGCTTGCATAACTTCTTAGTATTATATTAAATATATCAAAGCATATATGAGAAAAATAGTTGGTGCAGATATATCACTCAAAACTACTAAGCAAGTTGAGTTGATTAGACAATATTACTCTCAAAAAGTTAAAAATAAACCCTGCTTTAGGAGGAGATTACAGTTGCTTGTGGCATCTGACATGGGTGTCTGTGAAATGAGTCACTGAACACAACCGTTACATTGATGGTGTCACTGAAAATGGCATTTCACAGTTGGAAAGAAGTCTTCAGATGACTTTCAGTCAATACATCCACATGACCTTCGCTGATTTTTTGGGGTATTGTATGTTGCCAACAAATTCAACAGAAACTTAAATATTGAAATTATTCATTTGCTTCTTTGTGGTATATTCATTTACCTGTGATAATTTATCTAGCTATAGCCATTTGGATTTTTATGCAAAATGCCATGCCAGCCCAAACAGAAGTTTTCCTCGAATATTGGATACAATATTAGTGTTATGATGACTGAGTACACTCATACCAATCAGATAATTCAACAATCAGATTTGGTGCCCATAACAAATATACTAAGGTATAAAAAATATGGCACTTCAAAGGGGCCAGCTGTTGATCAAACACTGACTTAAGACATTGAATCTAGAAACGCTTCCCCATATAGTTCTGGTTGCTTTATTAAGCATTTATTTGCTTTTTCAAGAAAACCTTTTTCCAAACTGTATTAATTTCACCAAGATAGAATAAGTCCCTGGAAGGAAGGAGTAGTTTTGGAGAAATCTAGATGGAAAATATTAAAATGTACTGCAATACCCAAGGCTTTATTTTGTTGGGTTAGAAAAGTTAGAGACAAAATTGTCTTTGAAATTTAAAATATAAAAAATTTCTGTAATGTGGGTAAACCCAATTGTCATTTGCCTAAGTTCAAGTGAAATTTCTTACAGTAAAATGTGTTATTCTTACTTAGCAACTGAATGAGTTGGTAAAGGATTATTCTCTAATTAAAACCATGACTAGCAACCCTACTTTAAATGTCAGAGTATGGGTCTTTTTCCCTTTCACATAATACATTTTATGTTCTTTAATTATACTTCCTTTGTTTCAATGCTAAATTTATCTTGAAAATTTATATTCACACACCTTGTAATGCTGAAAATGTATAGTTTTAAGCATTCTTAATTTCTTGCTAATGGAGTCCAAATTATTGAGAGTCTAGATAAATTTAAGAAGGAAAATTAAGGTTAAAATTTATGCTTATTATTATAAGGTAATATATGTCATGTACGTATTTAGAAAGCATAAAATATTGTAAGGCATGCCATTTTACATTCTCTGTTCTGTGTAACTGATGTACACATCAGATAGCTTTGTTTATATTGTATTAGTGCATTTTTCCACTTTAAGAGTTCTCTTTAATACTTGAAACAACAAAGAAACAATTCCAAATTCTTTTCCAAAGTTCTCAGAATCCTTCCTACATTTTGTGGATCTACTTTGTAGGCATATCTATAGCCTTTATGGAAATCAGTAAAATATTCTTTTTCAAATATATGTACTCTAAGATCTGAACATACTGCAGATATTGTGGCAGTGGTTGCCAATAAAAAATCCTAACATACAGACATGATTGGACAATGAATTGAAGATAAGATAATAATATTTTGAATACATAAACAATAACTATAACAATATTTTGAATTTGTATAGCAAACTTGAAAATTGTTCCTACTCAACTCCTTTCAAAAGCAGAAGCCATTAAGAAAACAGCTAAATCTTGCATTCTTAGCTCAAAATTAGACTTGTCCCCATAAAAAATGGGGATCATGTTTACAAAGATTATTTGCTATGATACCAATCTGCCACAGCAATGTTTTAAATTTGAATCATCCAGCATACTGACTCAAGAACTTTTTTAAAGCCTAGATTAATCTCTTCTGAAAATTATGGGAAAGGAAAAATTACCACAGAGGCTCAGATAAATAACAACAGTAGACTATGGCAATGATAGTTCTGGTTGATTTCTTACTTTCTTTGAAAGTAATAAAAAGCATAAACCAAAGACAAATTTGTGGGAAGTAAACTGAACTTAAGTAAAATAACTAATGGCAAAATGGTTGCTAGCACTATGCTTTATTATCTCTGCAAACCTCAAGAACTACATTATACAAAATCCAGTATCACACAGTACAGCAAGTCAGAGCGCATTTCACAGGATCATTGCCCAGTTCTTTGTCTTTTCTATTCAATTTACCAGTGAAAGATGAACTGTTTCTTCCAGTGTGTTGCAAATTGAATTTGAAACAAGCAGGTTTTTAAAATACAGGACATAGGACATGGGGTAATGGCTTTAAACTGAAGAGGGTAGATTTAGATTAGATGTAAAGATGAAATTCCTCACTGTGAGGGTGATGAGGCACTGGAACAGGTTGCCCAGAGAGGCTGTGGATGCCCCATCCCTGGAAGTGTTCAAGGCCAGGTTGGATGGGGCTTTGAGCAACCTGGTCTAGTGGAAGGTGTCCCTGTCCATGGCAGGGCGGTTGGAACTAGATGGTCTTTAAGGTCCCTTCCAACCCAAACCGTTCTATGATGATTCTATGATATAGTTTTTACTAGATGAAATGACTTCAGGTCATCGGATTTGTAAACTGTCCTCGAAAAAAATACACCGAGCAGGTCAACAGATCATGTTGTATCTATCTGTAAGTTATAGTATTGATACACTTTCCACATATGTATCTTTATACATTTACTTAATAAGATTTTTGATTGATACTTTTAAAGGGTTTTGTTTTTAAGAGAGTTCCTAGATTCACTAGGAATGCTGTTCTGTTTTCACATTGACCAGAAGAATAAATGGCAATAAATTTTGCACAGAAAACTTGAGAAATCATGCTTATACAGATGATTTTTTTTTTCTAACACTCTGTTGGCCATAGCTATATTCATTCACAGTTAAATAGCATAGATAAATAAGTAGTATCAGTAAGTTGGACATAAAAATTAAATGGACTAAACCCTATGTCAAATATAAAGGAAAGATTACAAGCTTAAAAAAACCACCTACTTGGTTCCCAGGCCATATGAAATAAAACTATGTAATAGGGGGAGAAAGGAAGTTAATTAGGTAAAATAAGATCTTCCTTTGGTTTGGTTTACACTGTTTTGTGCCTAAGTCCTATATTGGATAAGTTTGTCATGTCAGTATTCACAGCTGATTTATAGTTGATATGGTTTTATGCCCAATTTAGAGTCATGTTATCAGTTCTCAGGTCCTACGTATTTTTATTTGTTAATAGGGTTGTAGCATTTGGCGTAGGCCTATTAATGCAATCATTCCTATGTAGTCTCTAAAGGGAAAAGAAAGTAACTTTGAAAAGCAGAAACCAACAACTAAGATCTGGTCATTACCTATTTAAATAATTTTTCTCAAATACAAACATCCAGAAGTCATTAAATCCTAACAATATAAATTCTGCAAATCCATGCAAAGTGTGTTCTTCTTTTTAAAGTAATCTTCTAAATAAAGTTAATGATAGTGGTAAAGACCTCTGACTAGCAAGGCAGGATCATTGAAACCGGTAGAAAAGCTCACTGCTACAGTAGAGATTCTAATGGACAGATAAAAAAGGTCTCAGGACGGAAGTAAACAACCAGAGATAGCTAAGAAATTAGAATTTTTATTTGAATACTGGGATATCCTAAATAGGTTTTCATACAGGAAATTAATGTGAGAGCTGAACTCCTCAAAAATAGATGCAAATGCAAGAGAATTTGTCCATAGAGTTGTTCTAAATTCAGGCACTGCTAACATCATCAAGTGCAGAAGCTTCACAGATACTAGTTTTATTAATATCTCCTAATCAAACTATAGTCTGAACAAGGTGCAGTATAGTCAGACTGGGAAGAAATGGGTTAAAAATTATTCTTTGGAAAAATAGTTCAAAGGCAATACATAGGAGACTACACTATCACTAATCAATTTGAGTTGACTGAATTTGTAGATACACTGATCAGCTAAGCTAATATATTACAGAGTGGTTTTGCACAGTAGAGCTTGATAAGACACACTGCTGAAGTATAAATAGACTTCACTAATACAACGGGGATCTCAATTTTTTAGAAGTTTCAGTAGACGACGATCATGCAATGAAAAAATTCCTTGTGCTTTTTCTTCCACTGACCTATTTCCTTAGCAATTACTGTAACATGGTGTGTTTGCCATGCAGGAGGAATTCTGTACTCATTTTAGAGAAAAAACAAAAAAAATAAAAAAGCAGACAGGCTACCATGGTCTGAGTCCCAAAGCAGTAGCATTACACTTGGGCTTTAAACACCCAAGATATCCTATTGTCTGCTTAGCTACCAAAATAGTGCTATGTGATGCAGAAAAATGCAAATTATGATCCATTTTTTTAACCATTAAACAACTATTTTCAATATTGGTGTATTTTATTAAAAAGTGACTAAATTTTTTGCATAGCTATATCAATTTGTACACTGTTGTAATGTTACTTCAGTAACTTAATTTGCTGTCTGGAAGATGCAGTGAAATAAGTGGGTGAGTCAGTGATAGATTTTTCTACATGAATCTCTCTTTGGACTAAGCTGAGGCATTTGCCCAAACCAGTATATTGCATTGGGGCAGAAAATTAATTTTGCTGTGTCACAAGCTAAAGACAAAAGCTTGTCACTACAATTTTTTCACAGATTTTCTTTTTTGGGAGCATGTTTTATATGTCAATGCGATCTTACTTGTCACCTTACTACAGTAAGCTTCCAGGCTGCTTGCAAGCTCAGTTAAGATTGAAATGTACTATAAAGGCTAACATAAACTTATATTTATATGAAATGTAATATAAATCCAAAAAGTGGAATAATAAATAAGAAGGAAAATTGAATCTGATAAAGATTTATATTAATAGCTGTCAAATGGGCTGTGGAAAGTAACCTTGAAAACAGGGTGCATAGACATTGGTGGAACACCTGGAAAACCTATGACAATATTCTTTTTTATTATTTCCCATACCATCATTAATTATCAGTTATGCCTAACAATACCTCAAAAGCTACACAATTATCCAAATTTCTGCAGGAATCCAACAAAATTTTAAGCAGGTAATTGCTCAACATCCTCTTAATCAATTTTTTAAAAGAGTAACAAATGTTTTCATTATTTGAATAATCCAAATTATATTTGATAGACCATGCAGTGGCTGCTACAGTAGTTACAGCTTTGTTCCTATAATATGAAATTCAGTAAAATCAATTAAACCTTATAACAACTTCATCTGATCATACCAGACAAGCATTCAAGTTGAATATTCTCATAGAATAGTGAACACTAAAAATAATTAAACATATTGAGATTTAAGTGATCATAATAAAATTTCAGACTTAATACTCTGTTAAGGTTGATGTTTCTGTTTTTATGTCCCATGGCATTATTATCTTTATAACAAAAGATTTCTTCTTAAGAATACCTAAGGAGACCGAAATAAGTTTTTTAATATTTAGATACCAAATTTCCAGTGTAAAAAACATATTCTATTCCACTTGAATAGTTGAAAATTATCTCATATCATATGCAAGGTCTGGAATTTCAGTGGAGAATTAGGGGACATGATGTTAGGGCAATTCTCTACGGGAAATGGGACAGAAGCTTGGGGGTTTTATAACTGAGCCACTAGTTCAAGCTTCAATAGTCATCTGTGCAAATTCAGCTGATGTTCCTAGTTCATCATCACAAGTAAAGTGAACTTGTCTGGCAGTCAAAGGATGATAAGTATTGACCTATCATTTCAGAGAATGAATTTACTTTCTACAATCAGAGGCCATGTCTCCATTTCAGATAAAGGTAGAATGGTTAGGGAGTTTGGCACACACTGTAACCCCAAAGACACTTATTTGTGCACATGAGCTCTGTGAAGAGGAAGGAGACAGTGGAAAAAATGGAAAAAGAGGAAGTGATAACAGTTAGCAGGTTTAAAAAAGAGAAAAGTAAATCTGCCATTCTGAGTCAGAGCAGCAACCATTCTCATGTCTCATACTGGCTAATACTGATACTTCAGAAGAATGAGCAAGAAATGCCTGTTAAAAGCATGCTTCTCTCCAACACTGATGAATGAAGCTGATAAGCAGGATGTGTGTATCTTTCAAATTTTCAAAATTTTATATAACCAACAATTAAAGTTCTGATTCTTGATATGAATAATTTCTTAGCCTCAGTATTTTCCTGTAAGGATACTTTTCATTGCATGAGGATTTCTTACACATGTGATCTTTTCTTAACTTCAAACTTGTAAACATTGTAGTTACTCTCACCACTATTTAGAAGTACTTTGCCTGCCAGTGAAGTATGCCCTCAAATAAAAGTACAAGAGAGAAATTTCAGGCCTCTGACAGTAATACCCAATCCTTCAATTTCTAATCACCAGCCAAACTTAAGTTTTAAGGCCTGTCCAGTAACCACACTGAGGCTGTCACCAAGGTGTGGTTTAAATTGCATGTGAAACAAGAGCAGCTTCCAGCTCCTCAGTACTGGATAATTCTCAGCTACTTCCAGACTCCACGTTAGGGAGAAAGTATGAGGAAACGTACTGTTTTGCTCTTTCAAATTCCATCCTCCTTCAGAGGGAAAGGTACCTAAACAGAAAGGCTTGAAAGCATTCCTTGTAAAGCCAGGTGCCTCAATGTCCCAGGATATACTGTGGCAAGCTCCTATTTCACAGTTCAGAAATAACCTAAGATTGTACCATCATATTCATGGTAGTTTGGTTCAGTGACCAGTGAAGTCTATGGAAATCCTTGTTGATGGGTCAGAACCTAAGTCCTCAGCTTACTCCAAAGGCTCATTAGGTACACTAATTTTGAAACAATGGATTATTGTCATGTATTACCAAACTGATGAAGTATCCTGATGTACCAATTTCATGGTACAAAGGAGACAATTTTACACAAGCACTAGCTCCATCATGGTTCAGTCCGGGATCTTTTACTGAAAATGGTTATGGTGTCTAATAAATTTCATTTTGAGAGCTCTCACACTCTTTGTGAGACCAGAACAATAAGAACTCACGTTCCATCTTCCTCTGTTTGTGGCAAAACTGCCTGAGTAGGACTGGCTCTATCAGAACTAGCCTTTTGGAATCATTTAGCCAGGTCTAAGTTTCAGGTACAAAGTTTAAGCTCTGTTTTTTAATTAAACTCTGCATGGTTGATACTGCATTAATAAATACATTTACTCATTTGCATGAGAAGAGAAAATTCTTGAACAACTAATCCTTCTGAAGATAACAAGTGATAACATTGAAACGGAAGTGATTTCTATTATTTCATGTTTCCTTCACTTACAGTTTCCTTGACTTCCTGATCTCCTATGTGTTCTTGAAATGACAATTCTAAGTCTTTAAAAATAGCTCTTTCCATGTCACAGTGCTTTCAGCTCCCAACAGTATTATTTTATCATTTTATCATGGGTATCAAAAGTATCTTAACTACCATGTTTAGGAGGTTAAAAAAAAAAAAAAGTCAAGGATTACTAAAATGTACATCTGGAGGCAAAACCAGCTGCTGCTGCTGCCTCATGTAACTTTGGTCAAATACATCCCAAGTAACCTCTGTCAAGAGAAACACTTATTGCTAACTTCTTCATAACCTTATAGGCTCCTAACATACAAGAGTATGCTTATCTTACAAAATGTATTTACAATTTTGGGAAAAATATATTTCTTGCTGTCATGCCAAATGTATTCACTGCAATCACACTAACACTTCAGTTTTGAATTCAGACTTCCTGTCACCTTCAATATGCCAAAACATTGCTGTTTAGGTGTAACACACAGTAAAGAAGACACTCACCAGAAAAAAACAGAAAACACAAAACAGAAAAGGGGAATTAACAAACTATCTGTTTGGTGGTAGGGTAGATTTTATATTACAGACAGACAGACAGCAAAAAAAGCCATACTTAATCCATCAGTTTGCAAACGAAACAAAAAATAACTATAACATCTATCTACACCAAAGGGTAAGTTATCAAAAAAAGCTTCTCATTAGTTGTCAGCTCAGAGTAACTTCAAAAGCAGTCCCTGAGCATCCAATAATATCTTTCTCACAACTTCCTTATCTCTTACAAGCTGTTGTGATAGCTGAATCAAACCAGCATATCATGAAAACTGCTTTCTAACAAGGTAAATCAAAGGAATCACATGCGTCTGATCAGTTAAGTACTCCTTTTCAGATCATCACAACAGGTTAAGTTTATAACATGAAAAATATCATAGACAGAAAATCTACTTCTGTCACCTGAACCTGTTTTTTTTTACTGTAACAAACACCATGGAAATATATTAAAGATGATTTAAATATAAAATTCAAAACTTCAAACCTTTCTAACTGAATTGTGAGTTCACATTTCCACATTTAAATATTACATTTTGAAAGCAGAGTTAGGAAATTATCTCGGACTGTGCTTTCACTTTCCAGTTCTTTCCTGTGACATATTACTACTATCTGCATTCCTAGATTCTGCATTACTACTACCTGCATATGTTTCAGCATAGCATAAGATTTCTGTAACTTCAATATGCATTTGACAGTAAGCCTTTAAAGGTCGCAACAGTTTTAAAAATCAAGTGTTTTCTTTTAATTAGTATTAACAATGCTTGAAAGACACTTCTTTATTCACTGAAGAATCCATATTCTAGTAATTTAATGAGACTTTGTGACTGATATAAAAAGGTATTTGTATAATATGACCCTCTGTCACACAGGTCTGAGAAAAAAAATCCACTAAAAGGTAAGAGTAACTTTTGCAGTCATAATAGTCTATACCTGTAGTTACACTGTGTCCTACAATAACAAGTCCTAAAAGGCTTAAAAGAATCAAGAAAAAACCACATATATACACATATCCACAAGCTGTTTTCTTCAGCTGTTATTATGTTTAATAGTTTTAATATATTTTTTAACTCACAGTGAAGTTAAAGATGAGGTAATAGGTTGGATAAAGCCTTAGAAAAACTCTTCTTTTTAAGCTCTTCTAAGAAACTGTATGATCTCTGTGGAAGTAACAGCTTTTCAAAGTATCGTTTTGGGCAGAGTATGTTTCATGTTTGTGTGTGAATGAGGCAGGCCAGTTTTTGAAGGAGATAATAAACTTCTAGAAAAAGGGCAAAAACTCTGGTGTATATGTTCTAGGAGAAAGCTTGAAATTAGGCTTTTAGTGCAGAGCGAAGGCTAAAAAGCAGGTGTCGTGAATAGAAGCTGTTTCTAGTTGTTCAATTCCCCCACTGTTTAGGAAATCAGGCCTTCACACTTTCTTGTGAATAAACAAAATTGCATTAAAAAAGTGAGCTCCATTAACACTTTTTCCTCCTAGTTGGAAAGATGTGCAAAACCTTTAACTCTAGTTAATCACTTTGGTCAGAAGACATAACAAACAAGTAATCTGTTTAACTAAAAAAGAATTATGTTATACATGACATGTAAATAGACTTGAAGAGGAACACAGTCAGGATACTCATAAGCAAATGAAATAGCCCAGGGGTTATTTTCACAGTCATATAACACCATACTGTCATGCAATATACTTATCAAAGGATTCATATGAATTCAAGCTGAATAGATACAATAAATCTTTGAGTAAGAAAATACAAAATGGTCCTTTATATTATGCACCATCTCTCATTTTAAGTCAGCTCTTCTCTGTATAGAAAATGTTTTTCCTGTCCAATCACCCCAGTGAAACCTTCCACTTTTTTTTTTTTTTAAATTCACATTTCTCAGGCTTGTATAATGCAAAGCCTTACTCAATAACTCTGAAAAGGAAACAACAACAACACCGGTTGATTTGGATCACTGCAATACCACAGAACAAATAACAGCTGGAAAAGATGGGCAGAAATAGGAAGTTTCTTCCAGCCAGCTTGAGTGGCCAGCCTCTGTCATTCTACAGAAATGATCCCCCAAAGCAGATTTATCTGGATCCAGGGCTAAACTTGGTGGGTGGTGTGGTGGTGTGGTTGAATGTTTGTTCGTTTGTTTGTTTTGTGGCCAAACAGCAATTGGAGTGAACCAGGATACACTTAAAATCTAGAAAGCATATAAAAGATTTTCAAATTTTGCATTAACACTACTTGGATAGCATAATGGGACTAATTTTATCTTAATTGTGGCAGCTAAGAGTGAAAAAATCTACAAGACACATTAGAGGGAGCAGGCTTTACACTGAACAGTTTACAGCGCACTAACTAACATCCTATATTAACAAGCTGGGAAAATATAATGACAAATAGATGTGAAGGTTTTAGGGTTATATAGCCAGTTCTTTTTTTTTTCTCTCCAAGCATAAAATATGGTTATGTTTCTTCAGAGACATGTCAAATTCACAGCTCTTCAAGCTTTCTCTATAATAACTAACAATTACATTGACTTTAATTTCCCATTGCCTTATGAGATAGTGTCTACATTTTCCCAAGGAAATATACTTATCTAATGCAGTTTGTCTGGGTTACTTCTGAAAATACAGAAATATGCACTACAGAATAAAAGCTCCTTATGCAATGAAGATGTCATCTCTTTCTGTTTAAACTTGAATAATTGGCGTTCATTGGTGGGACGACAAGAGACAGAATAAGAGACAGCAAGGGCTGTCAGTCAAACACTCTTACAGTTCCAGGCAGGCAGTGAGACAGACAACTGATATGTGAGTCTAAGCACCACTCACTGAAAAATCTGCAGGTGACACAAAATTTAGCACTCCTAATCACTGTCTGCAATTTCACACAATTCAAGTTTTAGGTGGAACAGTGGACTTTGATGATGCTCTAACTGCCAAGAAATATTTAAAATCACTGAGAATATCCCACGGGCAATATTGTCTTTCATCTTTTCTTGTTCTAGGCTAAAGAAAACTCCTAGATTTTTTTCCTCCTAAAATACACTTGATATACCCTCACCCATTTCAGTAGTCTTCTCTGCACTTGTTCCAGTTAAAAGTGGTTATCTTCTGGAAAGAGATTCTGAGAGCAGAATACAACCTGGTCTGTGAGGCCTTATCAATGTTGTGTGTAATGATTACTTCTTTACAAAAACACCCTGAACATCCCAGAAGTCCACTAACATTTTTTAATTATGCTGGCAGTTTACAGTCATCACAAAATCATGCAAAACTTTTTGATCCCCATTATTTTCCTCTCTTTCTCCAGATGAGGAGTCCATTGTTTGAAGCCAGAGACCTTACTATTCAATGTCATTTCAGTTTAATTATTTGAGTTTTCAAGGTCATCCCATTTTTTTGGTATGATGATCTGGTCTTCTTCAGTAATGTTGAAAACTTTCAACTTTACATTATTTAGCACTTTTTAATTCTTCTCTCTTGGTCACTACAGGACTTATTAAACATACTGCTTCTAGGTCTGATACCTGACAAATTTTATTAGAAAACTCTTTCATTCTCAATAATTTTCAATTTACCAGTCTCCATTTTACCCATCTCTTTATCAGCTTTGAGATTCTTCTATTAATCCATATTGCTACATTAAATAAACATATATATAAAATAACCGAATGCAAAAATCAATGGTTTTTTGAAACAAGACCATATCAAAAGCTTTACTTAAATCAAGACAGGTTAGTTTCACTGCAATACACTTAAACCAGAAGTTTTTCAATTAGAAAAACATGCAGTTAGTCTAACATGAGCTATTTTTTATAAAATCATGGTTTATACCTCTCTGTTTTCTTCCATGATACTGTCAAACTGGTTTAGTTTAGGGCTAGTGTCTAAGTTCTAAAAAAAACCGGCTTTACTAAATCAGTTAGTTTTCGGGATTTTAGTTTGGCTTCCTAGTGTGATTTTAGCCATATAATGTGGCTACTCATTGTGTTCTTAGTTTAGCCCTGCATCAACTTTAAAAGGGACAGATCAAAGAACAAATATGAATAACAGATTAGAAGTGCATATGCACTAACATTAGAAAATGGGGAGTCTGTTTTAATTTTCATCCCTATAGAAGACCTCTTTGCCACTTCAGACATCCTTTTATTTCCCTAGACTGAACTGCAGACATCCTGTTTACAAGATGAATAACATCATGGATAATAGCATCTGAAAATGTACACAGCTTTAACATTTCAAAATTGTTACTACAAGTAGAGCTATAATTATTTAACTAGTAAACAAATACTAGCAGTAATTACAGATATATACATATAGCTATATACAGAGAGAGTATCAGCTGTAGTATTTCGCTATCTTTAGTGATAAGAGGTTCTAAATTAGTCCTACGTGAGCAATGGCCTTCTGGAAGCTGTTATATGAAGAAGATATCAACTGACCTGTTTAGACACTTCTGCAAGTATGATTCCTGAAGATCTGCTGTTTGTTGTTTGGGAAATATGTCTCTGACCTCTAATGAACATGATCACTGATGAATAGCAGCATTTGACTAACATTTTCCTGTTTCATAACACTTAATACTTGGAGTGGGTCCGCAGGATGGCCACAAAAATGATCAGAGGGATGGAACACTTCTATGGAGCCAGGCTGAGAGAGTTGGGGTTGTTCAGCCTGGAGAAGAGAAGGCTCTGGGAAGACCTTATTGCAGCCTTTCAGTACTTAAAGGGGGCTTATAAGAAAGATGGGGACAGACTTTTTAGTAGGGCCTGTAGTGACAAGACAAGGAGTAATGGTTTTAAACTAAAAGAGGGTAGATTCAGACTAGCTGTAAGGAAGAAATTTTTTATGATGAGGGTGGTGAGGCACTGGCACAGGTTGCCCAGAGAGGTGGTAGATGCCCCATCCCCGGACACATCCAAGGTCAGGTTGGACGGGGCTCTGAGCAACCTGATCTAGTGGAAGATGTCCCTGCTCACTGCAGGGGGCTTAGACTAGATGACCTTTAAAGGTCCCTTCCAAACGAAACCATTCTATGATTCAGCAAGGGAATCCACTCAGGTTGGAAAAGTGCTTTTCCTTTGTGATGAAAACCTCAAGCTTTAGCAAAGGTATAAAATCACTAAATATGATAAACTCCTTTCTCTTCAATGTACAAACAAATTAGTTGAATTAGTTGAATATGTACTTTCAAAGTCAGGGCTAAAACTGCCACAAAAGGCATACTTAGGAGATACCAAAGAAGGTGTTGTGGAGAAGATGAAACAGACAAAACAAAGCTATGTCAGACTCTCCTCCTGCCACTGTTTGTACCATGTTGTTGAAGACTTAAGGGTGCAAGACCTGCTAAGGACATATAATGTTGTTATACTTTCTTAGGCAAGAAATTATTTATTTTACCTCTTTCCTTAAAAAAATAAAATAAACTCAAACACCTAGGAATTTACTTTTAAAAATATTAAACTAAACTTATTTCACAAAGTCATTAGATGACTGAAAACTCAACATCTCAAAAACCATTGGATTCAGTTGTCTGCGGAATGTTAAATTGCCCCTTTGTGTATCTGCACTACTGCACTCCTGTTTTTCATACTTTAAACCTGACATTCAACACAAAGAAAGAAGGTGCAAATTATCAAAATTTGAGTTATTCAAGTACTGTAAGTCTGGTACTTCCTGACTTTCAAGTTCTTAAAGCTACATCTCAGATAATGCTCTTCTAGCATAGCTGTCATATGTAGTCCCATGAGATGACATTTTTAGTACTAGAATTTTTATTATCCATTATTCCATATTGTAGGTACTCATAAAGTTCTTTGATTATCTACATACTTAGAATAGACAGTTTACTAAAAAGGACAAAATACGGTTATAAACAAAGATTGTGAAGTATCACTGCCGTGTCATAAAATATAAGGGTCATTGTGAATCATGGAATAGCCAGATATTTCTTTACATTAACTCTTGAAAACTTACACTAAGTGTACAAAGTGATTTTTGTCTTAAGCTAAAAATTGCTGAGAAACTGTTATCTATGAGATCTGGAAGACAACCTTAACCAGTGTACTGTTGTGAAGTAGTAGCGAAGACTGTGAAGTAGATTTTTGTTCATAGAACAGAACAGAACAGAAGAGAATATTTCAGTTGGAAGGGACCATCTAGTCCAACTGCCTGACCAATTCAGGGCTGACCAAAACTTCAAGCATGTTATGAAGGGCATTGTCCAAATGCCTTTTAAACACTGACAGGTGTGGGGCATCGACCACCTCTTGAGGAAGCCTGTTCCAGTGTTATGGAGTTCCAGGGTTATGCAGTTCTTCACTCATCTTTGTTTTCAATGGTGATGACACATTCCTGAGTTAATAGAAACTGAAAGTAAATTCTATTCCAGTCGGTGCTAAAAGCAGTTTGCAGCATAAAGGAATTTTAACAAATGTGAAGAGCAAAGAGATTTTAAAACATTACTGTGTTGATCTTGTTAAACAAAGGACTTTTGGGAAAGGACACAAATTCCTGTACTGAAGTCAGTATTTGAAACATCTCTTAAGTGTGCAGGAACGCAGCATTAGGGGTAAACACAGTAATTTTAATGCACAGACAGGTGACGTAATTTTATTTCTACATTCAATAGCTGAGCCGGAAAAAAAGGAAGTGTTATTCAGTATCAAATACCTAATATGTAACAGGTATTAACACTGGCATAAGATATTGATTGTCTTAATTGATACAAGACCGAAGAACTGTTGGAAGCTCTGGAGTAGGAGAAAAGAGGAGAATGAAGAAAAAAATTGACATCTAATTACAGTTTTTTCCAAAGAAAAAATTAATTTTTTGTGGTGATAGCACTTTCTGGGTACTGCTTAATACTAGTAGGAAGAAGGAAACAGTTTTGTTATTCATAAAGTGAATTAGAACTAGTTTTATGAGATGGTTTTGAGACAAATTGTGTTAAAAAAATTTTTCCAAAACTCTTTTTCACTGAGATCCAGCAATATTCCTTAGAGCTGGCCACCCATAAATGAATTAATTTTTTTTTTTTTTTTAAATTAAGACTGTTCTTTCTCCATACCTCTTCCCCTCTCATCTCTTTTGTCAGCTGCTCTTTCCGCCTACTGAAACACCATCATTTTCCACTGCTCACAAAATATCAGTTTTATCCTTTTACATAAATAATGCTTCCAGGGATTGAGATTATTTCACATGAACCATTCTCCAGAAAGGCTTAAAATGAGTTCTTCAGCATACCTGCCTATGAAGTTGGCAACACATCAAACATTTCTTTCGGTTTTGATTTTTCTTTGCATAAGTTTTGTAACAAAGTCTTTAGAAAATATACTAAACATAAAAATGAATTGCTAGTGAAAATAAGACTTGAGTTTCTACGTGAAGATATTAATTTTTCTTTTTACTATAAAAAAATCTTTATTTAAGATTCACAATTTAATTTTAACTTTGAACTTCTTTTTAGAAGATTATTTGGCCATATTTCTTCTCTTATCTAGTGAGAAGACAAATGTTACCTCTCAATCATTTAATATTACATATGACCATCTGGCCAAATTAAGCACAGAGAATGGAAGCCAAAGGCTGTGGATGTCATACATACACCAGAGTCTTTGGTACAGGGTACATGCATCTGATTCATAATTAGTGTCTATGGAGCTCAGTGCCACAAAACATCACAATATCACCCTCAAGGTTTTCAAATAAGTATACCTCAAGTAAGACAGAAGCAAAGAGATGAATTCAGTGAAAGACATAGCTGGAATACTCTTCAATATAAGTAAAGTTTCAGTTGTAAAAACTAACTGAAAGTTTTAAACTTTAAATCCGAAACTTTCCTTCTACTTTCAGGACATAAAAGGTGTAATGGAAATTATACCTGAATTGTAAAGTTCTGCCATCCATAAAACATAGAGCAACTTTTGTTGTGCTTGATCACACTACAGTGCAGCTGTGTTCTATTCCACACAGAAATAGATGAATTTAAAACAAATTTGTTTGCTTAAAATAACTTAGTCCCTGGTTTTAATTGTTTTGATAATAAAAAGAAATTGTTATAAACACAAATAAATATCATGCTTTGTAATACTGGTATAAGTCAATTGCACTTGCTAAAGGATATATCAGATACATTTCCTACAGCCTTTGTTATCACCAAACATATTTCAGGGGAGGAAAAGTGTTCTGTGGGTATCTGTCTCTTTATTTACATGCATTAATTCTTTGATCCATTATAAAGGAACTGTAACTACATGATGAAAAATCCTGAACAGTGTATGAACGGGCAATCACACTACCCCTTAAGATTCAAACAGATAGATCCAGGAAAAGTAGAGCAGTGGTAGATCATTAAAATAATTTCTTCACATGACACAAAATGACAGAAAAATGAAAATTTAAATGCTATAATCTTTTATCTCATGAAGAGCAAAAGAAAGTGTGGGACTTATTGTCTGTTAGGGAATGAAATAAAGGATCCAAACTGTCCTGTAAACACTGGGCAGTTGCTGTCACCAATGCAACTCCATTACCAATTTTTCAATTACCAAAAGTAAGATAGATAAAATTTGTTTCAAGTTTCATCAGGAATGAATGGTGTTTACTAACACGTCTTATATTAGGCTTCAGAATAAAAGAATGTTTGACAAAACTAATGGGAGGGGATTTGAGAGAATTTGTATTGGTTGGAGAAGGATCATGGTGTAAGGAGTCTGGGGAGACTGAAATGGGAACTTCGATGGAATTAACACCTATTTTATCAGGACTGTGTGTGTTTCCAGTTTGTGGGAAATACTGACATTTTCTGTGATGCAAAAATGCCTTCTTCACCCATAAGAATGTTGTTTAACAGCAACAATTGTTCCTAGTTGCTAACTAAAACTAACATTCCCAACAGAAATAATATTGCCAACAAGAGACTGTGAACTTTGGAAGCTCCAAGTCCCTACTCCTACAGCAATGAATACAGTTGTACTGTTTCAATTGTCTTCGAAGATTTTGTAACACAGTCCACATGACATATAGGTGTGTTAGAGATGTGGAAACGGGAATATTGGTCTTCTCAGTGGCATACCAGGAAACTGGATAGCTATATAGTGGGAATTTGCTGTGATTCAAAAGTTCATTTTGACAATGCTTCCACAAAGTACTTTTACTTAAAATTGGAGGTTTTTTCAGGCAAAATTCATTTTTTAAGATATTTTCTGACAATTTTATTTTGAAATACCTTCTGCAAATCTGAATAATGAAAAGCTAAACTTTAAATATATGCTTAAATCTTTACCTAAAGAAGTGTTATTGACACCACTGTACCGCATTCAATTAAGCTGATCAAATATGAAGCAGACTGAAAAAAGGGGGAAACATTAACAGGTTGCTCTCCTTTAAGGGTACTATGTGAAAACTCTTTCTCTGGCCAAACTTTATGTCTAGTTGAAAATTCAGTTAACTTTGTAAGCTATATTTTAAATATTTTCCTTCTTGTCCTGCTTTTGGGGTCATACAGTGCTTCTGTAAACATAGTATCTGTAGGAGATGATACCCTATTAGTGAAATGTTTCATTACATTGCCATCAAAACCCTCTCTTTAGATTATAGCATTATTTTTTACAGATAGTTACAGGGGAAAATTCTACAACAAAAAGAATATAAAATTACAGAGTATACAATAACAACTTTGGAAAAAACACCTAAAAACTCATCTTTGTACTTAAAAGATTTGTTTAATATATACTGGACTGCTGATAATTAGTAAAGTATGGTTCCTAAGTCATATGGTAGCGCTACTTTCATTATTATATTTTTTCAGAAATGTTTCCACATCATTGTGAGCCAATTAGTACGGTTACTGACAAGTTTAGAAAGCTGGAATGCTTTTGTTCCTTTATAGAGCTCTTCCTCAGTACTCCTACCTAGTCAGTTGTCATACTCTTAAATAAACTTTTTCAAATACTTTGGCACCCCAAAGGTGATAAACTCTTTGAATCTGAGTTATGGCTGATCAGTGTTTGGAGAACTGGATTATTCAGGAGCACTTTCTAAGTGCAAATCTTTGGTCTGATCTAACTTACAGGATTCTAAAGTCCAGCTCTTTATACACTGGAAACAGTGTTTCACCCCTAAAAAGGTAAAAAACAGCGCCGTGTTGGGCATCTTGACTATCCAGTCAATGTAGGAGAAAGTAACATAGTCTTTCCCAAAGAAATTTATGAGCATTAATTTGTAATGAAGACTGCACAGACCAAGGCAAACCAAGAAATATCTATAGGCAAATTATTTCCTTCTCACTGGAAGACCCTTTTAAACATGAGATCATAAAGTTTTAACTATAAAATGCCCTCCAAAAGCCATCAGACAATCCTGGCAGTGTCAGAGGTCCTGCATAATGGAATGAAGTTTCAATGGAATCAAATCTGTCCTTTAAGAATATCACATGGGGCACAGCTTCTGTATTTTTACAGTAGCTGTGCACTTTTCCAGTCACCCAGAAGAGTAGCTCCAGTCCATATGCAAATACATTGCATATGCAAAGGACCTCTAACACCAAAGACTTTGCATCTATTGTGAAAGTCATGTACAGCAAGGCTGTGTACAAAAAGAATGGAATAGCCAGATTATAGCAGACCTCAAGCAGCACAGTCCTCAGCACCTGCAAAATCTTTGAAACAGCCCCTCCCACTGGGCTTAAGCTTCTGCCCCTCCCTGACCTGACAGAGCACTCATTTTCTCTAAAAGAATGACCTGACACTTCCTGTTATTTTCATGCTCACTGTAAGGCTGTTTTCGGAGGACGTTCAAATTTTATGGTCCATCCTGTGAATCTCAACATGGTATTGCACCTGTTACTCAAAAACACCATTTGGCTCATGATGCTTAGTTGTTGATGACCTTTGCTGTATTACTTCTGATATGGAAATGTGTTCCGTCTTCTCCCATAAACTGGAAACTTTAATCCAGATTGGAGATTATATTCAGAAAGCAGAGTTAAAGAAATAAAAAATAATTTAGAAATTTACATGAAAATATTCTCAAAAATGTCACATTCTTCTTGGGTAATTATTTCTCTGTTTCCTAGATTATAAAGTTTACCAGAGCAAAAAATGTGATTTGGAGTCTGAATTTCATCAGTTTTCGCACCTCATCAATCACTACCCCCCAATAATACAGACTTTTCAAGACATATGCTGACTGAAGTTATTCAATCTTTTTTTCTTTGTGGGGTCCCTGTTGCTGTAACTGAAGCTAGGTAACCAAATTAAAAATATTTTTGTCACTAGTGTCAGATATGACTCAAATGCCACAATAGAAATAGATCTACCAAATAGGGAGTTGACATTTTTATATAATCACTTCTCACAGTAGATGTTTATTTTGATGCTGTCAAGACGTATTTCTACTTTATATGAAAGATGTTTTGAGACAGGAAAAATGCATAGCCTAGATACTGAATTGGAAAATGATTAAACAAAATATATTTATATTTCTGCATATACACACACACATTTATTACACATACACACATATATGTATGTAAAAGTAAGTCCTCCTCCTTTGGCAAAGGTAATGTCTCCGATGAGTAGGGAATTTTCTCACTAGTCACCAGCCTTATGTAAATACATGTATCTTCACTATTTCTCAACAATTTCAAAGATTACTTCAAAAATAAAACCAGTATCATTAGATTTTGATAAATAAAGACTTCCCACAGCTTCAAACAAATATTTTTATAATTTATTTGAGAAATTGAATGAGATTTTATGTAAACACTTCAATGGAGTTTCTTTCACTGAACATTCTAATGTTATGAATAACATGATGTAACTGTGAGAATATAACTAACATGCATGCATTTACATTGTCTGAGAAAAAAACAGTAAATTCTTGAGTGGAATAACTCATTTAGTAAGAGTTTATCTTATTTCTTTCACTTCTCTGTATTAAACATACGTCTATTCCACTGAAGTACTAGACTAAAAGACCTACCCAAGGCCCAAGGCAAGAACTGAGGTCATCCCTATACCTGTACCTGGACAACCCCGGATGACCCAGATGAATCTATTTCCTCTTTCTATTTCTTTTTCTTCATTGCTTTTTAAAATGCAGTTTTAAATCTCCTATTTTCTACAGATCCCTGTTCTCAATTTCTGCTAATCCATTTATTTCCCTGCTCTTTTCTGTACAACTTTTCCACTCTTCTCTCCTCTCTAAATGTTCACCTCATCTACTTTTACTTTCTCCAATCAAATCACATCGGCTTTCTCAAAGATTGAAAAACTGGAATGCAGAAATACAAAATAATATGCATTGTCATAGCACTTCTCACCTTGTAAACCATTATACTTTCTTTATCCTGGGCCTATAACACTGTTGCAGCTTCATATCTTCAAATTAATGTACCTCACTCAAAACATTCTAGAGAAACAAGTACATTAATCAATCTTCATGGCACCTATCACTCTGCTATTAAAATTATTTCCTTCATTTGCATTTCAATCCATTGGATACTTTTCCTCTTTACAAACTTTTTTCTACCTATGTCAGGATAGCAATTTTAGCTGAGCTTTCCAGCTTTCACAATTAAAGTATGATATGTAAATTTTCCTACCAAAATATTTTTTTGTTACCCCCAGAAAACTCATGGAATATCAGTAGGATGTTCAACAGGCTGTTCATATGTTATATCATATAAATTATGTAAGATGGAAGAAATTGTGCCCTTCACCTGGATGAAATCCAGCTGGTTCCATATTAATTTCATGATGGCTGATTTTTAATGGAAAAAGAAGATTTAGAGAAGGATAAATGCTTTAGAGTTAAAGCCCAAACCAGGAGATTTCTTTGGGGGCTTTTTATTTGTTTATTTGTTTGCCTTTTAAAACTGAAATGATCCAATTTCTGCTGATCTACCATAGCTTCATTTTCTCCGTGAACATATTTACAAGAAAGTCTCTCATGTCTTCCAATAGTCTAGCAATGTGAAGTAATGCACATATTCTGTTAAACATCTTCAATGACCTAACTCTTCTATCTAGTGTATCTAGTGAAACACTGTGCTGCAAGGTACACCCTGAAATACTTAGACATCAACCTTACTGACTTCAGAGAAAATTGTTGATCTTTAGGAACTCATGAGTTCAATCCCAGTATTTTGTGGCAAAAAGCCCCACAAACAGAGAGTACATGTATTATGGAAGAGGAAGAGACAGACAGCTGTAAGTTCTGTATATTGGATTTGGATACAGAATTCAGAAACACCAGACATCTAGGTTTAAAAAAAAACAACAAACCCCAAACTCTGTTTTTTACCAAATTCTCATGTTGGGAATTTATGACAATTCTTCCCCACAGTAAAATACTTTTTAATCTTCTCATTTAGTTGGGTATCTGAGCAATAGTGCTTAATAATTTTTTTTCCTAAATGTCTGTCAATTTTCAAATTTGTATTCAGGTCTCCTTAATAGGTTTTGTTTCTTTTATTTTGGGCCATAAACTTCTATGCCACTGTTGTTTATTGCTGTAGTTTGATCTCTCAAAGAAAATATGTAAAATTATATTGGCATTACTGGTGCTTTCCAATATTTTACAGATAAAGTTAGGTTTAATATTTGTTATAATAAACATAAACACAAACTCCAAACATTTTAAAAGAAACTTTTAAATAGAAAGTAAACAGAATATAAAAGTCCTATCAGTTTATTAGGTAGATACTGATTAAAGCAGTGAATGCAAGTCAAATATACATTTTTAATAAAAAAGGTACTTCAGATTAGATAGCTTTGTGTCTTATTCAAATTCAATATTCAGCTATAAGAAAGAAAACAGCCATCCATGATTGTTTGATCACAGACTGCAAAAGAATTAATCAGTTTATTTTGACTTAAAAATATTATTGGAGAGTTTTTCTCTGACAAGGTTGTTTTAGATAGTAAACAATGGTCTGCATTCATTACTGTAGGAAAGTTATCTATGAGATCTAGGTTAAAAACTAATAAATCACTTTTTTATTGCTTAATGCAGCAGCTGAGAATAATATGAGGTTACAGACTTGTAGTTTTAATATTGGCATGTTTCAGGTCTTTCTCAGAAATACAAACTCAAAATCCACACACCCTAAAACATGCTGTTTTATTCCAAAAGGAGCAAAGATTCCAGACATGCTTTGATAATGATTCCATGCATAATGATAAAGACATAATAAAAATAGGTGCTAAAGAAAATCATTGCTTTAGAAAGATTACAAAAAGTTATATCAAACTGAAAATTATGGTATGAATTGTGTAAAGACCTTGTTTCCAATACAAAATGGTTTTCCTTGTATGGTAAAGCACTATTTCAATTTGCATGTAAACAGACTTTTAAGATGCAGGAGCTCCAGCAGTCTGATCTGCCTAACTCATAGTGGACTTTCACATAGTCTTCAGGAAAAGGGACACCCCTCTCCTACTGGATTCCTGAAAAATTCTACAAAATACAGGACAAAATGTTAACAATAACCTGTGTCCTGCCCGTTACCAAAGTAATTGAATGAACACATGACCTGAAATGTAATGAGTGTTACTAAATGCAAAACAAACCATACAGGTGAAAAAAGAAATATTCTAGCAAATCAGCTAAATGACCTCAAGAAAAAGGCCAGTTCATCAATCATTCACAAATAAATAAAAAAGACTGTGCTCATTAGGGAGCTGTGTCTAAGCAGTAAACAAAAAGTTAGAATTTAGAAAACATGGAATAGAAAGAGAGAAAAAAATGTAATGCCAATCATCGGGAATATTGTAGGAAGTAATGATCACTTCAAAAGAAACTTCAGGATTAAAGAGAGTTCAGAGATAGTGAAACTGTGAGACTGGTTAAGGATTTAGAAAAAATCTCAGGAATTGAAAAACTGTGATTGTTTACTTCAAAAAGGTCATGAATAAAAATTATTATATTGGAAGTATATGAAATAATGAGTGGTATATGTGAAGACAGATTGGCAGCTTCTGTTCTTCCAGCTGCAATGAACAATGTGTCAGTCAGTGAAATTAAGAAATGAAAAAAATAATTTTAAAAATAGTAAATATTTATTCATAAGGTACATAATTAATGCATGGAACTCGTCATATAATGTCACAAAAAATAAGGGAGATTCAAATGACTGAATAATCATTTGACTACCTTATTGAAAAGATATAGAATCATTAATTTAATAATACAACACAATAATACAACAAAAGACATAAGACTCAATCCTTTAAAAATTATTTTTGAAAGTTAGGAGTGTGGGGTAACCTGTGCTTCAGAGTTTTGGTCAATTTGCAACTACAAGAAGAAATTTTCAGATAATTCTACATTACTGCAGTGGGGCTTCCCTTACTTTCCATTGGTTCTGGCTGAACCAGAACCCAGAACATAACAGGTCTGGGCTGGCCTTTCTCTGACCTAGTATAACAGTTCCAGTGTTTCGTAGTTGTGGTGCAGAAGTAATACTACACTATGGATGAGGAATTTGACAAAGAAACAGTGCTTCAGGTAAGCTAATATCGAGTCTGTTTTTCATGTATTCTTCAAGGTATTTAGAACAAAAAAAAAAGGTGACTTTCTGAAGAGTTATACAAACTGTAGATGATTGTCAACTAGAGCCTTATAACTTTTTGTTTAAGAATGCAATACAATCATTTGTATCAAACGTCAACAATCACTAGCAGGAGGGAAAATATATATTCAATAGGAAAAAAAGCAAACAAAAAGCCAATCATTGTTTGGGAATGAACTTTAAGTAGCAATTATGAGTTATACTCCGTCTTGTGCTGATAAAGACCAATATTTTTCTTTGAGTATGTGAAATTATCAATTGTGCTTTCCCAGGAAAAAAGGTTCAGGGTTTACCCACTTTACAGTATAGTCCTGAAATGTATAAAAGTAGAGTATCTCAATTATTTGAAATATACACTACCTGTCAATAGCTGAACTGAAAGGAGTGGAAGGGTTTAATTTATATATTACACAACTACTCAATATGAACTGTCTGTTACTGAAAAAAAAATAATACACAACTAAGAAAAAACCAACAGTATTCTTAAAAAATTTGATATTTAGAACTATGAAAGACCAAAATCAATGTTAAAAAATACATTAATGACAATGTGGCAGTAAAACAATTTAAAGAGTAAAAATTAAAATTAAAAAATTTCCTAAATTAGATTTCAGCTGCATGGCAGTCAGGGATAGAAAGGGTTCTAGTTTAAGTATTTAGTTTTATTATCATTTGTTAAAAACAATTCACACAGAGATGGACTTATACATTTTAACACTAACTAAAAGTACTAACAGCAGCAAACATTTTAGCCTGTGTACCTCATCTTTTCATTCTGTCCGTACAGTCAGAATTACCCGCAGTTTTCAGAAAGTGTGATTTTCACAGGACTCTTTTCTACTATTACATGAAAGGAATACACTTCCCATTAGTCTGTGTGTTTTCAATAATTTTTAAGTTAATATCTCTTCTCAATTTTCCATTTTTCTCCTCAAAATTTGAATTCTCTTTCAGAGCTTAGAGATTAGCAAACTACAATTTTGCCTACATTTCTCCTGTACAAGCTGACAGTTTACATTGATGGTATATTCTTTCTGATGAGATATGCCAATGTGCTTTTAAAGAATCTGTGTGCCATCACAGGTGGATCAAAAATTTTAATAAAAATACAGCAGAATGGAGAACTGCCCTGCAGGACAAAGGGGGCCAAAAGAGCTGGCTGACCCCTTCAAAGCATGTCAATCTCTTCAAAGTAAAGCAAGCATGGCAGAAGGACAGCATAGATGAATGCAAAACTCCTGTCTGAGCTCAAACATCAAAAGAAAGTACACAGCAGATGGAAGCGAAGACGGACTACTATGATGAATATAGAGGCCCATGGTGACTACCCATAATGAATATTGAGTGTGCAGAGTTGCAGTTAGGAAAACCAAAGCTCACCTGGAGTTGAAACTAGTGAGAAATTTGAAGGGTAACAAGAAAGGCTTGAACAAACATGTTAGCAGCAAAAAGAAAAGTCAGGGAAATGTGGGCCCAACATTCAGTAGGACAGGGAAATGAGTGACAAAGGATGTAGTGTAGCCAGCAGGTCAATGAAGTAATTCCTCCCCTCTATTCTGTACTTCAGAGACTATATCTAGAATACTGTATCCATTTTTACGATCCCCACTACGAGAAAGACATTGATATCCAGCAGGCCATCAAGGTGGTCGGGGGCTGAGACACATGACGTATGAAGAGAGGCTGAGAGATTCAAGGGGGAATTTTATTGCTGTCTTCAGCTACATAATGAAAGAGAAGAAAGAGCCAGGCTTTTCTCAAAGGTGCACTGCAATAGGACACAAGTCACAAAGGGCATGAGTCACGACATGGGAAATCTGAACTGGATACAAGGAAAAAAAAAATTCACTGTCATGACAGTCAAATATTGGAATAAGTTGTCCACGGAGATTATAGAATCTCCATCCTGGGAGATTCCTGTTAAAAAAACTCACTTGGGCACAGCTCTGAGCAACCTGACCCAAGTTGTTCCTGTGTGGGGATTTGGACCATGTTATTTTTTTTTCATGAGATCATACATTCCTCTGTATGTAAAGGCATGCTTGAAATCATAAACAAATAAAGAGAGATAAAATACTCTGGCAGTTTGGACATTATAGAGGATGCAGTAGGAGGGACAAAAGTTATTCACAAGCTCATGAAGCTCCTGTACATTAAGCAGCCATGCTTATTTGAAGGAATAAAGCAGAATAAAAACATAGAGCAGTGTTTTGTTTTGGTTTGCTTGTTTATTTTTTTATTTTGCTAGGGGAAGCTCTTCAGAAGCAGTAAAGATTATAAATAACGAACTTGGAAATTTTTGTCTCCTCTTGATAGTTGCATCTTTTTGAAGTAATGGATGGGATGAGGGGGAGACTGAAAAATAGATACTTTGGAAATGTGGTGGAAGGAAGAAAATCAGTGGGAGGTATTATCAAGGTACAAATTATAACTGAGTCCTGCTGTTGGAGGGCTGCTGTTACATCTTGAAGGAAGCAAATGAAGTAAATGGTAACTGTAAGAAGATATGCTAGATGCTCTAAAGATTTAAATGCTACATATAATAATAATTAATTAGTATCAAAGCTACTCATAACAATTCATCTTAAAGGAAAATACAACTATGAAATTTCTGCATCACTTTGCGTAGGGTACATCTTATCACTTAAGTAGATACCGGTAGCAGCAGAACAGAACATGACAGGTGTGACAGCACACGAACCGGTAAAATGGATCATAAAATTAATGGATACATATATAAATATGATTTATTTGGAAGGATTCAAAGAAATCTCAAAAGCCATATAACAGCCAAGCCATACAATAGCCGTCAAGCACATGAACAAGGATGATTCTGTCTTTATATTGATATTTCTAGAAACCTTCAATAAAATGGTGTATTTGTACCTGTGAGACCCTAGTGTGATATCTCTGGAGTCCACTATAGATAGTAAAGAGAAACAGAGGTTCTTTCTGGGGGTGATTCTGGATAGCAGTGTAGCTTATTCCATGTGAGAAATGTCTATGTTAGTGCATTAGTTAGGAGGAGAAGTATGCTTTTGAAGCAAATCTCCTGATCATCCTCACTTATATCATAAAGTGGTCTTGTAGTGCTTGGATTTGATTCCTTTTCGATAAAGATAAATCAAAAGATGTGCTCCAAGAGCATACTTAAGTCTACTCCAACTGCTGATGGGTATTCAATCCAAAAAATCAAACCACAGCTACTCAGAAATAAATCTCCTGTAACACATACAGTATGGATGCAGAGTTATCATTACTAAGTGTTTTACAGGCCCGTTTCTATTGCACCATACTGTTTGCTAAGGTAGTGATAGCTTGATTTTGTCCTCAGGAAAGTTTCCTCTTTCTGCATTGTCTACAGAATATGCCTCCAAAGGATATTTGGCTAAGTTAGGTACCTGTCTGAAATAGCAGATATGCATAGAACCCCAAATCCACCACAAGATTCTTATGGAAAATAGAGTCATAAGATAACAAGGAAAACCCTTTAATAAATTAGTAACTTGTTGAAGCATAGTAATGGGGGATAGAACTGAGCAGTCAGTTTCCAAAATGCGGAGAAGTTACTGGTAAGATTCCAAAGGGACATGTGCTGGCCCATGCTGTCCATTATATTTAAAAGTTAACTAGAAAAAGGCAATAGATTAAATATATTATCGGTAAATGCAGAGTAATACATATGAGGGAAAACAATCAAACAATCCTAATTGCAGCAGTGTACTACTGAGGAAAGAGATCTTGAAGCCCCTGAAAATGTAGGCACAGTGTTTGGTGACAGTCAGAAAGGGAAATAAAATGGCTGCAATTATTACTAATCGTTAAGCACTGGTCATAAAACTTCATTATGTCAGATGGCAAATCCATGATGTTTGGCTGCAAAATTTTGTAGTCATATGACTTTAAAGAGTGTGTAAAAGAAGTTGAGAAGATAAAGAAAAGGGCAGCATGGATTATCAGAGGTACAGAATGTTTTTTCATAGTGCAAAGACCTAAGTACACTAGAACTGTTCTGTTTAGAAAAAGTGATGACTGAGGAGGGTACATCAGAAATCATGAACAGTATAGCTGGAGTGAATCAATGACAATACTTCAACTTTTTTTCATAATACAAGAGAAAAATAAACAATCAGGCATAAATTTAAGAGCAAAGGAAGCATTTTTTTCATACTATGCATAATGAAATTGCAGAGTTTATTGACAAACTATATTGTGGAGATCAATTAATAAATACATCTAAAAGGATTAGGAAAGGTCCATTCAGTCTTCCCAAATGCAAAAATTTGAATTCAACATCCTGATTAGGAAGCTGCTAAGCCATTCCTAGTTGGAAACTGGGAGGATATATATACCAGGGAACAGAGAAGAAATATTTACCCTGTTGATGATACTTTCCCTAACTGTTTCATCCCAATCACTGTTAGAGATGAGACAAACAGACCTTTGAAGCAGTATGTTAGTGTCTTGTTCTTATGAATAATGAGATATAAAAATTTCTTGGGCTCTGAATTGAAAAAAGAATATGATCATTGGAATTTGAAATCTACTTTGGGTAACAATAATGAATCTACATTTTTAATATTCACTAAATTCAAGTGTAATCTTTTTTGTTCTCATTCAGGGCTGGGATTGTGCTTATTAAAATGAATAGGAGGCTTTTTATCAGCTTCAGTAACAGGCCTGAAATTCAGTTTGAAGTGACATGTATCATTGTCAGTCAAATATATGAACTGAGTATGAAAAATGAAAAAGAGAAGGTCAATTCTTCCTCCATGTAACTTAGTAGTAGAAATAAAACAGGTATTACCCCTGCAACTAGGCAAATGACATCTATTTACATGTCAAAGGAACTTTAAAGATATAATATACCAAAAAATGAATGTAGAAACACACTACCAAGGAAACTTATTTACCTCAGAAAACACAAGCTTCACTTCATTACCATGCACAGAAACTAATTGCAAAAGGAAGGAAAATTACTGGAGAAGAAATGATGGACAAAATAATGGAGAAATTAATGATATTAGAATACTGAATTGACTGCAAAATTCATTAACAGTAATATTTAATATATGGGGGGAGGGTTTTGATTTCCAGAAGAAAGCTTGTCAAAAGTACTTCAGACGTAGAAGTATGATTGGCAACTATTTTAACCATTAAGAATACCCCTACTTTAAGATTAATAAAGCTTGTTTTGTAAGAATAATAAGCTGTTTTTAAAAAAAAAGGTGACATTTCTTAAGGGAAAAAATTTAGGTATGCCACTAAAATCTCTCTCGCTTGGTATTGAACATGGTATTCATTACATGTTCACTCACTGCAATATGAAAGAAGTCTTGTTTTACACAGCTATATTTATCACAGAAAGACATTAGAAGCATCCCTACAATGCATATTCTCATTTCAAGAGATTTTTTTTGCATTGCTACTTTATAACTTAGTAAAGGAAGTAAATGGGTTTGTGTATTATGAATAGTAGGCAGTGCTGGCTTCCTCCAACTACTCATTTCTGCAGCTGAGTACTTTTTAAAATCCTTTCTCCTGTCAGATATGTATTCCTTGACTGTTTTAAATCTCATTCAAAGCATTCTGGCCTCCTGGGTTTTCATTAAACAACACACATTTTAAAATGAATTATATAGACTTTATAGAATGAATTATATACACATGATTCTAAAGTGTCTCTATTTAAGCCTTCTCTTAGAATTGTATCATTTTTTATGTTATGACCATTATTATTATGCAAACATACCTTAATCTATTGGTTTAATGTCTGAATAGACTATTAGACTTGTACTATAAACTTTTTCCAAGTTGCATGGAAAGTGTTTTGTATTGAAGAAAGTGATAGCTACTTCTGGAAAATTACTATTTTAAAAGTGAAATGCAAAAGTATTTTCCTAGTATAGGTCTGCTTTCTTCTTCTCACTCACCAGTCAATGAGACCAGTTTCTATCTAAAAAGTTAATTCTTATGGCAGGATTTTCTTAGAAGTTTCAGGAAGAGATATTGAGCAGGATGGAGGAAAAAAGCCCAATATGAAATTAAGTATAAAAACAGTTTAGTGATTTAAAATTAATTCATTAAAATGTTCTTAGCAAAGTGATATACAGTTCTGTTTTTTATTGCAATGTATAACTTTAGCTTCTAAACTATATAGCAGTGATTACTAAGATAGTATTTATTGTCATATGACAGTTCTAGCTAAACACTAAAAATTTTTTAAAACTATCATAAAGAGGTTAATTAAGCCATGCCTGTGTGCTTTTACATAGCAGTATTTTTTCTGGCAACCAATTTGGCATGACTTGGTGACACATACATCTTACTTTAGTTCAATTAAACTGTATTAATATAAAATTAATAATCCAAGGAATCATAAATATGTCCTGTAAAACTTCCAGCAAAAATAAGGTATTTGTTTCAGTACTTGTGTGTAGAATGCATTTCTTCTAATTCCTAACATGGTCCTAAATATCAGTGCCCAGAGGAATGCTTGCCATAAGATATTCTTACTGAAGAAGCTGTAGGTTACCCAGCAACCAGTTCATATCAATTCCTGTTGGGTCCTCTGTCAAGAGCAAGAAGTCAGTTATTTGCCTTTCTCTCTTTCTTCCCTTCTTTTAAACTCTTCCAAAGGGAATACTGTTGTTCCATAGTCATAATGCAGAACCTACAGACACTATACAGGAGGTTCTAAACAGAGTACTTGACAAAAGATTGTGTCCAATTACAAACAAACAAATACTTCAATATTTTTTGCCTGAAGATCGCAACAATGTTTTCTATAAAAACCCCCAGAGTATATGTCATTAACAACCTTCAGATATTTTTTTGCAACATTACTATGTAAAGGATAAACAAAGTCCTTTTTTAGCAAAAGGATACAGATTTAGCTGTTCTGATTATTTTACACACTAAATTGAATTGTTTATGGCACTCTAACACACATTTTATTACAAATTAATTGAACACATATCAAGCTTTAATATTAAAGAGCTTTTCAAATAATCACTAGTCAAAGTATTTGAGGAACTTAGTTTTCCTACTTTGTTCCTGCCGTAACTCTAATTTTTGCAGACATACATTTATAAGTGATAAGCTGCTAAAATTAAAAAATGTTCATAATTCCAAAATAAAATTAAATATTAATAAGTGATATTCTATTTTGTAGTTCTCACCTCTGCAGTAAAACATAACTTCTCCCATTTTTACTTTGGCTAGTTAAGTGATAAATATTTTCTAAAACAAAGTTGTGGGGAAGATTAGATTTTTATTTTTTTTTAATTTAGGCTATAATTAATGAGTCTGAGCTTGCTATCAAATGCAATACTTTTTATATCAATAAATAGTTACTGACATATGTCAGTCCTGGAATCTTCTGGAAATTATAATTTATAATGTAGGTATATTGTTACCAAAAAACCACCAGGAAGTTTAGATCCAGTAAGTACTGAATACTTCCTCTAACTGTTGTGCAAATTTTGAAATATTTATATCAACAGAATGAGGAATCATGACATGACCTTTCTTTGCAACCACCATTTTACTATTTTATTATTACTTAAATTTCTTTCAAGAATATTGCTAAAGAGCCTGTAAATCTGCAAATGGAGTTGGAGTAGAAAGACTTTTGCCACACCTTCCAGACCACTGGGTAAAGCTGGAAATTACCCCCAAAATTCTCATTCTCAGTAAATCTACAGAATAAAACTATTGATATTACTTCCAAGTATCTGTCTTGTTTTAGCTTGCTTTATGATGGCAGAACCCACTCACAGCTACACAAAGTATTTTTTTGTGTTACAAGTGTAGGTCAAACCTCTGGAGAAAAATTGTACTGATAACCTGTTGTTAATTATAGAAATGCTGAGTGATTCAAAGCAAATAAACAAACAATTAAGTAAATAGGAGAAAAATTATGTATTTCTAGTAAAAAGGTTTTTATTTTGCACTCCTACTGGCAACAAAAAGAAACCCTGAAGAATTGAATAAATACAGTGCAAATAAGAAGTAATTCTTTAATTTTCAAAACCATTTGAGATAACCATACTTATGGAGCCATACACAAAATAATTTATTTTATTATCTATAGGAATTTATTATCTCCAGGAATTATAATTTTGATATATAACCCTCCCATAAGCCTTTCAAGTGGCTGCTGTCATGCAATTTGGAAGATTATTTCAGATTTTCACTCCTGACTAAATTTCTAGTCACAATTTATAACCATGTATTTACTCTGAATAACTATATTTCCTTCTCAAGTTTTGTTCAGCTCAGCTAAATATGCCACTCTCCAAATATCTCTCTGTAAAACCAATATTTCATTCTCCTAGTCATCCCGGGAGTGCTCTACACCTGTTTAAGTTAATCTTTCTTGAACACAGGTGACTGGAACTACAGAATGTTCCAAATTAGGTCTTGTCAATGCCTTGCACAATGCTGTATTTCCTGTCTCTCCTAAATGCACTAATGCATTGCAAAATTGCATTAGAGTTGCATCATACCAGTATCCCATAGCCATCTTCCAGTCAACTGACATTGTCAGAACTTTTTTATCTTCTGTTTTATGTAGGTTGAGCACAAACTCCCACTTACACCACTGAGGAAAAAAACTTTTACTATTTCTCTCTATACACATAACTTTTTGGCATTAAGTTTCAACCCATTTCTAGCACTCCAGCTGACAAACTTGTCTAACTTTTCTAAGTTATGGTTCCTCTCTGTATTAGCAACACCTTCCAACTTTTATTACTAATACTCTCACTAAGGCTTGAAAATACCTCAAGAAAAAGGAAATAATTACAAAGTATAATGGGTCCCGGGGAAAAAAAAAAAAAAAAAAAAGGCATTGGTATTGTGATTAGACTGAAATGAAGACTAAAAATGCTACTGTAATAGTGAGAAAATAATTATGAAGGAAATCGTTGGCAACATCAAAGATGTAATGATTAATTTTATTCATTACCTGTAGAATATCTTTCATATGCTGCATTACATAATATATAAATAATACACACTAACCTACACAGGTATTAAAGTTCCTAATTTCTCCTACCCTAAGTGTCATTGAGATAGGCAGGAATAGTGTAGATAGCAAACTGATATAGGCCCCTGATTCATAAGTAATTCTGTCACTGGAGACCACAGGGTACTGTTCTAACCTCAGTATGTTTTCCAGGATACTTTATCAATTAAGTGACTCCTGTTCCAAAAACGAAATACCCAAGCTGATGTTTGTGGGAATAAATTGTCAGAGATGTCATTAGAGCAGCTGAGTTTCCTATATCCCAAAAGTTTCAGACAAGCAGAATAAATTAACTGTCAAAGTGCCTAGATAAAGTATCTGTAGGGTTTTTTTCTGGGCATGGATCTAGTTAACAGCCAAAGTAACTTCATATAGAAGTTTATGCTTCGCTTCTGTGTTACAGTAACTCAATTAAGAATACAAAAAGTCACTTTAAAGCTTTTTATTCGAGAAGCTCTCTAAACTACTCTTAGGTTTCATGGAGGATATATAACCAAATGAAGGGAGACAACAAGCTGAAATCTACAACATTCTGTATTACACTGTTAACAAATAAAACCAGATTTTCTTCATGTTTACTTCAAATAACAGCTTACATAAGCCTATTTGCTGAATTCATTTCTTGATAAGATAAAGAGCTATTTAGGGTGCCCTACTGCAGCTCCATATTGTTATTATGAAAAAAACATGCTGAGAAAATAAAGGTTTTATAGGCAATATGTAGGTCATCCAAAAATGAATGCCAATTAAACCTTTCTATTGCACTATACCACTATTCATTGCACAAATGTTTCATATGTTAAATAAATTCTATTTTATAGACTAGTAATGCAAATACACTAGTCTTAATTTTATTTTCCCTCCAATTACAACATTCCTTTAGGTCTAGAATTACAACTAATGATATTTTAAAAAAATTTTAATGATCTTCTAAAAACTAAACCAAACACATGTAAAAGATTTTTTCATATATGTTTTTAATATAATTTTTGCAATCTAGCAAGGCTAAAAGATATTTTAATCCATTGGAGCAGAGCAGATGATAGATAGCTATGGCTATCTAACAGCAGAAAACCCTTATTCCTACCTGCCTCAATGAGCTATGCATTGTTGGACTTCTTTGATGTAGCAATTATTGCTTCCTATCTTGGTTTTCACATCAGTGAAGGACAGTGACTCCTTTCTTGGAGAGAAAAGGTTGAAATACTCCTCTTACTCCTACTCCTGTATTTTTAGCAAAATAAGAACTAGCGATTCGAAGATGCACATAGGCAGGGACAAAAGTAACTGGTGTCACCGGTGGGTGAATCCACAGATGAGATTACTGTATGTGCATCACATGCAGAATTTTTCATAAGATTTTCAAGTTAAATACATGCCCATATTCAAGTAAGTTTATCATTTATATTATGCCAAATGAGAAACTGCAGCTAGGCAAAAAGATTACTTCCACTTTTTGTTAGATTATGTAGAATGCGTGTGACCAAGCTATGAATTGGGTTACCTAATTAATTTTAGGGTATCTAAGTGTTTGGCATATGACCTAGATAGCTTTGAGTCACTGGAATACTGGAAAATCAAAGGAGAAGATTACACAAAGTCTTTCCATACAAAAGAGTAGATATTTAAGACACATTAGATGCAATCAAAGGAGGTAAAAAGCTTTTGAAGGACACTCCCTGAGAACAATTTTGTTAATGGAGGGGACTGAATTAAAGGGACTAAATACAATCAAGGCCTACATAAGACGCAGTTTCAAGAGATGACTAAAACAATCTAGCTGCCTGACACAGATGGTGAGGTGAGGTCCCACTTCCTCCTCTCTCTCTTCATCTCCATGTCTGGATGTGCACTACCTTTCTGTCTTTCTGCTTCCTCTGGTATTGTCCTGATCCCTTGCTGATCAGTTCAGCTCACCAAACCAGCAGAATACTATATCCACTGTTGGTTTAGTGAGCAACACTGTGTCTCAGGTTTAGCTGAGCAGTAGGACTTACCCAAGGGAAGCAGCAGGAGCCAGCAGGTGCAAATTACCATTTTGGCAGCAGCAAGCTATTTCACTGGCTCAGTCATTTCAGGAAGTACTATGCATCATGGCTTATCCAGAGAAGTCTACAAGTCTGGGCCTGGTTGAAAGTAGTGGTTCCATGAGAGGTTTGTGCACTACTGAATCATTCGTAATTCACAATGTTACAGAATCCCTGCCAAATTAGTTAAGGGGCATACCAGAAAGTTCCTATTTATTGCCACCAAGGCATTCCACATAGCCAAACCACACTATGAAAATCATGTTTTAAGACAACGGATGATGAAAGAAGGACAGCAACTTAGGCAATACATTATTTTGTGGCATAAACATGGCATTTATTTCAGAAGAATCAGGGACAAAAGTTTTACTCCTTAATGGCAAGGTTATTCACAAATCTATAAGACCATGTGAAACAAGCATCCACAGAACCCTTGCACTAATTTGTTAAGGTTCTTTTAGCACTTCAGATCTAAGCTTTATAATTTCTAACACCGAGATCTCACAAAATACCAGTGATTAAAACTGTCTAGTCAAAACCTGATATATCTGGTAAAATTCTAAACCTGTGCATCAACCTCATCAACATTTTTGGCAAGGAAAAGATGTTTTGTGTACTAAAAGATCCTTCTAATAAAAAAGGGCCATTGGACAAATGTCTGACTTGTCTAAATGACAGAAAAAGACCAAATAAAACTAGAGAAGACTTATCCATACAAACATCAATGGTCCAAAACAAATGATATTTACTTTATGGTTTGTGGTTTTTCACATGGCAGTAAGTACAATAAGAGGAATTTATTCTATAGGTTTTCTGAGTACATAATACCTTCTTACTTAAAACATGTCTATAGAGACGGACACAGATAGCTTTCTGAAGATGAACGGAAATATGTTGGAAACCTTACTATGGAGAATTATTATTATTGAACAACAATTATAAACAACTGCAGCTCTTAAAAGTTCAAAACCCAAATGGCTCCTCTCAAAGGTTACGTCAAAGCAAGCTTTCACTGAAGTCAAATATACAGGTGACCTCTTCACATCATCTGAATCTACAAGAAAAGAAATAGTTCCTCAAATGTTCCCTAATGTACTGAAGCTGGGTTATGTGTTACTCGCATATTATCATCTTCGGTAGAGTCCTTATTTATTTATTATATTATCATATAATATAATATATTTATATCATAAATAAATATTTATTTATTTATCTAAAGATTTTTGATATGAGAATATTGGCTCCTGTAATAGAATGTTTAAAAAGAAATTCAGAATGAGTATTAATACACAAAGAAAAACTGCCCTGCCCTCAAAGTTTCATTGCCAAAAGATTAGACTTCATTTTACTTTATATATATGCTGCTAATATTTATTTATTAAAAAATAAGGTAATAAAAATAATAAAAAATATGACTTTTTAGTAATTTATTTACATTATCCTGCATACAACTGTCTTTTAAGGCAGATTTAAAATCTGCAATCTTTAGAGGCGATGCCAAAATTCCCGTTTACTTCAATAAAATAAGGTTTGGGAATGGGGTCAATAATACTATGACAACTTAAACTTCACCGTTTTTCGCAACATAGATAATGGCACTGCTAGCAAGGCAAATAACAGGGTGTTTATTTCTCTAACATTCCATCTACTTGCCTGAAAAACAGGTTGAAACACAATTGTCACAAAGGGAAAGTCAGGATATTTTGAAACAGTTGCATTTTATCCAGTGAAAGTATGAGCAAAAAGGAAGCATTCTTACTCCTTAGACTAAGTCTATTAAAAGAATGCTAAAGAGAACAGAGCATGCAGATGATCTGGAGAATTCAGAACTTAAAGTGATTAATTAGACCTTATTTTGTCTCGAGCAGATTTACTAAGCTTTTTTCAGCTTAGCCCCATTGTTTGTAATTACCAAAATCACACCTCCATTGGCTAGTCTTAGTTGCTTCATGCATGAACAGCAATCTGATTGAGCACTCTTGTTAGGATTTCATTCGTCATTGTAATTAGCCATAATCATAGCCTTCCTGGGTGCATGAGAATGTGCAAACGACCGATTCACAACCCCAACCTATTTGAATATGAATCTTCTCAGTAAGTAGCAATAAAATAGTGGAAACAAAGCAGTTTCTCTAGGGAATTTTGTAAAGCATCCCTGTCTCTAATTCTCCCCCCTTAAAAATGTTCCCTTTTTAGTCTCTGAATTCTGTTTGCTAAAACAAGGCTCGCTTAATGAAGACAATGGCTTATTATTTCTTTAAGTGGCACAGCAGGGCCCAAGTATTACAGGCCCAGCTCTTTCAGCCCCTGCCAAGGACACAAGGAACAAAGGGGCAGGCAGCAACGCCAAATCGACCTCTCCTTACACTGCAGTCCGTGAGCGCTTTCCTCAGAGCGAGACCCAGGTCTCGGCTGTTCTGCAGCTCAGAGACAGGCTCTTTTTCTCCTCATTCCTGTAAATGACTCACACGCTGCAAAACACCCCCACACGGCGGCCGAGGTGGCCCGGAGGCGCGGTGGCAGAGGCAGTGCCGCTGCCCCGAAGGCATTCCCAGGGAGCCACCTCCCGGCGATGGGAGGGTTCTCCTTGGCACCTCCCCTCAAAGGGCCCGATGGGAGACAGCCCCGCCCAGGGGCACCGGGTGGCAGCCGGACTCATCCTCTGCCCAAGCAGAGAATTAGGCGGGAAAACACAAATTCTGATGAGCGCGGCTCCGGCGTGACAATCGAGCTAATTTTTTAACAGGTTTAGCAATATGTCGGTAAGGACGAGACTCGGAGGCACATTGAAGGTCAAATACAAAGAAGTCTTAATTAAGGTGCCACGCACCTCTAGGCTGAAATGAAATTTTGACTTGCACGGTCCCCAAATCAGCCTTGCTTGAATAGTGAATATGGATTGATTTTCTGTTTATTGAGGAAATAATAATATGTAAATACAGCCTGGGATTTCTGAGCATATAGGCTTGCAGTTTTGTTAATACTTTTAATTTCAAAATTATATTACTTTTATTTAATGTGATATGTTACATTAGTTTATTTTCTTGCTACAATTTTTTGTTTCCAGATCCCCCAACTTAATAGAACAGCCATGCAATGGTATTTTATTCATACAAATACTTTATTCAACTAAAAGTATTATTAATAAATAATGTTAATTATATTAATAAACCATAGATTAAGTAAAAAATTAAGTAGAAAGTCCCTTCAAATGAGCATGAAACTAAATTCACAGTATTAAACTTAATTTCAATGATAGAAAAGATTTATTACGTATAGGTCTCTCTACCAATATAGCAGAAGTGGAAAGTCCAAGTGTTTCACACTTACAGTCTTGAGTCAGTGATTGTTAATTGTTGTAATTAACATAACACCTTTTTTCCCCTTATAAAAATAAGTCTAACACGTTCATGAAAAAAACCAGAAAGCTCAGCATTTATTGCAACTAATAAATGTGATAACTACTAGATTACATACTAAATAATTTTGTAGATTGATCTTCACTACATTTTTAGAAATCTTGCTAAATGTGGGGGTGGGAGAGTTGACACTTGTACTATTTCTGAGCAAACAACTAACTTCGGTGCTCAGCTATGCTTTCTGGGAGACCAGTGATATCTATGGGCAGACCATCCTGAAAAAACTGCAGCACGGAAGAGATGCAAATTAAATCCCACTAAACATTGCTCTGCCATACTAGCTCATAAAATAGTTCCATAGCAACCATTACCCTGTCAACCCCTACAGTCCATGCTGAAGAATCTTTCCCAGATGCTGAAAAAACAGTACTGTTTTAATTAGAATAGCAAATACTTCTTAAGTAACAATGTTCAGCAAGCTGCCACATAAAGACATCTAGCAACACAGAGGTTTATGTCTTCTCAATACTCTCCATTACCTTAGAGCAAACAGAAATCAGGGAAGCAAATAGGACAGATGCAAAGTTTTCTGATGGTAGCTATTGCAGTTGCTCTCCTGTTTCATTCCTTTGGGTACATCTCGGTATGTTGCCTGTTGCTGCAAACACTCTATAAGGATATTTGTATCCTGAAGTCATCACTAGAAACCTAACAAGATTGCAAGGTCACCTCCTGCCCTTCAGTAAACAACCATGCTGAATAATCCCCTTACCTTCATATGCAAACCACTTAACAATAGAGACAGGCCATTCAGAGAAGTGTTGCTACTTTCTTTGGGTTCAGTTCTGTTGGTCAGTTGGAGCAAACAAAAGTTTCTGATACTTCTACAGGATGCCTCTTCAATAACTTTTGGTAAAGGAAATAGGTGAAAGAGTTTCTTCTCAGTTCAATGAGATTTATGTCAGTCTTTATTATTTAATTTAGATTTTAGGACTTTATCCTCCATATTTGACTGATGTTTTGGGTAATCACTAAAGAAAAAATACTTTAAATTCTTTATACCAGTACACATAAGAACATATTCCATTAAAACTAAAAGGTAAGAAGTGGAAGAAAATCTTTTAGCTTATTACATAAAACATAATTTGTTAAATTATAGCAATATGGAATAAGATGCAAAATATTAATGAATCATCATTTTACTATAACGTGTTCCATATACATTTATCATGACAATACTTCACCAAAATATTTTAACATTTTTCTGCTTCGAAAGTCATCAAAATATGAAGAATGAAGTTCACCTCTTTCATGCAATCTAAACAAAAAAGTGTGTAGGGTGGGATTTGCATATTCCATTTAAATAAGATTACCATAACCGTTAAAAGAAAAATCTTGGCATGTTTGTGAACTTTTTGGAAAAGAGTATCTTAAAGTTATTCCTCTTTCTGTGGAGAAGTTAAAGGATTCTTCCTATGCCCTATGCTTAACTTTGCTCCGAAAGATGAAATACTTGCTATGAGTTATATTCCACATCATCTTCTCCCTATATATTGAGATTCTGCTGCAATGGATGTCAGTTTGTTAAGAAACAGTTTCTGCTGTCTCAGTATATTTTTCCATTATATGTGTGATAGATTTGCTTTTACTCTACTGCTGCTTTTACCACCACTGTGTGTGTCTACTGAAAATCTGTGAAATTTAATGTTTCAGTTGCTATTAAAAGCTTTTTTGTAAAGTTTATTAACAAAGACTAAGTTAAAATGAAATTTAGATAACTTTGCTTTATTATTCTATGATATTTGTTATATAAATCCAGCTAACTGAGAGCATGCAGCCTTGTCTGGAAAACAGAATAGAGATGATATTCTGAGCTGGCTATAAAATAGATGTATTTTTATATAGGTGTATATTTTACATAAATATAAATATTTATATGTATGTTTAATTATTTGAGTCTCTTCTCAGTTGTAATTACTCCAGACAAATTGTTCTCCCAAACCATGGATTCCATGGGATTATATTTACGAACTAAACCTTTGAGTAGCCTTCTGGTTGCATAAACACAATGCTGCACAGTTTACTTTGGGTTCCATAAAAATGAGACTTTGTACCAATTATATTTTTTGTTCTATACTACTTTACAAACTTTAACTAGCTCATTTTCCATGGGGTTTCTGTATGGCAATGCACTTCACTGCCCAGTGTAGACAAAGAATAGTGATATAGCTTAGCTTGCTGTCACACAGAGGTATAGTTAAGAGTTGAATACTAATTAAGTATTCAGGATTAAAATCATTAAGTTGGCCACCTCCAGCATGGTTCAAGATAGCAGTCACATACATAACATATTTCCGTTTCTTAGTAAAATGCATTCAATTGAGAATAATTAGTCATAAACAAGTGTATTGGTTCTTGATTTTATTGAAATAAAAAAGCAAAACATTCCTACTGATATCATGGGAGTAAGATTAGGCTTCAAACTATTAAAAGGCATGGATAATAGCTTACTGAAAAGTATTTTCTTCAATTCATACTGATGCACAAGGTTTCATAGCTCTGTCAAAAGTTTAAGATATATCACCAAGTTTTTTAATATAGAGATGGAAACATTCAATTTTGGGTTTTGAGTTTCTTCTTATGTAAGAGGGAGGGTGTTTTCTTTTTTCTTAAGATAACCCTGTATTCATCTATGCAGAACTATTCTTTTTTTTCTTCTTCAAAATATATCTAGCAAATTCAGTGTGCTAGAATTAGATTACAAATAGCTAAAATATGGCATTACAGTAGAAACTGGTTTAAACCTTCATTCTAGAATAATTTCAGTATGTGTCTACACTGCACAGTGTAGGATAGAAAAATATTAAATATTTATCTTTAGGATAAAGATAGGATAAAAACAGGTAGGATAGGTAGACAAATATTGTAGTAAAAAATTACAGGACAGTTCTGAAGTTACACCATTGAGCACTATACTCTCACGAAAAGTAATGGCTACACTTGCTGCACAATGTAAAATGTGATCTTTGTTTTTTACAATAATGATGTCATAAATTTTTTAACTATAGAATCAACCTTCCTCCCCTTGGCAAGGTTGATTTACATGTTCTCTAGAAGGATCCTACTCAGAGAAGAAACATGGTATAAGTTTATTAGCAGCTTGGTGTTTAGGAAACCTTTGATTCTTTGCCTAGAGAAGCTGAAAGGTGTGTTCATGCTAAGAAAGAAGAATGGCAGGAAAAGAAGGAAAAATTGAAAGATGCACTGGAGGGCCCTGGATGCCCCCTTTCTGCCTCTGACAAAAAGCTAACATCTAAGGCCATACAGTATTTTACTTTAAAATTTTCATATGCCCACTTATATGTCCACTCCTTCTTTTCCAGGCACCATACTTCAGACTCCTGGATCTAATTTGCAGAAGTGCCAAGTAGAAAAAAAACAGGATTTGGTTTGGTTTGGTTTGGTTTTGAAAGGAGAAGATTGTTTCAGGGCTGGCTGGAAAGTACCTGTTCTAGGTTTTTAACTGAAACATTTGTTTCATTCTACTGAATTAGTATACTTTCACTCTAAGCAATTTTAAAACACTTAATTTAAAAATTTGAAGAATAGTTTCTAAAGTCTTTCAATTAGAGCCTTCATAAAAATTGTATAAGTCAGCAGGAGCTATATTTTGAACACATAAAATAAATAAAATTAAGTAATCTGAACAGTCAGGTTTTAGTATAAAATTACCATCTTCTAATTAATCACTAAATTATTAAAATAATTATCAGGGTTAGGTTAGAGTTAGAAATCTAATATGAATTCTCCCTCTGTGACCTTTCTCTTTATCTGCAAGACAGGTTTAATAGCGTAAACTGTGTAAAATAAACTGATGAACATTTATGAGGCGATCTGATATAAGACTGAGAATACTATAAAAAAAGCACAGATTAAAAAGATATAAAGTAACATATTCTTCATGCAAAGTTCCTAGGGACCACTGATTTGATATTTTATATTTTTAAATTGTATTCAGGTGTAAAATGGATTTAAGATGTCTGCCCGCCCTCCCTCCCTCCCTTCCTGTGCTGCTTCTTCCTGCCCTACTGCCATGGCTCACACTCCTTTCAGTTACACCAGTGCAAAGGTGTGTGTGGCTGCACTAGTATTATTGTAATGGCCTGAATAAAAATAAAATTAAGAGAAAAAAACACAAATCCAACCAAAAAAAAAAAACCCACCACGAACTTATTTTTTATTGGTTTTAACATCTACTATCTTAGTGATATGATTAATAGAATGAAACCTAAGTGCAACTGAGGGAGCTTTGAACTGTGGCACAGGACATGAACAAACAGATGGAGCTTTTTTATCTGGTTCTCATGCAACAGCAAGTGTTCATGTAGCTCTACCCCAAGTGAAATATCCATCCTGCATATTAGAAGAAGTGAGACCCTAAGGAAAAAATATATGATTCGGTAGTTAAAGAGCATACTAATGAATCAAAATATAGCTTTTGTTAATTGTGACATATGGCGTTTCCTAGTTTGTTAAAAAACAAATGAAAATTTAAGAAGATTTATGTGGCATCATACCAACACCAAGAACATTTATCAGCAGGGACAGAACATGTAATCCAAAACTGTGACCATTTCCGTATTAACAAGGATATGTTGTTGGTCATCATCCTTGGGGGTGGAAGAACAGAGCAGTATCCAAACAAAGAAATTTTCGCAGAAATCCAGTGGTATCATCAGAACACAGAGACTCAAAAATCGTGAACAATACAACTTTCTCCTAGTATTTCTAGCCCAGTATCTCCATTTGAAGAAGTCTGTTTTTAAAAACACAAGTTATTTTTGCACATAACACTACAGGCAAGTAAAAGGGGCTAAAATGTTACCAGCCTGGATAGTTATGCTCAGGTATCATTCTTAAAGAACAGTTGGATTTTATTTCTTACTTTGGTCCAGCCTTAGTAAAGGACCAAACTGCAGTCAAAGTGCAGTCAGATCCAAAAGCCTGGAAGGATTTTTGCATCCCCTGGGTTAGATATTATCTGCATGTCTGACACCACATCTTTGAGGCTTTCCAGACATTTCTATAGTTGCATAGTTTCTACAGTTCATGCTTGAAAACTCATCTTTACATTGATCATTCTAAATTACCAAAATGAACCAAATGTTAATAGGAGGAAAGAACCTATAGAAATTTAAGCACTTGAAGACAGTAAAACAGTAAACATAAACAAATAGAGAAATGGGAGGTTCACAGAATCAAACTTTTGTTTCTTTAACTACAAAATCCCATATTGCCTTTCTGATATTAAAGGAATCTTCATATGAGAAAAATTATCCATGTATACAAGACTTCTCTGGAGCAGATTCCCCATTAGCCACCTGTCGATGTCCCACACTTTTATGTGAAAGAAAGCAAACTAAAATCTGGTGTTGGAATTTTCGAATTTCAGTTTTCTACATTCACATTTATTAAAAAAAAATAAAATAGCTTCTTTCTGTCTGTCTCAAGTTCTTTTCATTTATTTGAAATATTTTTCAATCCTGCCTCAGTAGTTTATGTACTTGCTTGGAATATTTTCTCCTGCTTTTTTATTGAGTGAACTTTCCCTACAGAAGGATATTTCACATCTTTTGCCTTCTGATGCTTATTATCCAAAAAAGTTTTAAAACTGCAGTATTGAATCCTCATTACTGCAATAGCAGCAAGCAATTCCAGGATGCATGGTTTATTTGTGCATGTACGTGTGTGTATATAAATATATAGACACACACACACGCACTTGTGCGCACACCCACACCCCCAGACCTTGGAGAAGGTATTTTTGTGGCAACACCTAAAGTCACTATTGACCTTCCTATAATATGTGGATTTTATGTTTCCATTTTACATCTCCCCAAAACATTAAAGGCAAAGCCTGATATTAAGAATGATGACTAACTGTGTATCAGAGCTTAAATTTAGAGGGACCTTTAGAAACTTGAAGATTAGGCAAACAGAAACACTGTGATGCTCAACATGGAGAAGTGCAAAGCCCTGCAGCCAGGATAGAGAAACCCCCTACACCAGTACAGTTTGGAAACTGACTGGCAGAGTAACAGTCCCGCTCCCTTGAGGCTTATGGTGATTGCCATGTTGAATAACAGCCGGTGATGCTCCTATCACAAAGAAAGCAAATCACATCCTGGGCTTCATTAAAAATGTGGCCAGCAGGTAAAGCAAAGTTTATATCCTCCTTTAATAGGCAATGGTGAGGCTATATGTAGAATACTATGTCCTGTTTCCTTGCCAGCCCTTAAAAAAGATGTTGAGGAACTGGAGACATGATTCAGTTGATGGTTACCAAGACGGTTACCAGATAAATTAATTATTATTCCATATATTGCCTCTAGGTTCTGGTATTCAATAGCTCTGTAGGAGATTTGTGAGGTATTTTATATTTTTTCCTCATTTTCTTTAAACTTAAAAAGAAAACAGATAAGCTTCTCTACTTGAGTCACTTTTAGAACCTAATACTACATGACAGGTACTGTTAAAATTCTTCTACTTTCATTTAAACCACATGAAATCTAGAGGCCCAAAGCACTTTGTACAATGTCAATAGACTAATCATAGTAATTTTAAACGTTTCTGGCTTTCCTGCATCAAGAAGGGATTTTCCTCAGTAAGCTACATCAATTTCTAACTCTTCAAGAAGAATCAGATTGACACGAGTGTAGAGAGCTGCTACAGTGTGTTGACTGTAGGATCTAAAGCTGGAGGTGTTTTTACATTTAGGGTTTAGTTATGGTAAACTGAACACGAATACAAATCTCAGACTTCTTATGAATGAGATTGTAAATTTACCTGATATGGCTAGAAAGCAATAACAATTATGTCCTGAATAAATATATATGTATGTATAAAAACTGCACATGGAAAAAATTTGGGTTTAAGTTAAAGGAAGGTTAAGAACATAATGGAACAAATTAAGTAAGTCCATTAACAGCTTTTAAAGTTGTACCACTATTTCTGTGCCTCAGTTTCTTTACCTGTAAAACATCTATGTTTCAGAAGCACTGGGAATTCATGCTCATTAAGCAGTAGTATGTTTTGACATTTTAAAAAGGAAGGTAATGAAAAATTACAAAATAATAAGCTCATCCATCTAATTTCATAGAATCACAGAATAATTTACTTTGGAAGAGGCATCTGGAGATCATCTTGCTCAACCCCCTGCCCCAAACATGAATAACTGTTTTTCTACTCTCCAGCCGGAATTTCCCTTATTGCAAATTGTGACTTCTGCCTCTTCTCCTTTTGTTGTGCACCACTGAAAAGTGTCTGGCTCTGTCCCCTCCATAAGGCCACTTCAGGCATTGGAAGCCTGCAATTAGATCTCCCTTAGCCTTCTCTTGCCCAGGCTAACCCAATCCAGTTCCTTCAGTGTCTCTTCATATGTCATGTGCTGCAGCCCCTTGGTCATCTTGGTGGCCTCCCGGCTTGACGCTCTCCACTATGTTGATATCTGTCTTCTATTTTTGTGGGCCCAAAACCAGACACAGAATTCCAGATGCAGCCTTATGACCACTAAGCTAAAGGGAATAATCCTTGCCCTGAGGTCCCTGACTTTATATTGCTAATGTCATCTAATATGTGGTTAGCCTTCATTCTGCAAGGGTGCACAGATGAGTCATGATGACCCTGCTGTCCACCAGGGCCTACCAGTCCTTTTCTGTATAAGTGCTACTAGCCAGTCAGTTGTTCTTCAACATCTCATTTAAGCAAAAAGAAATCTGCCAAATTTTGGACTTCAAAAATCAAACTCTCCTGGAGTCAATAAGCATAAACTATAGTAAGACACATGTAAAAAAAAAAACCCAAACACAAAAAAACAAACTAAGAACTAGTACATAAATGTATAAAGATAAACAGTGAGAAATGTGATAAAATGCCAGGACAAAATATTTGTGGAAACTCAAAATTGTCTGGGATCTCAGTTCGTAATTTAGAAAGGCAAGGACTTTGCTGAGAAAGTAAATACCACATTTGTTATAGTTTTGAATATATAATGTAAAAGCAAGATACAAACCCAAAGACTTTATTTTAGATAATAAAAATTAAGTACCAGCAACAGTAAATGATGGGGGGGGCGGGGGGGGAAGATTCTGGAATAAACTCACAAACTAGACCAGATGGTGGAAGCTTGAAAGGAGTACAGAGCAGTTAATGCACTAGAAAACATTCACACTGGGCCAAATATCTGATGACCAGGAAATGTAATAACCTTCCAGAAATTACATAGCAATAGTTATTACACCCCCTAGTCCGTAAAAATGTTGGAACTTTTAAAAAAATATAACAATAGATACTCAGATGAACATTATAGAGGATATAGATATAACACTTTTTGCTAAGGAGGAGTGGATGTTTTGAACTTATTAGATTTCTTGGAAGATCAATAAAGTTGTAGGCAACTGAGAAACATTTGATGTTATAAGCTGCACTTTAATTAGAAGGTCTTTCTTTAGAAGGTCATTAAAATGGCTTTGTCACGGTTCTTCATAAAAAAGTAGCATTTACTGGAGAATAGGTTAAATATTTCTGTGACAAAAAAAAACCCACAAAGGTTTAAAGTTAGAAATAAACAGGACTAAAAAGTCAGTATAGTTAGAAAATATTTCGCCCACTAAATCTATGACTTAGATTGATTTAAATGGGAATTTGTGAACAAAAAGTTGGACTATGTAACAACTTTGCCAAGTATTTCAAAGTATTCTGCAATGAATATTGACCAAACAACAGGTTTCGGGCACTATGTTTTGCTGAATGACTGTAAAGAATTTCTAACAACAGATGCACAGTATTTCTTGGTAGGTTCTAGGTAGGCCATGGTAGCTTCTACTGATTTAGTGAAATTTGATATGTATGGTAGGACATGAAAGACCGGAACTGAATATCCTTCATATAAGGTCATATCAGATCAGACATAACTACTTTTAAAAATCCCTCTGGAAATATAAGGCAGTAGGTTTTATCTAGATAATGTTTTAGAGACTTATCCTGTTATGCCACCATTTTCATTATCTGCAGGTGAGAATAAGTGAAAAGATTTCTTAGCTGATATGAAAATATTAATGTTTTAAAAATAACAACTTAGAAAAATCATTCTAATGTGCTTGTGCACATTAACCCCTATACTGCATAAGAATAGGGGATTAGTTTTAACTTCCTTACAGAATTAACAGCAGTGTAAATGGCTGCCACTTTATAATGAAATATACATGGGTACAGAATCAATTATTAAAGCAGAGAAAACATGCTTCACTCTTAGAACTCACTTTTACATTCTCAGGTTTATCAGCAAACCTTTTTGATAAAATAAAAGATTAAGAGGAACAGCACAATTCCAGCAGTCTGAACATATATCTGCTACCTTTAAATTTTCATGAAATAACCCAGTGCTAACCACTAACTGGAATTCTGGACCACAACTGGTGCATATCTAAAAATTAAGCCACTTTTTGGAGGATTATTCTAACCTGATAGTCACCATATTAGGTGATACCACCACATTAGGTTATGTTTCAAAAAACTGGATTAATGATCTAGGATGCTAAATACATAAATAAAAAATTACCTGGGGAAAAGGTATGGGAGTGAAGTTCCTGCTCTCTGTGATTTTGTTATCACTGACAGTTACTAGGTGTGTCTAACTAATGCCTCAGAAAGTGGTCAGGCATTTTGACTAGATGATAGTTGTAGGTCCCTTCCAACTGAAATATTCTATTCTATTCTATTCTGTCCTATTCTATTCTATCACGTAAGCATTCCAAATCAACTTCATGCAAAGTCAGTCAGTTTAAATCACCTTCTGAAGTGGTAAATCCATTAAAGCTTGTCTTTCCATGCCCTTGAGAGCAAATAGATGTATTGTCCTAATTATCTGCAAGTTTGTACACAAGAAAGCATAAATATTACCTTATTGTCTGTAATCAGAAATGTTTGGAGACAAGAGATCTCTGACAGACTGATGGCAAGAGCTACATGACCAGGAAGTTGTATTCACTTCATCTTTTCATACCTGTTTTACGTAGCATAAGGACTTCTATTGTAGCTAGAGTGAATTTTATGGCCTAGTTTTATAATGTCACAGAAATAATATATCAAATTTATCACAGTTGATGATAAACATATTGCAAATATTTTGCTATGCATTTCTGATTTAATTTGTGAATGAATGATTTCAATAAGTTCAAGATTAAAAATGAATAAAAATCCATGCATAAATTCAATAAAGATCGAGGTTTTTCCTTATCAGATAATGTTTATCTACAAAAAAATATTCTTTTCTCATTTTGGGAAGGGCTTGTAGTACCATGACTGTGGCTATATGCTGCTTACAGTTTGTCAGGAAAGAATAGGGCAAATTCAGTAATGTTACTGAAGAGTTTTAGACAGCTATTTTTCCCATCTCTTCAGAAAAGCACCCAAACATACATGGAATGAAAAATAATATAGGAGAAACAAGAAATAAAATACAGGTTTAATTCTACAAGAAAAAAAAAGAAATGTAGCTTTCCTCATCTTCAGCTTAAACTAGAAATTTCCGGCTGAATCACAAAATTGCCAACTATTATTTGAGCTCAGATTGAACAAACCCCTGAGAACTGTATGATGGTGAAAATTTTAAACAGGCAAGTCTACTTTAACTCTGAAAGGAGTAAAGTAGTCTTAATAACTGTGACACCCAAATTCCCAAACTTATGTAAACTATGCCCTTTTGTATCAACTCATAGCTGCTCATGTTTCCTCCCAAACTGCTGCACAAGAACAGAAGGTTAGACTTTAGCACAGACATAAAAAGGACTGCAGTTTTCACTTGGTTAATATGGGGGGGTGGGCGAGGGGTGTTCAGCATAGCACATGAACTGATCTGTGAATATATTAAGCAAAAAATTCATATTAAGATCAGATAATAAAGTGTATTGTCTTTCACATTGTGGAAGCACAAGGCAAGCAACAACTCGGGAAACTGAAATTCACCTGAGTTCAAGTGGGAAATGACTTTCCAACTTGGGCTTTGTTAAAAGGAATGTTTCTGCCCCAGACACCAGCTTTATCTGGGCCTCCCAGTCTGCCAACCTAGGAATAATAAGAGCAGCAAGGTTCCAGTGCTGTTATTAAATGGCAAGGCAAAGCAGGGGTCTCCCATCTGAACTGGCCTTTTTAAGAGTGAAAGGACAAGATAAGAAGCACGAAGTGGGAACATCACTTACTGTATAGGCTCATATAGGTATTTATGATTTTTAAGTGTATGACCACTGGCTTCTGACCCTAGTAGAATTTCCTTGGATATGAACAGAAAACACCACCATTGATTGTGTTAGTTTTTCAGAGCAGAACTGTGTTTCAGTGCACTCAGTCTTCATTATAAGATGAGATTCACTACATTACAATACAGCTTATGTTCCTAAAGAGGTAGGTATTTAGACTGAAGTTTAATTACACTGGAAGCAACACCCTTTTTTAGCCTCATTCTAGCTTGAGGAAATTTTCACCTGAATATTCATATCTCTTTAAAGATCATTATTTGTGATTTTCTGAGGTATTATTTGTCTACCTTTTTGTAATAATTCTTTAAACAAGGCATAGATTTGCCTGCACATATGAACATAATATTAATTTTAAAACATAGAAAATCAGTTCCAATGCATAAGACTTAAACTAATTATTTTTGCCAGTTTGGTTTTGGGGGGTTTAACTCTGATATTATAAATATAGACTTCCACCAAGTCCTACAGCACTTAGATTGTTTCATTATACAGAGACTATTTGGCTGGTATTCCTTTAAAACCAAAGTAAGATGCATTTTTTGGCATGATGTTGAAGGAAGTCACAGGGGAGAAAACTAGCAACCCACAGATTCTGTCACTTAGTACAAAAACTGCAGTATTTATAATTCCCTACAATTGCCTGTTTCCTGAGCATTAATGTGCAAATGCTGAAAGCCAAGGGAACTATCTCATTTAAATATTTAACATAATTTATTTTAGCCCTGATAACCTACCACATGTTACTACTACTGTCAAAAATCCACACTGCTATTTGAAACGTAAATATAGACTCAGTCTTCAAATTTTTCATAAAAAAACACAGTTGAAACACCTCAGTAGAGTTTTTATCAGACACATTTAAATGAGTTGAATTTTTAAAGGCCTTGGCCATTAATGTCTTAAAGATGCAATAACATTAATTTGAAACTAGCACTTATTAATAAAGTTACATCATTATGATTGAAAACAAACAAATGTAAATACCTTTTTCTCATTTTAGAGGTAGGTACATTTCATTAATACCACTGCTACATAGTATAAGCAAAAGTATCACTTCTGTGGGTTTGATCACAAGGCATTAAGTACATGCTTAAATCTCTGCAGGAACAGAGCTCTTTCATGCCACATTGATAGCTATTTTATCGAACCAGGTTGTCAACAAGTTTCAAAGAAAGAGGGAATTTGGGAAAAAAAAAAGGTTAAAATTTAGGTCTTGCAGTTTTAGAAAGTTTTCATTAGTCTTAATCTGAACACTTTCTATTCAAGGACACATTTACACCATAATAAAACATGTAAAAAGCATTCCTTAGTTAAACCAATTCTTGCTGAGCTGTCTTCATGAATAACTTCATATGAAGACAAACTCTTCACAGATAAGCAAAAGGAGATACAGATGAAAGAACCAACAGGGAAGAAAGGAAAAGGAAATAAAACTAGGTATTAAGCAAAAAGATACTATTAATTAGCAGAGTAACAATGTGAGGAATGAGAGCAGTGCTGAGCCCAGATCACAACTCTGCAGCATAGTAGATGTGAACATGAATTTGATGTGAAACGTTCATAGAGGATAGTGATGAGAAAATGACACTGAAATGATGATGAATTAATTTATGCTTTGGAAACAGTATAGGAAATGAAAAAGAACTGAGGGAGATAAATTTGCCCCATGGACATGCCTAACATATAGTGGACAACAAAAATGAAACAATGAAAGGGTAACAAAATATAAAGTGTTTATCACAAACCTGATGAGAACAGACTTCCACTATAATACATTTCTGAAGAAGAGACATTTGCTGAATATGTTTTTAGAATATATGTTTTCAGTGATAGTGAACTTCTATTAATTTGAGACATACAGTGTGAAGTTTTCTTAAACATCTTGCATTCCTTTACACAATTTATAGTTTTATAAAGCTATATTATAAGTATTTAACACATCTCTTCAACTCAGTGAAAGGTTTACAATTTGTATTTAATTGTCACAGTCTACTAGCTCTACATTTTCATCATCTGTAGTCAGTCAACAGCACATACAATATACAAATACCCAGTATGTATGCTGGGTACTGACTTAAGTGTTTGAGATTCCATTTATAAACAGATAAAGTTCATAACAGTGATCTAGTTTATCTGCACTGTTCTGCTTTTCTTTATTGAGTTATATGACGTTCAGAAAGTATACTTGTCTATGTGGGTTAGGTCAGGATATCCATAGCTACATAACATCAGATGATTGTGGAAAGCTACAAAGCCATTTTTTTCTTACAGATAATATAGATAGATCAACAAGCAATAAGCTTATACTCGTAGAAGATGATTCTTCCTGTTATTCACATGTACTTTTTATACTACACCTCTGTGTTTTTCAAGGCAAAATCTGCCCCCAAATTTCCACATTAAAAGACTCTGTTTGCATCATTTCTACATTACCTTTCTTAAATTAAAAAAGCACTTAAGTATATGCCATTTTTTACCTAAAATTATATAAAAAAAAAATCAGACTTGACAAGACAAAGTAGTTGAAGAAATTATTCAGTCTCTGAGCCTCAAAGTAGAATGGTCACAGTATCTGACTACCAGAAATTAAAATATCAAACACACATTGATTTTTATGTTGTCAATTCCATTTGTTTTGTCACTTGTGAGAGAACTTCGCCATATTTAGGTAAAAGGAAGAAAGCTGACAACTAATGAACAGAGAACAAGCCATCCATTAATTGGGATAGGGCTCAGAAATCACCTTCAGAGTAGATACAGAAAATTCATCAACAATGTGTTTGTGGCACTGAACAAAACTTTCTGACAAGCAACAAGAAGCCCTTTTAAAGACAGACATTTCTGCTTGCAGCTTAAAGATTAAAGTGGAACAAGTCCTGGCACTTCTAGATGGCAACATTCGTAGCTAGGAAAAGCTTATTCTTCCTGAAATGCAGTATAACAAGATGTCTGGGCTATATTACCTACTTACCTTCTAAAAAGTTTCCATCTTTAAGAAGAGAGGTAGCTGTTTAACTGAAGGAGGAGGAGCAATTTGGTTTAGTCCTATGTGTCAATCTACCAATTTCAGAAGCTTACAACATCACTTGTGTCCTCTAGGGTCCATAGTAACATGAATTGTCTTTATCCAAGTGCCTAGCAAATCATTGTCACATAGCAGCAGTCGACCTTTCTTTTCAATCTATGCACTTTTCAAGAGTTATAAATCAGTTGACTTTCAAGCTCGATGAGATGGCATATGCCCTGGTTTGAAGAACAGATGGAGGCTTGGGGGAAAATTGTTTCTGCAGGCTTGCTACAAGCAGCACTGCTCCATAAAAGTGAACCATTCGCACTAATTTCTCACATAAATTATACAGGCAGGGAGCACCAGCCCATTCAGCAGAAAATCTTTCATCTAGCTTTCAGAGGTCATTTAGCAAATTTAAATTAAAGTTATTTCTGATACATGGCTGGGTTTTCATTCCATACGCTTTCAAGAGATGGCAATTTACATCAAACAAAGGAATGGCTTTAATTGTGTATGCAGGGAAAAAGGAACAGTAAATTAACTGCCACAATATTACTGTTTTCTAGAATCCTGGGATAAGTTGTGACTATTAATTAGCCACAGAGGAATTAATAACTGAAATATGGCAGCTCTGTACTATAGGAATCAGGTAAATTGTCACTACTCTTTGCAAGGCCTGTTTTAGACTCCAGCTGAATACTAGTCCCCAGATTCAGCGTTGATGTTGTTAAATAAAGGAGGTCTCAGTCATTTCCAGGAAAACATTCTTTACTTTCTAAGGGAAACATATTATTCAGCTGTTAAGCAAACGTACATGTCATTTTTTAATAAATATGGTACTTTATCTGAGCATGGAGAAAAGAGACATTTCATTAAATTCTTAAATTATAAATATGAAAGAAATGGAAAAGACCAGAGGACTGTAAAAAACCTAACTCTAGAAAGAATTACAGTTTTGTGAGCCACAAGTGGTAAGAAAGAAGAGATTGCATTGAGTAACCTCTAATACATAATATGACATAATTCAGTGTTTCACCAGAAATATTAGTTTAAATGTACAAACTAAAAACAACCAATGAGAATGTTGATGAGTATTGAAACAGTTACTTTGAATTTTTATGGGATTTCATAAAAACATAGTGTTTTGCTACAGTGTTTTGAAATAGCATTTTGATAAGATTCTTTTTTAATCTCTAACATCACACATTTATTCTAAGACCTGCAAAGACACCTCCATTTCAGATGTGAAAAAGAACTTAACAGAAGAGAGTAAAGCCATGAATGATTTGTAGATTAGTATTAAGAAGTAGTGAGCCAACAGAAAAATATATATTAGAGAGCCATTGGCTATGTAAATTTTTAATTACGTTTTTAAGCATGCAGTTAATTGGTGCACTATTATTAAGAAATATTTTTCAACTTAAAATTAATTCTAGTATAGTGCTTTTGAAAAGCAAGATTTGAACAGACTGAATTTATTTGGAATTAATGTTACTTAGCGGTGGGATGAAATCAATATAGAAATTTCAAACTTGAGAAACCTATCTTTTCAACACTTTCTGTGACTATATGTATCACAGAATGGAAACTGGAAGCACCGAGAGTTACTCAACAACTTTAAAAATGTTGCCTTAATTGAAGGACATAAGCTTGGTACCCTATTTTAGTCTGTAAATGAAAGATTGTTAATCTTAGCTAACTCATAAAATGCTAGAGTCAATATAAATAGTGACTTTTGAAGAAGAAAACAACTACATACCTTTTGAATATAAATATAAAACTAACACATTACTAAATATAAATGTAATTAGATACAAACTAACACTTCTTAGATGTAAGAGAGGGATTTAAGTCTGCTGTTATCAAAAGGATGATCATAACTTCTATAACTTTGATAACTCAAGACATATTTTATAGCCGATCAGAAATGGATTCCTGTCAGCATTATCAAGGACTAAAAACTTAATAGATCAGTAGGAAAATTTATAATATCATAGGGAGAAAAAGGGACAAGATAATGGATAATATTTATCTATGGCAATAAGGATCCTACTGTTATGCAGTCAGTAGGAATGTTGTTTTATTTGCTAGAAAAGATATTGCATTTGTTCTGTAGCTCTTCTGTATGATTTCAGGTCATAGAGTGGGTACAAGTGTAGTACATACATGATATTGCTTAAAAGATTTAAAGGAGTTTTCATTTAAATGAAAATCAGGTCATAGTCATTAAGGTGTGGCTATTTTTCAGTATTATGCATTTAAAAAAGGAAACTAGAACAGACATGTGATTGCAATTTTTAACAATCTCTAAGAAAAAAGTTGCATCCACATCAGCGAAGACAGCACTTTCGATAGTCATTAGCTGGGCACTAGTATCACAGTCACAAAGAACTGTGAATGGCATTTGTCTATACACAACTGTTTATGACCAGTATTTGCTTGTGCTTGCTTCAGTAAGCCATAGTATACAGATTACTAATAATTTCTGATTTAAGATAATGCAACAGAGCTATTGCTACATTTTTAGCTTAAAACCGAATAATTCTTTCTTGCTACCATGCCACATCCTAAGTTTGCTGTATTACTGTCTCCACAGAAAACTGTGGTTTTTACTGTCCTCTAAAAAATGAAATTACTATTTTCAGACTATTCTTTTACACTAAATCTGTTAATATAGTTGTTGGTTTTGTTTGGGGTTTTTTCCCAGAGGCAGCATTTAAAATTTGTTTCTCCAAGACTTTATTTCTTTACCTCAACTCATATTTCTAGTCTCTCTAAATTATTATGTATTATTTCTGGCTTAAGAAATTTTTGCTTTCAGTTGACTTCTCTTGAATCCACACTGCAATTTTCTGTTATACCAACACAATTGTATTGGAGACAGGCTTAAAAAGGATCACTGAAATGATTAAAAAAAAGGAGCTCTCTGGGGAAGATAAACAGAAGTCTATTGCAGAAGAAAACTCTGAACTATTTCGTAAAACATTAATGAAGACATTAAATAAAATAGAAACTAACACCACTCTGTTCTGTACCCACTGTGCCTAAGCATGATACATGGCCACTCCTCTTTGTATATAATCTTGCAAAAAGCTTTCATTCTGCATGACAACACTTGTGGGGGATTTACAAGTTTTAAGAAAACCTCTCTCAACATCTTTTATTAAGAAGATATTAAACATAGTTTAACAAAGAATGGAAGCAGAAAAAATATCTGTATATCTGAAAATAAATCAAAAAATGAAAGTATTCTTTTTCATAGGCAGTTTGTTCTATTTGCTTTCAGCTATCTGAGGCTGCAATTCCATGAGCAGCTGAACTAATCTAGCAGTTCATTGATGTCAAAAGAAAAAAAGTTTTGAGATCCTTCAACTGTCTCCCATTCTTCACTGTACTTCACCACTGTTTCTCTCTCCTTCACCAACACACAGCTTTAGCACTCATGGACTCTTTTCTGATCAAAGATCCCAGGACTGTGAACATGTTGCTGTTAATCGAGAAAAAAGACACATCCACTTTTTTCCCTGAGTTGGTGAGATAAATTTACTCACAGAGGGCTCTGATAAGCATCAGTGCCAGTGCCAAGTATGCCTTAGAAATGGAGAGCAGAAGAGGTGAAGAAAAGTTGGACCCTCCCCTTCTTATAGCAATAAGCTATTAAAACCCCTCAACTTCTAGAATTACATCTCACCTCTATAAATTGCAAGACATTAGTATAATAATGGGATCATTCTGTAGGGTAAATAAGCTCCCTCCAACTATTTTTAATTTGTTTTGGGATTTGAACTCTGGGAAGTGTTACCTAAGTTTATTTAATACTACATAGGGAACAATATACAGTGCTTATTCATGTGGTTTAATGGCAAGACATTACCACAAAAATGAAAAATGCCGAGACATTACTTGAGAGCTCTCCAACTGAAAACTTGTCTCCCTTCCAACTATATCAGTCGATATAAAAAGAATATATTTTTTCTTGCTTAAAATTTATCCCTCAAACTAGCAAAAAAGGTTGCACTTCCAGGAAAAGAAAACAAAATTTAAACCCCAGCTATTTTATGGAGAAAACCCCAAAACAAAGCATAACACCAAAACCAAAAAAAAACCCCAACCCAGCCCAACCCAACCCAAAAAAGATTTTTCTTGGTGCTGGGTATAGATACCAGGTTAATCATAGCAGCTCAGAATTTTATATAAACTAGTATACAACATGCTGATAAAACCAAATGAAGAATGAGAGATGCTAGTAAAAATTGCAGTTCTGTGGCATGTTCAGATTATTTGTAGTCCCTATTACCAAAAGCAACCTTCAATAATCTGCACAATGAAAAAGCGTATGCACAATCCAAATTCATGATGTGCAGGGAAGAACACTTTCTTTTACCGCTGCATCTAGTTTCTATCACCAAAGAGTAATTTTGCTACCATAGCTTATACTAGCCCCTGAAAAAAACAAGCTGTACAGAAGAGGGGATGAAGAGAAGTTAAAACGGTAAGAGTCACATCCTTAGTGAACATAGCTATTTTGGAAAAAAACATAAACCCCAAAAGATGGAAATCATGTTCATTTTGACATTTTGCTTGAGAAGTTTGCGTTTTTGAATTTGGTTTTCATTTCTCTGAAATTGCTAAAATTCTTTTGAAGAATAGAAGCTTTTTTTTCTTCTGCATGATGACTTTCATATTAACCTCACTCCCTAAAAAAATAATTTTTCAAACATTCTGATGGCTTTCTGTACTGTACAAAGAGACTGCATTTCAAACACATTCTTAATAATTCAGAAATACTTTCTCGGTTTTATCAACGTTCCTAGTCAAAGGTTTAATTGCATTCTGACCTTTTTTAATTCAGTAACGTATATTTAAAAATGGAAGTCCTTTTCAGACCTGAACTATGAGCTTTTATTATTCGTAGCTTGGTATGAGATTGTGCAAAAGAATATATTACTACATTTTGAAATAAAATTGTGATATATATAGGCTAAAAGAGAACTGCAGGATCCCACATATGTAGTCAAAGGGCTTATAAATATTTTAACACATTCTTTTCCTAAAAAGATCACTTTCTACTATTATCTAACTCCAAATTAACAACAATTTATGTTCCAAACTTTTATGTTTGTTACATATCAGAAACACATTTTCAAACCATACCATTATTATTCATTCTTTGTTAGTGGACAAAACCAAATGCTTCAAATTTGAAAAGACCCTTGAACATATGTTGAATAATTCAGCCATAGAAGTTGTTTATTTCTAGATCTCAAAAGCTACTGCTTTATCAAAAAATATGAGTATTATATATTTGCAGCAATTTTAAGGCACTAATATTGACACAGTTCTATTTAATGAGCATGAAAACAAACAAAGGATTTAAATTAGATACTAAAATATTACATTAAGTGTATGCCATTTAGCAAAGAAAGAATTCACTGACTGCTAGGAGATCCCCTGAATCAGGATGAAAAGTCTTGAATTCATTTTGTATGGATTTTTTTACTTTAATTGTAATCAAAACCAGAAATTTGTGTAGTGAGTTACAAAGATGGTGGGTTTCTTTTCACAGATATAATTAACAAATCATTCTCTATATTCACTTTCTGAAAATTACAAAAGGACAGCTTTTCTCCAGTTTTGAAAACAAAGGTTAGGAACACCAAGACAGTCATGTCTTCTTCTTTTAGAAATAAACATGATTACAGCCTCTAACACCAGATAATTTTAGGCTGGTATTATCAGAGCTTTTAATTTTTTTTTTTTTTTTTCCTCTGGATGGTGTTCTTTAAAACCAGGTTCAATTTCCTGTTCTTATATGTAATATTGATGATTGATATGTTATAATCATATTTTATCTGTTCATATGTTTTCTTCCATTAGGTCAAAACAGGTTTATTTATTTGAACTTGCAATAATAGTAAAACTTACCAACCAGAATGTCAGTATTACAGGAATATTCAAACAGACGCCTTTCTAAACTTAAAGACTTAGTCTGAGAATTCACATAGAAGACACATCTTGCTATAATGATCTTGTAGCGATATCTAATTTGCTTTGATCCCTTTTTTAAGAAAAGGCACCAAGGTGAATACCATGGTTTATCTGCACAGTTAAATCTTGTCCATGCTTAGGATTAATTTGGAGTAAGAATGCCTCTTTCTAAATTTAGTGCATTTTGGAAATAATTAAGCTAAACAACAACAACAAAGTACTATTATTTCAGAATTAAAAATTCAACACATGCAGCTATTCAGAAATAGTTCTGAATAGTTCCTGAACTTTAAATTTATATCTTATCTAGTACTACAACCATAGTTATATGTAGCAAGCCCTCACAGGAAATTAGTCATGGGCTTGAAATTAGGGTTATGTGGAACTGTTACAAAATCAAGGGTCTCTCGTGCATATTTTTTTGGTACATATTAACACAATTCATGGATATTAAAACATTTCAGATTCTTCTGTTCTGGCTGAAGATGACTGTATTCTGTCCACAGAATTACAATAAAGTGAACAAGAGTTCAAACTGTATTCAAAACAATATTTAATGTCTGACAATTATGGTTATTTTGTCTCATTTCAGTAATTATAAAAAAAAACAACAACAAAACAAACAAAGAAACAAACAAACAAACAAAACCCTACAGTGTATTTTGTAGGAAAGAATAAAATCCTGTAGTGTTTTCCTTTGTCTGAACAAATCGTGTTTCTGAGACCCCCCTGCATTTTCTCTCATGCACCACTTGGTAGACAAACTAACAAGAGTGAAATGAACCATGATATACATTACATCTAAACAGAGCAAAAACCCCATCTCATAATAAAATGTTGATATTGTGCAATTATGGCAGGATTAAAATATCACTGTTATCATTTATTTCTTCTTTTTATCCTTCCACTACAATCATGATTCATGCAAATAAATATAGTTCAGCAAGATTTTATAGAACATTTTGCATAGACATGTTTCATCATAAAAATATTTTTTTCATTTTCATGAATTTAAGCGGTATTGAGTAAAATATATTTCTAAAATAATTACTTATTTAATCAGATTTACAAATAAATATGATGAACTGATGAAAATTAGCCATGAGAAAACAAGTGAAAAATACAGACCTTACTTTATCTGTACCTTTAAATATTAGCTAATGATGAACAACATTCTCACCCTTTTGCAGCAGTGGGCACCCTCTAAGACTTTAGAAGCTATCAAAGGTAAAGTTTGAACTAGAAAACTCCTATTTGCTTGCTTCATCTACTTAAACTGCACAATAATCAATGATGGTTGCATGCCAAATTAAACAACAGTCTCAAGTAACTCTACTACCTCAGTATTGTTTTCTCGAGTGCTTGCCACAGAACTCAGTCTGGATTGATTTGTGACTACATCAAGCGGCATGGAATAAGGGAAATAAGATTGGACCCTGCCACGTGCTAATGTAAGAGTGGGATAGTCCGCTACTATGCTGCCTTCTTGCATGTATGCTTTAGTATTGATCATTTGTTTCTAAAGAAAGGATTAACAGCAATAGCAAAAGCAACTGTTGCATGACATCTCAGTCCTATATTGCACTAGCTACATGCCAATGTTTTCCTGTGGTAGGTGGACACTAGGGACACATTAGGTCTATAAGATTGCAAATTGTGTTAAGAAAAAAATACGTGCTGGATCTTTGACTAGAGACTCTGCTATTGTGACTGTATTAAGGTAGTATGTTTTCAAACAATTCAAACTGTCAGATACAGGGAGCAAACACTTACTCTAGACATTCAGCTGTGGCTGGAAGGCTTGTAGATAGCAAGTTAGCAAGATGCCACAGAATCAGAGAATCATAGAGTATGTCAAGTTGGAAGGGACCCACAGGGATCATTGAGTCAAACTCCCTGCTCCTCGCAGGACTATCTAAAACTAAATCATATGACTAAGAGCATCGTCCAGATGCTCTTTGAACTCTGACAGGCTTGCTGCTGTGACTACTTCCCTGGGGAGCCTGTTCCAGTGACCGCCTGCCCTCTCAGTAAAGAACCTTTTCCCTCATGTCTCATCTGAACTTCCCCTGATGCAGCTTCATTCCATTTTCTCATGTCCTAAGTCAACTACGCAGTCAGTAGCATCATCTAGTGGAATGCTAGTCCTTATGATGGAAATATATGCATCAAAGAGCAATTAAAATGAGGTAAATTGTCTGCACCTCTCAGTCTGATTTTGAAAAATTAAAAGTTATAATGCCTCAAGATAAAAACTAAACTCCAGATTTTTTGCAGTTGATTGCAAATCACCTTTGGGTCTTACCTGGTAATGAAAGGTTAGCATGCAGACTTATGTTGTAAGCTTGTGAATTTTAGAGCAGAAAGGACATTTCTAGGGTCGCCTAAAGAACAGTTGCACTGGAATCTCATTCTGATCATGGGTAAAGTTTTGTGGGATAGAGATTCCCTTTGCTGCAAGAACTATTAATTGTTCCCTGTGGTGATTCAACACTGCTATGGGCAACAAAATAGTAGCACAAATCTCTCTTCTATACTTCAATAAGCAAAAAAGCTACCTTAAAATCTAGTTACTAACAAATTATGTAGTACCACTTACCACACTATAGGTCTAATCCTGTTGGCTTTGTTAGGAGTACAATCAGCTATAAGATTGCAAAATCCCTCCTTTTTGTATTGAATTAACATAGCTATACATTTAAAATTGGTATCATGTTCTTGACATGAACAATTAAAAAAATTCTACAAATCTGACATATTTTGCTCATGCATATCATGTTCATTTTCTGTAACTATCACTGCTTCCAGCAAAATCTTATTTTAGTCCAATAAATAACACACATAAAAAAAGTAATTCATGATAACCAAAATAATTAAAGAGTAGGAGCAGGTTAAAGATCAGCATTCATTTTTCAAATTAAATTTAAAAGTCTGCAGTAGTTACTTAGAAGATTGGCAAGTTTTACAAATAACATCACCAAGCCTTTTAGAAAGAAACACAGCCGCATTAGAATGGAGTCATTAGGCAATACATTTATTTTGAAGCCAATTAACCTTTTGTCAGAGAAATGTCGGAGCTGTAATGGTTTCAGCAGTGGAGGTCAGCCTGTAACAGAGGCACGTATGACAGCGATTACGCTGTCTGACATATGCTGTAGACTGAGACTACAGCTGTGGAATGAGAATCTGCCTTCGTTTGTATTCTGCTCTGCATTTTCAGGGAGCAGGCAATCTTGACCTATCCATTTAGGTAATTAAAGCTTCTATTTGGAAGTGTCCTGCAGGAAGGTGAAATGTGGGGGAGATAAATGGCTGCTGCTCACTGTATCCAGCCACTTCCATCATTTGATGGACTGCCTGAAACAGGCTGCATTGCCAGGTCCTCATAAAAATAGAGATGAATTGGGCAGGAGACAATTCTCTAAGGCAAAGCAACTCTGTCATCTTCCTTTTTGCAGCATATAATTTAATTGTTAGCCAAGGTAGACAGCTGACTGAGGGGCCTTTCTCTAATGGCTTCCCCACCATCTTCCATTTGCTAAGAAATTATTTCAGTTTACTTACTTACAAGCTAACTTTGTTTGACAATGAGAGATGTCATTCCAATAAGCTCAGCTGCTTGTCACAGCTGTGCCAGGACTTACCTTCCAGGCGATTTTGTTTCCTTTAGTATCATGCTCAAGGGCAATTGGGAAGTCTCCTCGCTCATAAAACTTGCGAAATGCTGTGGGCTTTGTTGGTCTTTCTTTAAATGCTCCTGCAACTGGGGGCCCTCTTACCTTAAAAAACAAAACCAAACAAAACAAAAAACCCCATAGTTCAGTGTAATATATTTTTAGAAAAAGCCTAATCCATATGTCTCAAAATAGATACGAAAGAAGAATAACATTGATCTCCCAAATGATAGTTTGCTTTCTTCTTTACATGTTATACCTCACTTCTTTGAAAGTACACTTTGGCAATGATCTACAGGTATCGTTAACTGTGGGGTTTTTGTTACCACTTTCAGATTGTCACATTAAAACTGTTTATATTTCAAAGTAGCTATCTCCATTACTGCAGCATTTTTAAGCAAGAATGAAACACCAAGAACATATTGACATTATGTAGCAGAAGTTGTTGGAAAATCAAACATTTCTCCTTTTCCTGTTTGTTTCTTTCTAGAAGTCACTTGACTTGATTTCCATGTAATGTAACTGTCCCCAACTTCCATTCATTGTATTTCCCTGGCCATTACCTGATCTCCTTCACCATATTGTTTCCTCAAATGCTATGGATCTGGCTTTCATATAACTTCCAGCCCTTCAGTATTGATGGCTGAAGCACTGGAAGAAATGAAGTCTCTCAGATCTCTCCTCTCTGCCTGTGAAAAAATTTGATTTAGCTCGACTTAGTTCCTTATCTGAGTTATTGCTGGTTAGCATATTGTGTAGCCTGAGTGCCTGAATGCCAGTCCAATTCCAAAATGCCACACTGGAACTTTTTTCTCAGCCAAACATAGTAGTAACAACAACTAACAATTGGCACTAAGATAACAGAATTTCGAGTACTTATACGAAATCTATTGTTTAAGCTAATTAACAACGCTAATCTCAAATGCTAGAAGAGACTATGAGAGCTAAACTAATCTCAAATGCCCTTGACAACTGATTCTTCCCTGAGAAACTCCTGCCTTTTTTTTGTTTTATAGCCATATATCTGGGACATGAACTTCCTACAATTCTCTGCGTATCTCTTTTGTCAAAAATGCCTTTATGACTTGCTACCTTTTATAACATAGAAAGTGTCATTTTCAGAAAAAGGTGAGAGCTTCAAGGATCATAAATCATACCCAATATTTTGTATTGTTCTATTTGTCTCTCTGTCTTCAGTGACCCTTAAGTTAGTTTCTAGCAGTACAGACATTCAGCTTTCCAGGGAACAGAATGCAAACATGTAACATCCTTTGTTTCATTTGTGCTATTCTGTAATTTAGCTGTGCTAACTACAGATCTAAAGCTGACTTGGCACTTTTTTCCTCCAAAGTATTTTGACATAATTTTCCACTGTCTGAGGTAAAGGGGTCCACTAGTGATACGCCTACACTCTACTACAAATTAAACTAGGGCTACTAAACTGTGACCTATTGTTGCATATTGGTGTCATTGATAGACCATGTCTAGTGAAAACAGATTTGATAATGCATAGCTGTAACTTTGTTTAGTAAACACATCTGCAGCAGCTGAGAGTAATACTCCAAGAAAAGTATTTCTAACCAATGTAAATAAATCTACACTTACTGTTCTGCAGAGGAACAATTTGTTCTGTGCCACTAGTATAAGTACTTTCACTTGTCTTTAATTTTTTTGGCATTTCAGGCAAGTCTATGAGTTGCTATTCGAGGCCCCTAGAAAAGCGTCTGTTCTTTTTGTATATTTTTCACACACAGGACCTTCACATGTCCTTTAAAACATTACTTTCTGAACAATATTAGGAGTCACTGTTCTATTAAATTTTAACTTAAATTATTGATAAAGAATATGTTATCTTGATTACATGACATATAATCTTAATTATTTCCTGCCAACTATCACCATTAGAGGTAACTAATGCAATCCCAAACTGCATCTTATCTGAAACCAAACATTTTCTTCTTCCCAACTTATGTTAGTAAATTTGCTATCAACCTTTTTCTACTGCACCTTGACAGATTTTCTAGAAAATATGTTTGTGTTAATTTGACGTCTTCCTATTCTTTATTCAAGAACAAAGAAACTAGAAGGACTAAAAGGATCTTATCAAATCCATTCTGTTGTGCATTATCCTTACTTCAGTGGTTAGAAACCACATCTTAAATAGTATGCCTACTCTGATCTGCCATCTCAAAAAAGATATGGTAGAATTAGAAAAGGTTCAGAGGAGAATAATGACTGAGGGTATGGAATGGCTTTCACAAGAAAAGAATAAACTGGGAAAATGATGACTAAGGAGAAATAAAATAAAGATCTATAAAATCGTGACTTCGTGGAGAGGATGAATAAGGACAGATTTTCCACCTCTCTTTCAGTAAAAGTATAGGGCATCAAAAAAATCTAGTCAGTGACAAGTTTGGAACAAACAAATGTGGTTATGTATTCATGCAGCAAGTAGTGGATTTATGGAACTCCTTGCCAAAAGTCAGTGTTGGAAATCCTAAAAGTTTCTGTACATTCAAGTTGTGACTGGAAAAGTTGACAAAAGAGAAATCCGTTCAGGTTTACTAAATCCACATTATCATTGATCAGAAATAAAATTAGTATTATCCTTTTTTTATGCAATACAGTCTGTCTGGTAGATCTCTTAGCATTACATTTAGTCTCTCATGGCCACATCACACTGGCATCTCATAGTTCTCCTTTGATTAACTGCCACAGCAACTATCTTTTCCAGTTGATGAGCTCTCTGTTAATAACAGAATTTCTTGTCATTAGTTTTAAGTGAATTATCTTGTACTTTGTACTACTATATTTAATTCTATTTCTATTACACCAGTTCTCAAGGGCTTCCGCGTCCATCTGTGTGACATTGTGATCTTCATCTGTTTTAATAACAACTCCAAACATTATGTCAACTATAAATTTCATTATGCAATCCTATTTTTTTTTGTCAAGGTCACTAATGAAAATATTAAATAAGGCTAGCCCTAAAACCACCTCTTAAGAAATTCCATTAATAGCTTTCACCTATTATCATATCTCTCATTTCAACATTACATGTCATTATTGTCTCCACTTCAATATAGAGTTTCTTACCCATCTTACGCATCTCATAATTCTTGTACGGTATAACTAGCAAAGTAGTGTGTATAGCTAGAGAAGTAGCAGCATAACAAATGCTTGAAAATAGTCTAGAGAGAGAGTTGTTGTTTTTCCCTTTGTCTTAAGGATGTTTTTCTTGTCAGTTTGGTCTGTAACAGGCATGGAGACCTTTTAAATACCAGGAAGAGCAACTAACTCCAAAGCAATGAAATGATCTAGACAGGAATGAGCCTAAGATCTGCCTAGAACAAAGAAATATCAACGATCAGGAAGAGAGTGGAACTGTCCCTGCATTGAAGAAACGGTACCTCGCATGATTGAAGAGTACTGTTGCTCTGCTTTAAGTTTATTACATGGAGACAATTTGTTCCTTTTGTTTGCATCTGAGAAAAGCAGATTACGAGACATTCACTAGAATGGCTGCATTGAGCTAATACTGTTTACATTTTACAAATAGTTTCCTTTCCTTCCTATCTTTATGAGACCATCACTATCATATTTGGTATTCTGAACACTGTTCTCTAACTCAGACCTCTCTTTGGGTCATTCTAGCTATGCATCTTCAACAGTCTGCCTGAGGAAAAGAATATGTGTATGATTTACTTTTTCACTTTTTATAAATCCTATTCTATTTTGTATTATATATTTATTTTCCTATACTTAGATTTTAAGTAGCTCTTTCTGAGACCAGACTTCTTTTTGTTTTCTATTTGCAGACTATGCAAGGAATGCTAGTCACAGATTCAGGTTAATTGCTATAAAAAATTAATAAAAGAGCAATAATTAAATTCTGGAACAGAGTGTCCACAGTGAGAAGCTGTCTCAAAATCTTTAGGCCAGACAAGTTCTCCAGGAAACAAAGTCAACTTTACTTCTTTTTTGCTATTCATACAGAAGATATGTTTCTCCCAATAGAAAACTGTTCAACAGTCCTTCCTAACAGCTGAATGACCATTCTTAATAGCTCTTTTCCTCATGCAGATTTAGCACTTCTCCATGTATAATTCATTAGGACCTTCCTAGCTGTAATGTGACAGTTTCTGAAGACACACCTGGTCCAAAATTTCAGAATGTAGAAATCAAGAGGGGTAATACCTACTGATCCTGGTAACAGTTGAAAAAATCTGATTTACTGAGCTGCTTACATAAACTACGCTTTTCAGAATCTTACAGAAATGTTATGGCTTGAACTTTTAGGGTAAGACTAATATACTTTTAATGGCTCATGGGCAGCTGGTCACAAAGGGAGTTTCTAGAGGTTGGTATTGGATCTGATACTGTTCAACATCTTTATAAAGGATGTAGATGACAGAACTAAATGCTTGCTTACCAAGTGAGTGGATCATACCAAACTGGGAAGAGAGGTACTATACGCCAGAAGGAAGAGCCACCGTGCTGAGAGGTCTTCACAGACTAGCAGGCCGGGCCAACAAGATTTGCATATATGTAATGTCTTGCACATGAGATAATTGATAGAATAATCCCAAACAGCAGTACAAGCTGGGTGGCATCTGACTAGTTGGGGTGTAGCTTTGCTGAAAAGTACCTGGGGATTCTTGTGGACAGCACTAAACTTGGGCAAGCAGTGCCTTTGCAACAATGAAGGCAGAATGAGCCCTGGGTTGCATCAGTAAGGGTATAGTCAGCAGATCAAGGATATCCACTCTATTGACATTTATTAGGACACACTGCAATATTGTGTCCAGTCTAGTCCTCCCAGTTCATGACAGAAACTGAAAAAAAAGGGAGAAGGTCTAGCAGAGGACCATGAAGATCATTAGAGGTTTGAAGGTCTTGACAGAAGGTTCAAGAAACTTGATGTGTTCAGCCCAGAGAAGAGAAGGCTGAGGGAAGGATCTAATCACAGTCTTCCAATCCCTAACAGATAGAGAAGACGGAGGTGTTCTCTTCAGAAGGATGCACAGGACAAGAGACACCAGGTGCAAATTGCTTCAAGGGAAATTGTGTCTGGATACAAGAAAAGACTTCTTCACTGTCAGAAAAAATTAAACACTGGAATAGGTTGCCCAGAGAAGTGGTGGAATCTCCCTGAAAATATTCAAGATTTGGCTTGGCAGGGACCTTAAAAAAACCAAATCTAAGACCCAGCTTTCAACAGAAGACTGGACCAGATGATCTCCAGAGGTACCTCTCAGCTAAGGCTTCTCTGTGATTTTATGTTCCTAAGTAAAATATACAAAAAGAAATCACACAATGTTTTTCCTTGTGATAATGAGTTTTGCCTTTTTACATTTTATATTGTTACAATTACTGACTAAAAAGGTCATTCTGAAAGTATTCCGTTTATTGGAAAAACAGTAACAAATACTATCTTCAACCTAACAAAAATACTTCATTGCAACATAGCTAGAAAGATTAAGATTAGAGTTCCAGTTAATTAAAGGCTAATACTCATGATGGCAAAGTATATGAAGCAATAAACAGTTTCTGAGGTTCGTTAAATGCCAAAGAGAAGTTGAAGAGTTTGATAATTGCAAAACTAATTTATTGTAATTCTGTGCCATTGAACTATGTGACAAGATAAAAGATACAAGCCATTAAGCAAAGAAAAAAAGGAGAAAGACCATATTTCTTTCATTGACTCATGGGCATTTAAAACCATTGTATCAGGTTGCATTCTCACACTTTTCAGTGATGGCACATTAGGAAAATGACTAAGAAAAATTATTTGAAGTCAGGTTTAAACAGTGATTAATTATTTGAAGACTGAATTTTCCAAATTTCCTGAGTGTCAAACTGTATGCATACTCAGGGACCTAAACACATCCCTGCATAGAATAACTGGTGATTTTCATGAAAACTAACACTAGTTTCATGAGCAGTTTGAGCCAGACAAAAATTGACACCGACACAGAGGTAAGTGGTCTTTCCGACCTCATGCATCTCCATGCTACCACAATGTACTGCCCTCCATTAATGACAGAAGCTTTCAGGTACATATTTAGAGGACAAGATCAGGAACAAAGGGATGGTTTTGTTTTGTTTTGGGTTTTGGTGGTGTTAGTTGAGGGGTTTTTTTGTTAGGTTGATTTGTGAAGTATTAGATCCTTAGGGTGGTTACTGCAAAGATGAGTGAACACTTAAGCTGGCAGAAGGGAGGGAGCAGCATGGAGTGGGACAGGAAGAAATAGGTGACTGATTCTTCAAGGAGAGGTGCTGAATTTATATTGAACACCAAGAATTGTACATACAAGTTCTTATCTGCCTATGCAGATATAGGTTGTTTTATTCAAATCAGAAGTCAGTAATTTTTCAAGTGCTATGGGGAAAATAAAAGATGTGATCACATATTAAGTTGTAGGGATTCAGGATATTAAGAAACTAATGTTTTTACTTCCTTAAGTAGAATGGACTGAGATCCTACTGTTGTTATATGATATGCTATGTTTAATGAAATTATATGATATGTTTAATATGTTATATTAAAAAAAAAGACCAGTTACATTGTAATCAAATTTAATGGTTAAAGACATATTTTTATTTGATTAACCCAGGTTAATGCATTTAGATGAGAATTGGGAAGAATGAAAAAACTTCCATTTTTTTGTCTGCCAAGTTCCTTACATGAAGACTGGAATTTAACCTGATCCTTTTACCTTTTCTCCTCACAAAAAAAAAAAAAAAAAGCATCAAATTTATTTTTTAAGCTATAAAGATTAAAAGTTATATGACCACTCAATTGTCTTACCTAAAAAATGCAATCATCTTCCTTGAAAATATAATACCACATTATCATCTTGAAGAGCAAAATTTTCAGAAATAAAATCATAAATCCTATTTCTTTGTATTCAAACTGAAAAATATATTTGTATAAAATTGCACTATATCCACAGAATGGAGTCTACTAATGCATGCTGCTGTCTCAGGGACATGTATTATAAGTGATGGCATCAAGGAAATGTTTGTGTAACCACTGACAGGATCTTTGTCTCATTCTCCTCTTGTACTGGTGTTAAACTAACACTCTACTTGGCTAATGCCACATAGTCCAACTGGCAACTCACTTATTTCCCCACAGGAAAAATCACCATTCATTTCCTTGTGTACCGGAGCCAGAAGCTGCTGCCAAATCCTAATGTAAACCTCAAGTAAAAAGGAAGATATATTAAATAAGTCAAATAAATTACACCATGCAATGATGAAATGATCAAGCTAGCAGGAATAAAGGCCAAATAATATACCTAGCACTATGCGGTGCCATGGTGACACGCAAAGCTTTCCTAGAATCATCAGCAAGGCCCTCATCCATGTAGTGAGCTCTTAACCTGGCTTACCAGGCAACAGCAGAGCACTGCCTAGTTACAACTTGTGCCCAGAGAGGAAGCCTACGTGCAAAAGCCATGATCCCCAGTTTGTGGTTCTGGAGTTAGTATGCACATAGGCACTTTATGTGTTTCTATACTTGCAACACAGGCAAGCCCATCATCAAGACAAGCCCAGCAATCATGTTTGAGAAAACATCAAGATTTTGCAGTTACCTACCAACACAACAGAACAATAGCATGATAATAGTATTTGGTGACATATTCACAGATTTTCTAATAAACTTAAGTAATGGTAGTAGTAAAGACATGGAAACACAAATCTTAGCAAGTGTTAACAATCAGAATCTGCACTGGGCATCCCCAAGAGTATCTACTCTGTCTGGCAATAAGCAACAAAGCCTGTACTGCTCTGTCTTCATTAACTGATCCTAATTTGATTAAACTAACATAGGTGGTTAATACATTCTACAATCATGTTTTGATTTTGCTATGCAGACATACTGAAAATGAGAAACTTCAAATGACAGAAGAGGCAGAGTAAGATGTCCCTATAGGTACTCTTGAGTTCCACATTAATTCCTTTTATTTAATATCAATATCACAAGCATTCAATATCAAAAGAACATGATCCATCAACATGTATCAGACAAAAGCTTTTTATGTCCAAAAAGAAACAGGGAGATCTTCACATGTGCCACTCTTGATATGCTTTAAATGGTGCCACATCTAACGCTTAAAAGCTGCTTCTGGGGCTACTGCTCAAATCTGGACAACAGATCAAAGCCCATCTCATAGCTTCAAAAGTCAAAATGAGAGAAATCAATTTTAAGACCCCAAAATGAAACTACTGATAGAAGGTCAGCAAACATTACAAATGCTTCTAAAGTACCAGAACTTGAAAGAAAAATCAGACATGTGATTTTGTACAAAGATATTGTATCTCATTATTGCCTTGAGACGCTACTGAAAGTAAGTCAGAGGCTGCATGCAGAATTACTCTATTTCATCACCTCAGAAATGTTATTTTTGATTGGGGAAAAGATAAGCTGTTTCGATAAGCCAGATGTGCCTATGTTACAAAATGCTCTACAGCACTTTGTTCTCAGAAGGTCCTCCATCTCTTATTCTCTACTGGAGTATATTGTAACTATTTCATATCATTTAGATTTCTCTCCTGATGCTTGCCAAGCAATTTCCTTTAATGCAAAGGGAGAAGAGTGACAACTGCTAATATATTTCTCTCCTTCTTCCAGTCTACAGATGAATAGTCTTTTTTTTTCTTGCTTTATTAGTTTCACAAAGCTTTCTGGTGCATCAATTGCACTAAATCCGGGAGTCTTCTAAAATTTTTCCTGATTGTGGAAATTCTTCCATCTGCACTCTAATGTTTTGAAAAATATAAATTCACTGTGAGTACATTTTTATTCATTTTTCAGCTGGGATCACAAGTGTGCTTCTGAAGTGGCACCCAATTGCAGTTCACATCATGAAGCAGTTTCTAAGTGGAGGAACTAGAGTCCTTTCAGACAATAGTCAGTCTGAATGAAGAAAAACCCTGAAATGTGTAAAACGTCATATCCTCAGTCTCAGCTCTTTTCCTCTGGTGATCCTCTCCTATTGGCCTGCACTGCTCCCTGATGTAGAAGTAACCACAACATTCTTTATGGCTGCATATGTATTTTTGAATGTCAAATCTACATAATAAAGTTGTAAGAATGTTGTTGGCTAGGAAAAAAAAATGAACATGTGGCTTTTATTATTTTTAGCAATATAATTCAATTACAATTTTTTTTTATTTCTGTAATCTTTTGTTCTTTATAATGCTCCTATACATTATCATGGCATATCTGTGTGTATTTCAAAGTAAAGAACAGTTGGTAAAACTATAAAACATTAGGAGAGTTATATACTCAGTCTATTTTGCATTTCCATCACACACACGTGTATGAAGATCCATGCTGGAATACACCTAACATCCTAACTTATTATTGTGACCCTGACAGAGGATATCTAGGGAAGAGAATTAAAACAAGGCCATAATACAGCAATCCTGCTTCTTGTTACTCTAAATTGCCAAAGTCCTGTCCTCCCTTCCACTTGGATCTATACTATCCCTTCTCTTACACTAATTTTGGTGTTTGCCTGGTCCTGCACTGAGCCATTTCAATGATTTGAACTGCCAGGAAACTTTTCAAATTATTTTGTTAAAGTATTTTTTTGCTGGACAATGTACTGAAATGGTTCAGCAGAGTTGGAATGCCACCACAGTTGCTGAAAGTGAAGGAGAAGGAATGGCATGCCCATGGTAGCTAGAATTCAATTAACTGAAACTGCTACAGAACCAAATCTGGTAAGAGGTTAACATTTTTTCCCTGGCAGTTATTCCATACCTAGGAGGTGGCAAATAAGCCTCATTATGTGTTTTGGTAAGTATGTTTTCTGACGCTGACATCTTGTGTAGGTCTAATGTGTTCCATTGGAAAGCTTAATTCCAAAAGCATAATAAAAAATTCTTTTGAATTATTTAAACATTAATTTTTGGAGGGTGAAAAACAAGTAATAGATAGGGAGAATACAGGTGAGATGACAATAAGGAGCCTATGACAGCAACTTTCAGAATATATTGAAATAACACTAACTCCTATTAGAACTGTGGAAACAAACTTATCTCTATATCATGGAAAAATTAAAAATATAGAAATTTCTCTTTGTTCCAACTGGGAGCAGTGTCTGAAAATATCTAGGCTTTTCACAAAAGAGAACAGGGCCCTCTTGGGTCAGTCAGCTTTTGAATCACTGGTTTAGTAGCCCTTAGATGAATCATTTATGTGAAGACATAGACTCTGAAAGGCTGGACTGTCCTGTGAGCTAGCCAGAAACTTGCTTGGGTCATGACAGAACATTGTTTAAACAATTAAACACTGGACCAAAAAGGTAAAATCACTGCATTCCAATTCTGATTGTGACAGACTCCATCTGTAGTTTTGGTGACACAACATTTTGGCACTAATTTCGCATTTTAGAACTGGATTAGAATTATTTGCCAACCTTATAAAAATCCAGAAGGTCAAATGGGGTTGTGATGAGTTAGCTATCACCTTTCATAAAGTCATGCTTTAGCTCTCTATAGAATGCACCTGGAAACTTGCCATGGCTAGAGGCTTCAGCTAGCAGAGCAATTACTACAGGGCCCTGATTATGCCCCCATGATTAAAAACAATGCACAAAATTCTATCCTACGGCTATCTTCAATAGCAAATTACTTGACTGCATGTGAAGAGATGGAATAGGAACACTAAAAGCAACAGCTAAAGAGGAAAGGAGAGGAATAGTGGGTTCCTCATTACCCCCATTACCTATCCTCATTTGCCCCATCTTGAGTAAACAGCACAGTTCTATGACCAGACCCCGTATGTCCTACAGTCCTGTATATGTTTGCCAACCTACTACATTTTTAGTCTGAAGAACCAAGTGGTAGAACTGAATACCAAACCACTGGTAGAAGCCATTATCTATTAAAAAAAGTTGTGAAATCAGAAACCCCTGAAATAGGTTAAGAAACTGCTTAAAAAGCTACTACATATTTTATTCATTTCATCAAGTATTATTTATTGAACACAACAAAGGTAACCTGAGCTTAAAAAGAACAAAAACTTTGTATCTAAAGAGCCAAAGCAGTTCCATTTTCTTTCCAACTTCATGTGTGACATGCTTCCAAAACCCCAAAAAATTAGAAGAATGATGGATCTGAAAGCAAGATGACACCAACAGCTGGATGTAAAATTATCCCCCCCAACTTCACCTCTTTTTAAACATAAAGGAAATGAACCGTTTTTAATTGCTAACTTCTTTTGCATCACTTGATAAAGTAAGTTTACCCACCATTGTTCAGTTTGAGAATTACTGCTGAAATATTTATAAAGCATTTAGTAGTTGCTTATTTAGAAGCACTTCCTTATCTGCCTTAAACAGATAGAAAATCTCACATGTAGGAAATAATTCCTGGTGTGCTATAACCACAAAATTCAGGTATAATAATATATCAAACACTATTCATAGAAATAGGAAAGCTTTTATGAAACCTGATGATTTTTAAAGGAAAAATAAAAGACATTATTTCAATCAATATAAGAATATGAATAAATCCAAATGCCTCAAAGTGTATTCAAGCCACTATACTTCTATTATAACTTTGACCATTAAGTTGATTGTAGGTCTTAGCTTACTCCCTATGCAGGTGTTAGTAGGCTGCACTTAAGTGAATTGCCAACCTTTCTTGATGAGCAAAACTCAGAAGACAGTTTCATACTTTACTTTTTGAGATCTTATGCCATAGAAGCGAAGGCCTTTAACTCATAATGAGAGAGTATGTTACATGCATGTTCGCTCTGACTGCAGCAATAAATTGTGAAAACATGCATTTTTGTAATAAACTTGAAAAAAACAATATTTATCAATAACAGGACAAATTTTTAAGATTCCCCCCAAAACAATCTTTCCATATGTTACATATTTTTCTTTCCTCAAATTACTTTATGAATAATATACTATATTGGAAAGGAAACACTTCTGTTTTAACACAATTCAAAAGAACATGCCTGACTATATGCATCTGATGATTTCCACTGAAATCAATATATCCTTATAGCCACAATTCACATTAAAGTTAATATGATATGATAATATTTTTCTGGTTTTTTATATGAATGAAAGCAGCTTCTTATGCTATCATGAACATTATTATCAATAACAGTAGAAATCACTGTCACATGAACTGATGCCATTGTCAAAAAGCCTTTCAACAAGCACTCATAGTCAGCCATTTGACCATCTGTGCCTTTTGCAAAGTACACCCTACAAAATATTAAACTGCCAGTGACAACACAGAGAATAGACTTAGCATAGTTGATATGTTACCATATTTACCAGTAGTTTACCAAGGTTTCAAAAAATGGTGTACCAGAAAGCATATGTGAAAAGCCTTTTTGCATATCTGAGTGGAGTTCTCAGTTGAGTTAGTGGGCTGTTCTAAGGCTTTTAGGAGAAGCTTAAAATCTGAGGACAATCAGCATTCTTGAAGCTATATATACGTTCTCTACATAGGAGACATTCTGCCTCTATCTGTTAAAATTTATCTCCACCTAATATTTGAGTTATCTTCATGCTTCTTTCTTTATTTAATTGAAAGCCAGTCTAGCACTTCAATTTATTTATTTCTTTGTTATCATTAGAAACAAATGCAGAAATTCTACACACATGAATCCTTCACTTCTATTCCCTTTGTCTAGACATATACATACAGCTTGTCAAGATCTGGTTTGGGGTGTAAAGTTTCATCTATGCGAGTATTTTTTCTACTTATCTAATTGCCTTAGCTCTTTCAGATTCAAATCCATCACCAATGATTGTGTAAGATATTATTGGGACAAACTAGTAGCAAGAATAGTAGTTCTACCACCATTTTTTAAAAGACCATTTGGTCAGGAGTTGATATTAACTGTTTGGACATCATGATGTCTCAGGTATGTGGTAAAGTAGAGCTAGATTAACTTTTCTTACTTAAGGTCAAGGGCCTCCCCTTTTTAAAAAAAAATTTAGTATTGTTTTTGTGATCCTTTATTTCTGCCATGTTACCAAAAATGTCTTGAAATATTACAAATATCTCTCTTTTCAGTAAGCTGATTAGTTTTAGACTGGAGAGTACTGACAGGGTTTTTTTGGCTTTTTTTGCCACTTTGAAAAGAAGTCTGAGACTCAGATTCTTTTCAGCATCATCATCATTCACTGACGTAGGCTGTCCAACTGCTTCAGTTGTAATTTCCTCAGTTTCTTTCTGCATAAGATAATTAGACCTTAAAATGTCACTTCAGCAGCTTGCTAGCCTTCCTGTCCTATATATGTATGTGATTATAGATTCAGCTAGATACCATTTTTTCATTATTGCATATATCTTTTATTCCATCTAGACTTGAAATAACTCAGAAGATTGACCTAAGTTTTTCTATGGTTCACAGGAATCTTCCTGGCAGTATATTTTTGCATAGGAAGACATCTTCTATATAGCTAGTCAAAACAGAGTTTTCGCAGATTTTTGGAGCACATTTCATTCTTTGCACACCAAGAATCCCCATGACAGATGTGGAGTTTTTTCTTCATCTTCCAGCAAATATCACCAACTATGTGTTTTCTTTTCCTCATCATGATTATTTCCTCTTCTTATAGTCCTCATCTCAGAAGCTGATCTGCTAGGGTGCTGATGGGAACAGAATCTTAACCTCCCCCAGTTCTGAGCCTAGCAGGAAGCATGAAGATCCTCACAGGCAAAAGTCAAAGGATAGAAACAGAGTATCTTCAGTATATTTTATCTGCAAACTAGCTGTAACTACATACACAGCAAATGCATAAAACTTAATAATTTTCTTTTCTTGGTGATTTGAAGAGTCTCAAAATGAACAAGGACCTTTTTACTCATGAGAAACGGAAAGGTATGCACAATGGCATGCACAAAGGTGTGCACACTGTGCATACCCCTTCCAGAATAAAAGTGGTTCTTTCAGATGTTATGCTGTTTTTCAGTCAAACTATGTCTAATTCATCCCAATTTTTTGTGTTGTAACATCCTCATTAATACTCAATTCAGTTTAAACTGACACCTCCAATTTACTGTGAATAGACTCCTTACACAACAAAAGGGCTGGTTCTGGCAGAAAAGGGAGAATGCCCTAGCCATAGGAGTACACGGTATTGGGATGCTTTTTTCCTAGCATCTTCTGATGTAGTTTTATATGCTACAGACACTACTCTGAGCAGGGACTGGAATGAAGCTATCTAGTTTCAACAGGGATTGCCCTAATCAAGTTATTTTTGTCTTCTTTCTTGCATATTTTGCATACACTCATTACAGATGAGTGTAAGACACCTCCAAGATACTACCATAAAAGAATATTTACTGAAAAACGTATTCCTAAAATGTATCAATAAACTAAAAAAAGAAAATAAATTAAGATGGAACTATGAAGAAACTGCTCCACATAGTATCTAGAAAAGCATGTTAATAATAAAACTCCCAAATGGAAAATTGTATCAAAATTGTACAGATAAATCAAAATGAAGGTTACTGTCTCTATATGTTAGTCAAAAGTAATTGTTCCAAAACCAAATAAACTATCCACACTAGCAGTTGAAAAGTATGCATTATAGACTAAGGTGATAAATAGGTTGATTACTAATGTTGATAATTAGTAACTGGAAACTTTCAGTGGGCATTTTTTATTTATTGAGTCCTAGCTCCTTAATACAGATATCAAGAAACTAGAGTGCATCAGAAAATCTAGTACCATGAACAATGAACTGCTATAATTACATTGAAGAATGTAATATAAAAACTATCTTTTTGCATTTCACCAAAGTTCTTGAAAAGTAGGCACAGTCTCAGGGAATCGCATTCTTTCTACGCTTAAAATGGGAACATTGTTTCTACCCTAATTATAGAATCATTATCACTACTTCATAAAGACAATAAAGAATAACAAAGATTTTAAATTGATGGTTAGTGTATTTTTAGCCTGGTATTCTAAGGAAAGAAACTAATCAGGCTTCTATAAAGCTGTATGCTCTCCCTTTTATAACTCTTGAGTACATTGGTCAATTACAAAAAAAATTCAGAGTTTTAAAGGGATACAATTAGAGTCCTAGAAGATTTGTGAAACCCTGCAGCCAGGTAAAGAAGGCAGACCTCAATTAATATTCAGCTGAGGGAGAGATGGTAACATGAATATATCAGTTAAGTGTTCTGTTTGACCTGTTTCAAGCTATTCTGTCTGCCTGTACTATCTGTTCAGTTAGCATGTGTAGCTCAGAAACAGCAGCAACATGTACTTCTCTCCCAGACAATAGTTAGCAGATATAGGAGGGTTTGGGAAAGGGGGAAGAGAGAAAACAGGTAGAATTCATACTCAGGGAAAAGGGTATGAGAAACAGATATCATTGGGAAACAAGTCTTTATTACTTTCTTCACTTATAAAATAATTTACTTCTTTACAATGCTCTGCTCACTTTTGCCTTCTTAATAATAAAAGGGCCACAATGAATGTACTTATTTTTATCAACATATCTTAAGAGTTACCTGAGGTATCACTATATTGTGTAACCCCACACAGTTTAACATCCACTTTAAAATCGGTGATAAAGTCACTGAATGTCTGTAAAAGCCTGGATAAAGCACTGTCATACTTTGCATCACAGCTAAAGGTATGAGTTAGTTTGATAAAAAAAAGGAAAGAAATAATTTTAAATACCTCCCTTTCTTCTACGGACTAGTTTTAATGCTGTAGTTTTGGTAAAGATTCAATTCCTGGTCCTATGATGAGATGATGTTTCCTCTCTCTCTACTGTAATGGTGATCATTCTCACTAAGCTCTATTGTCAAAAATATTTGTATGAGGTTTTTCCTCCCTTTTCTCAGAAGGCAGCTATAGTTCACTGTACTTTAACTCCATGAAGATTTTAATATTGAAAATTAACACTTTCTAACTTTTTGTTTTTCAGGATGTATCATCATATGGGCACAGGTAAATATTCTCCATGGAGATAGAAGTTAAATCATAATAAAAGATTCTTGGGACTGTATTAACATTTCTATTCTTTCCTCTACCTTCCTACTGCTTGAGAACTATAATTTCAAGAATATGCAGCACAGGCACATTGAAGAGGCTATGAAAGTGGAAGTAAGTCAGTCGTGACCAAGAACGCAAACATCATGGTACTAAGAGTAGAAAAGGAAGGCACTGTAATACATGTTTTTTATCTGATAGGTCATTAAAATTTAAAACTATTTATCTAAATTTTGATAGAGTCACATATGTTATACAATTTAATTGCTAGAACAGTGTAGGCATCTATATACATTAGCCAATGCTGATTATTCTCTCTGATGTGGTATTGTCGTGGTTTAACCCCAGCCAGCAACTAAGCACCACGCAGCCGCTCACTCACTCCCCCCCATCCAGTGGGATGGGGGAGAAAATCGGGAAAAAGAAGTAAAACTCCTGGGTTGAGATAAGAACGGTTTAATAGAACAGAAAAGAAGAAACTAATAATGATAATGATAACACTAATAAAATGACAACAGTAGTAATAAAAGGATTGGAATGTACAAATGATGCGCAGGGCAATTGCTCACCACCCGCCGATCAACACCCAGCTAGTCCCCGAGTGGCGATCCCCTGCCCCCACTCCTCCCAGTTTATATACTAGATGGGACGTCCCATGGTATGGAATACACCGTTGGCCAGTTTGGGTCAGGTGCCCTGGTTGTGTCCTCTGCCAGCTTCTTGTGCCCTGGCTGGGCACGAGAAGCTGAAAAATCCTTGACTATAGTCTAAACACTACTGAGCAACAACTGAAAACATCAGTGTTATCAACATTCTTCACATACTGAACTCAAAACATAGCACTGTACCAGCTACTAGGAAGATAGTTAACTCTATCCCAGCTGAAACCAGGACAGGTATAAATAACATCTACCTACTGGTAACTAGTCATTAGGATATGCACATATCCAAATTAAGTGTTACAATATTTTGCAATAACTAATAAAAAACTCTAACAAAATTAGAATACTCATGAAATAACATTTACAGAAACACGCTTCACAATCTATGGTATTGACTGAGGATTACTTTCATTTGTAAACTGGAGAGTTCACATGTATTTCCACTCAAATAACAGCAATTTCATATGCTCTTGGAATGACATGAATGCTACTAAAACATATTAATGATATTTTCAAGGTTTAAACAAGTTTATTAGTCAAAGTTAAGAAACACAAATAAATGGTAGAATAATAACATATGACAGAAAATTGAGACATCTCATACTTAAGATTTCTATTAGTAACAGAAACTGAAAAGATGGTATGCTGTACCCTGAAAAGAAGAGATCAACTTGAAAGATTCCTTTTGGTTGTCTGCTTAGTGTGCAATGGAAGCAGGAGTACTACAGAAACACAAAAACATTGTTATAGCATATAAAAGATGAATGACACTGAGGGAAAAATTTAGCTACAGTTCTGATCTAAATTATATCTTTCTGTTTTTCAGGTAGAGCTCATATGGACTTCCATATTCAGGAGGTCCAAGCTTCTACTGTAGCTTAAGAAAAATCAGAATACACCTTTCTGTAAATACTAAAAGTAAAGTAAATGTTTAGTGCTATTTTAGAAAAGGTGATTTCTCTTCTTTCCAACCCATGCAAAAATAAAAAATAATAAAAGCAACTGAAGCAGATATTTGTGATGAAACAACAATATAGATGTATGCATTATGTAATGGAAGAAAAATATTTTCTCTTAAAATCAATCAGTATGTCCTAGATTGGTAGTAAAAAAAATATTAATGTCTGAATGCTCCTTGGTAGTTTGCATCAAATTAGTTAGCATCTGGCATTCTCTTCCCTGATGTATAATCTTACAACTTTGAATGTTTTAGCCTTAATGTTCATTGAACAAAGCCAAATTAACAAGACAAACTTAACTTCTTACCAAACCAACAACCTTTTCTTTTTGCACCACACTTCAAAGTTTTAGCATCCTATTTGTTCTGAAGTCCAACAGCCAGTGTGTGACATTTGGCTCCACGTCTTTTTCTTCTAGCTGGCATGTCTAGGCCATATCCTATCAATTCCATGTAAAGAACATAATCTGAAAATATCTTTTGCTATTCTTCTATTCCACTTTTAGTACTTTGATAAAAATAAATAAGTAACATGGTTTTTGCACTCTCAATTTCTCTTCTCCAGGAATAACATAATATCCACATACACAGATCTTTTTTCAACAGAGCTCAGACTATTTTAAAGAAAGGACAATATCGCTGTTTTACAGGTAAGATCCAAGGATGCACAAAATATTTCCAGTTCTGCCACCAGCCTTTTGCATTAGAAAGTCAGTGACTCTTCAGTCCCACTCAGTGCTGCAGCCAGCTGTTCCCCAGATTAAGGCCAGTCATAGTCATGCCACAATCAATGGCACCAAAAATAATGACAGCAATATACACATTGGCAGAAGGTCCAGCTGCCTCCTAAATTACTGTATGAGAAATTCTGATCAAGGAAAAAAAAATTTCACAATTATGATGGTCATACATTAGAACAGGTTGCCCAGAGAGCTTGTGGAATCCCCACACACTAGAGATACTTAAAACTTGACCAGGGACAGGGCTTTGAGCAACCTGGTAGACCTTTAAATTTGGATCTAAATTAGAGTTTGGCCCTGCTTTGAGCAGTGACATAGACTGAATGATCTCCAGAGGTCCCTTCCAACTTAAACTATACTATGATTTTGCTATGTTTCTTGTTTAGAAGTCTGTGCTTTCCCTAAATAAGTGAGCCAAGCTCATCCTGTAAGGTTTTTATTCTCTCAATTTCTTTCAATTCTTCTAATGCTCTTAAAAGTCATTGCACTTATTCTTGTTTCTGGCAATGTCCACTGGTATTATTTTGTTGGATGTGTGCTGTGACTGAACCTGTTCAAGAAAGACTTTTGATAAATCGGCTTTTGTTAGTACCACTATGCTCATCTTTTCTTGGTCCTTAATTCACTCCATTCACTGCCTCTTTTGTCCAGACCAGATTTCTTCTCCATGGTGGTGTATCATCAGAGGAGGATGAGACATAAGCTGAAACAAGACAGCTTCTACCAGGTTGCCTTGAAAGAGGTTGTCTAGATTCCATCCTTTGAGATTTTCAAGACTTGACTACATAAAGCCCCTGGCAACCTGCTCTAATCTCATAGCTGATTCTGTTTTAAGCAGAAAGTTGAACCAGGGACATCCTGAGATCCTTTTTAACCTGAATGATTCAATAGTTCTACATTCCATACTACACCATATATGTTAAATTTTCCCTACTCCAGCATGACTACCTTCATATACCTCCTAGAAAACTTTAGGAACTGACTCTTTCAGCAACTACCCATATGGAGTAAGGGGAAACAAAAGTGTGTGCTACAAATATCTGGACTACAAACTAGCCAAACAACATATTTGTCTGAACTGTGGTATCTAATCATGTCAGAATAAACCCTTTCGACTAATGCACTGCTTTCTTGCATCAACACAAGATACCAAACACAAGGGTATTGAGCCAAATTACTAGCACTAATGGCAATTTTTATGAACAAAACAGACCATGAGCAGATGAGGTTAGGTAATGAATGAAAAAATTATCTTCCTGTAACGGATTTTTTTTGGTGGTGATTTGCTGATATGTATGTTTTAGGTGTTTGTAAGGCTGAGCAGTGAAATCCAGATAATTTTTTGTCTCTGCAGTTTGTCTGCAGTGAGCTCTAGCTCTTTTTTAAATGCATGTCTATCAATGATGCAGCACGTGCTTTTTCTTTTTAATTCCTCTCAACCCTCAAATTTTAAGATTCTATCAGATTTGACAGAAAAGGGGCTGTGAATAACACATATAGTTGATGTGCTTTGAAGAACAGCAGTTACAAATAACATACATAATACTTTTTTGTCTGCTTTCCTACATGTCAAGTTTCAATATGTGCTCCCCATGAGCCACTACTTAGTTGAAGGAGGGTTCTAGAATTCCTTGCTGTATATAGAGATGAGGGCAGTTCTTTCAAATCCAAATTAACACTTGGAGGCTTTGGCAATGCTTGGTAAAATATGAATAAAAGTTCAGGTTGAAACTCTGCAGATCTCAGAGATAGAGACATTTTGCAACAATGCCACCAAAGCGACTTAAGTTCCGGTGAAGCTTGCAGTGGTGACTGCAGGTGACTATAATTTTACAGGTTCTTATGCAGTTTGCTATCTGAAGAGGCAGTTAGTGCAGTAGCAAAGCCTATCACGTACATAACTCAACTTTAAATATGAAATTGGGAGTTCCTCTGAAGAGTGTAAAGTCCATATCTGTAGAGCATTTCAGTGCACTGGAACCTTTAAAACATGACTGTAGATGGTTGGAGACCCCAAAGGAAACTGATATGTGGGTTTATCAGAAGGATGTTGTAAAGGTAATCTTGTCACTTACCTTCTTCATGGATAACAACAGGAAATTAAATAGAGAACTTGTGGTTTATCAGTTCAGACACTTTACAACTATTTCCATTGTTAATTTGTTGGGTGCATCTATATTAATGTTTTAGTTCAGGTCGGAAAGTCACTTTTAGAAATGAATCTCCCAATTTGGGGGGTTGGGAGTTTTTTTGGTAGCTAATTTCCCAAATGGCTTAATAATTTTGCAGAGTTGTTAAACAACGTTTGTTGTCTTTATTCTTGAGCAGGGATAAGCAGTATAGATTGCAGCTTATGACAAGCACTGTGTTGTGAAATAACTGTGATAACATGTCAGTGATATTGACATAACTACTAGATACTGGTGACAAGCTGTTGTATCTGACATTGTATCTGATTCTGTACATCTTTATATATAATACCTTCTAGGGAACTGTTATATTTGTAAACTACTAATGTCCTCAGAACAAGCATATATGCTCAACTAGGTTATGCTAGTAAAACATTATTTAGATTATCAGAAAGCTATAGCTTAAAGGTTGCTGAATAAAAACAGGATTGTAACAGCCCCTCCACCTCCAACCACACATGAACAAGTATAAAACATAAGCAAAACATATCATTTATAGTAAATTTGGATATAATGTGGAAATGCAGACCAATGAAGAAAAAGCCAACTGTGTTAGTGAATGTATAAATGTGATGCCAAATAGACCCAAGGGGGACCCCCTTGTGAGGGGAAGGAAATCATCAACATAAACATCATATTCCTCCTATCAAAAAGCTGGGATACTGATGACTTGCTATAACCCTTTCTTTTGAGGAGAAATAGCACCATTGACTTCAGGACCCAGACATGTATTAGAAGGGCGAGCACAGCATCAGCATAAGGCATAGGTACTAGAAAGAAAGCTTGTGTGTATAATTTTTAATAGTGTCATTATTGGGCAGAAGCATTAATAATTGGATAATTTGACTATAAGTGTAAGTATCTTCTTACCTAGACTCATAATAATTTTTTATCAGACTGTTAAGACTTTAATTAGATGAACCATAAATCTTTGGTTTCACACACACAGTATGTTTCTGTAGCCCACAGAAATTGCACAGGGTGTTTAGTCTGGTAAAACTTCCCCTTGAGGCTTTGCTATTAAATCTCAGTGCAACAACTGATGGAGAATGCAGGTGACCTAGCTTGTAATTCAGATGCAACAGCCTGTATTTACCATGCTACTAGAGACAATCCTTGTTTACTAAGCTTTTTTAAGAGGTTTAAGTATTTTATTATTCAACCTTACCTTTTGCCAGAAAAGTCAGACTCTCATTTCCTGAGACACATCTGGACTGCCAATTGCTTCAATTATTTGTTTGGGGCTTCATTTCCTAACCCAGGTACTTATGTCTACTATAATTTTCTATGTCCTTGCAGCCTCTCAAACCAGCATCTCTTAGTGAAGAGAATTAATTTTCAAACTACCAGTTTGAACTTCAAGACAGAGATCATACTTTGAAAACCATGCCAATCAAAGTAATACCATTTCTATTGTTTTTATCATAAACCACAATATTTGTAAATAAATCAACTAATACTTAATGAAAACAAAATTCCAGTAAAGGTTTCAATTTTCAGCATCACAAAGCATAATTCTGCTGGGACCTGGCAGACTCTTCAGGTAAGAATGAAAAGATAGAACAAACACAGTTAACATAATCAAGTAGTAGATGGAGTTAAGGGAAAAGGAGCTAATCTTTAAGTGCCAAAATCCAGTGTATTGGGTTTGTGTGGCAAGGTTTTGGTAGTGGGGGCAGGGGGTTACAGGGGTGGCTTCTATGAGAAGCTGCTAGAAGCTTCCACTATGTCCAACAGAGCCAATGCCAGCTGGCTCTAAGATGGACCCACTGCCAGCAAAGGACAGGCCCATCAGCAATAGTAGTAGTGCCTCTGGGATAACAGACTTAACAGGGGAAAAAGTTGCTGCACAACAGAAACTGCAGTTGGAGAAAGGAGTGAGAACATGTGAGAGAAACTACCCTGCAGACACCCAGGTCAGTGAAGAAGGAGGGGGAGGAGATGCTCCAGGCGCTGGAGCAGAGATTCCCCTGCAGCCCGTGGGGAAGACCATGGTGAGGCAGGCTGTCCCCCTGCAGCCCAGGGAGCTCTGCGGTGGAGCAGATATCCACCTGCAGCCTGTGGAGGACCCCACACCAGAGCAGGAGGATGCCTGAAGGAGGCTGTGACCCCGTGGGAACCCCACGCTGGAGCAGGCTCCTGGCAGGACCTGCAGATCTGTGGAGAGAGGAGCCCACGCTGGAGCAGGTTTTCTGGCAGGACTTGTGACCCCGTGGGGGACCCACACTGGAGCAGTGTGCTCCTGAAGGACTGCAACCCGTGGAAGGGACCCACGCTGGAGCAGTTCATGAAGAACTGCAGCCCATGGGAAGGACCCACATTGGAGAAGTTCATGGAGGACCGTGTCCTGTGGGAGGGACACCACGCTGGAGCAGGGAGGAAGACTGTGATGAGTCCTGCCCCTGAAGAGGATGAGGCAGCAGAGACAACATGTGATGAACTGACTGTAAACCCCATTCCCCGTCACCCTGCGCTGCTGGCAGAGATAGGTAGAGAATCCGGGAGTGAAGCTGTGTCCAGGAAGAAGGGGAGGGGTGGAGGAAAGATGTTTTGAGATTTGGTTTTGTTTCTCATTACCCTACTCTGGTTGATTGGTAATAAATTGAGTTAATTTTCCCCAAGTTGAGTCTGTTTTGCCCGTGATGGTAATTGGTGAGTGATCTCTCCTGTCCTTATCTCAACCAACAAGCCCTTTGTTATATTTTCTCTTCCCCATCCAGCTGAGGGGAAGAGTGATAGAGCAGCTTTGGTGGGCACCTGGCATCCAGCCAGGGTCAACCCACCACATCCAGAAATAGAAATTATTTTCCTCACCATAAGCTCCAAGGGATTCAATTAAAAAAAGATATGAGCTTATCAGAAGGCAGTTCTCCCATGAACACAAATGAACAAGAACTATGGTTCTGAGTCATGGAAGTTTCTGAAATGGTTTTCCTTCGATCTCATTGTATCATTTTGCATACGATGCAAAAAAAAGAAAAAAAGCCTCGTGATTATGAAAAAAAACTTTCAAATTTGGAGCAATGAAGAACTGTTTGAAGAAACATTGAAAACAGAGTTTCAATAGATGTAATGTTCCCCCTCAGTTCAGAATCTTTATGATGATGGTTTTTTTCAACATCCACAGCAATTTTGTTGGTGGTCATTTAAACAAATAGTCTTTCAATGTCTGTCTTCAATGTTGGGTTTAAAAACAGACACTAGGATGGGGACAGCAAGGCATCTGGCTATTCTGAACAACATTGTATAGTCAGCTGTCATAGGCTACTGTATATGCCATTTTCTCTGTCAGAGCAGCCAGTTTTCAGTAACCTAATATGGATACTGGAAGATAACTGGCAATGTTAGCATGATTCTCTACACGGCAAACTTTATTTTAATTTTCATCGTTGTTTTCTCCACTTTGGTGGGTAGGAGAAATTGCATATATGACAATTACAAAGAAGCTGACATTGGAAGAGATCTCTGGAGACTCTTTAGCCCAATCTTTCTGCTCAGAACAGAGTCAGCTATGGCAGATTACTTCAGGGTTGTGTCCAGTCGGGTTTTGAATATCCTCAAGGATGGAGATGCCATCACCTTTTGGGGCAACCTGTGCCAGTGTTCAATCATCCTCACAAAGAACAAAGTATTTTTCTTATGTTTTAATGGAATTTCTTGTGTTTCACTTTATGCCCATTGACTCTTTTCCTGTCAACGGGCACCACTGGGAAAGAGCCTGTCTCCATGTCCTTTATTCCATCCCTCACCCCAGGCATTTAAACACACTGATAAGATCCCCCTGAGCCTTCTCTTCTCCAGGCTGAACAGTCACAGCTCTCTCAGTCCTTCCTTGTATGTCACATGCTCCAATCTCATAATAATCTTTGTGGCCCTTTACCGGACTCACTTCTGTATGTCCATCTGTTTTTTACTGGGGAGCCCAGACCTGGACACAGCACTTCAGATGTGTCCCACCACAGCAGAACAGAGAAGAAGGATCCCCTTCCCTGGCTGCTGGTGATGCTCTTCCTAATGCAGCCCAGGAAGTTCCTGGCCTTTTTTGCTGCAAGGATACGATGCTGGCTCATGTAAAACTTGTTGTCCACCAGGACCCCCAGGCCCTTTTTTTGCAAAGCTGCTTTCTAGGCAGTTGGCCCCCAGACTGTACTGGTGCATGGGATTATTCCTCCCCAGGGCAAGACTGCGCTTCCCTTTGTTGAACTTCAGAATAGTCCTGTTGGCCCATTTTTTCAGCCTGTCATGGTCGCTCTGACTGGCAGCACAACCACCTGGTGTATCAGCAGCTCCTCCTCATTTTCTATCATCACAGACATGTTGATTGCATTCTGCCTCACTGACCCCTATACCGGGGTCCAGTACCCCTAGGAGTACCTATGCCAGTGTTCAATCATCCTCACAAAGAAAAAAGTATTTTCACCTAGTCCCACTAGTGACTGGCCTCCAGCTGGACTTTGTGCCATCGATCATAACCTTTCAAGCCCAGCAGTTCAGCCAGTTTTCAATCCATCTCACTGCCTACTTACCTGTCCACACTTCAGTTCTATGAGCATGTGATGAGGGACAACATCAAAACCCTTGCTGAAGTCAAAATAAACAACATTCACGGCTCTCCCTTCATCCTCCGAGCCAGGCACCTCATTGTAGAAGGCTACCATGTTAGTTAAGCACAAGTTCCTCTTTATAAATCCATGCTGACTACTCCCAATCACCTTCTTGTCTTCCATATATTTCAAAATAGATTCCAGGAGGACTTGTTCCACCACCTTCCTAGGGATCAATATTAGGCTGAATTACCTGTAGTTCTCTGGATTGTCCTTCTTGCCCTTCTTGAGGATAGGAGTTACGCTTGCTTTCTTCAAGCCCCGAGGAACCTCCCAAGATTGCCACAACCTTTCAAAGATTATCAAGAGTGACACTGAAGTGACATCAACCAGGTCCCCCATGAGTATTGGGGCCTGCAAACATGAGGCTTCTCCCAGGTGACTGAAGAAGGCCTCATCTTCTTCCACATTAGGCAGTCTGTAGTAGATGATATGCACAACAATGTCACCCTGTTTGTCCTCCCTTTAATTCTAATACATAAACTTTCAGCTGGCTCATCATTTGTCATGAGGCAGAGCTCCATGCACTCCAGCTGCCCTTTCATATACAGGGTAACTCCCTCTCCTCACCTTCACAGACTGCCATTCCTAAAAAGCCTGTTTCCAAACAAAAATAAATTTAAGTGGAAACTGCATAGTTTCCATTACAGTCAGAATAGCCACAGACAGGTTTTAACATGAGTGGTTCTGATATCTTCAGCAGGGTAACTGTTCCAGCAGCTGCATCTATTCAACAACTGTACTTGCCACTTCCTGAAGTTCATGGTTGGTCATGATTCAGGTGATCATAGCTCCAGATGGAAGCTGATGACAAATTTGGCAGCAAGTTCCATAGTGATACCACCAAGGCCCCCATTCTCATAGTGATGTAATTATTGTATAGTACCTATCATAAGACCTGTGCAGGGCCCCATGAAAACAGAGAGTGAAGTCCCTTGCTGCCATCCATGGGAGCAGCTGGCCCAGCTTCCCATCCATCACCTTGGTGTCTTTGAGAGAAATCAGCAGTTACACCATCTTGCTGCTGCAACCTCTCTAATCTCAGAAGAAGACTATATCTAGTTTCCCTTAGTCCTAAAGAAGAGGTAAACCCAGTGAAGAGTAAAAAGTACAGCTGAAACCACAGCAGAGTGACAAGTGGAAACTAGTAGTAAAACGTTAGGCTTCATCCATCTTTCTTCTTGAACTCAGCTTACCATAAGGTAAGCACAAGCATAAATTCTTCGCTTAACTGAGGAACAACAGAAAAAATTTATTGTTGCCAAAGATTAACTACTCAGCCGTATAAAACCTTCCCATACCTTCATTCCTGATCATTTTCAAAATTTAATGACTCATTACGATGCAGATTTCAAAAAATCAAACTGAAGAAACGGAAGATTATGCATTAAATAATGGTTGTAAAGATACTTAAATTTCTAGTAAATGACTTTGTTTGTAACCTATTACAATTATTTTTTTTTAATATCAGCTCTATTTTCCTTGACACATACAAGCAAGGTGTATAAAGACTTGAGGCATACACAGAATCTAGCAATGAGGTTTGCAGATAGGGTGAACATATTATAGATGATTTGGTATAACTGACAAAATCAAAACAGAAGCCCTCCTTCAGGTCTTTAATAGAACCTGTAATTTCAAAGTTAAACAGAAATTGAGAACAATTGCTGACAATTTAGTTTGATATATATCAGTTGCATCATCTCAGAAAGAAAAGATAGTTGGGTAATTGTGAAGTAAAGATGTGGAAGACGGGTGAGCAGTAGCTATTATTTAGTTATGAGACCTACTAACATTTTAAGAAGGAATTAATTTTCAGTAATACAGTATTTGACAGTTTAGCTGTCAACAGAGAGCAACTAATAGCAACACTCATGGAAGTCAGAATAAAATAAGTACTGCAGCTACTCATAGCACAGGAGGAAGTCATACGACTGAACTAAAAAAGAAAAAGGATATATTTATAAATGCCTTTAGTAGTTTATTTCTAGGTCTTGCAGAAATTAGTGCCTTAGAACCATATAAACAGTGCAGTAGGATTGTAGCAATCAAACAGAATGTATCAATCTAGGAAATTTGCTGACACAAAGAAATATAAAGCTTTTGTTATTAAAAAGCTTCAATATTTTGTAGCTTCTCAAACAGGTAATAAAGCTACAAGTGCATCACCAGTCTCAATAAAATTCATAGCTCTTTTAAGACTGACAAGATCAGAAGAAAAACCCAGACGAGCTACACATAAACGATTAATCTAGTATCAAACCTTTCTTCCGCTATCAGGCAAAAGCTAAGGGCAGATCACAAATTTATTTTTCTTCAGAATATACAGTATTTTCATGGTAAAATATGTATCTGTGTTTATAATTTGAGTATAGCTGAAACATATTTAAAAAATAAGTAGTGATTTTGCTTTTTAAAAAAATGATGTTGATTCAGGACCAATTAAAATGGGTGCCACTAAATGAAAGTTTTCCCAGCAGCTGAGGCATTTTTTTCACAAGGGTGGAACTTCTAAAATAAACAAGCGGAACACTTCATAACTATCTTTCCTTTCACTGAATACATTTCCTCAGATGTAGACAGATGCAGAAGGAATGAAAACTTTGATGGGAATTTTGAAATTTCATCATTTATTCAATACAATAAAATATTTCAATAAGAATTTTAATTTTAATGCTGTTCTTACTGTGAAGAATACATTTACCTGCCATTGATTTTTAATTTTACTGATTACAAACATTTAGCTCAAATTTTCTATCCTTATTTTCTTATTGAATTCTCTAGAAACATATCAAAATGGTTTCTAATAAGATGTATGGACAACATTTACATTTCCAGGACAATTTATTTCTCTCGGAAAGAACTCTAGTCCAATGAAAAATTATTTGCTACACAGCTGATTAACGACAAATCTCTCGGTGAATTTATGTGATTATTGAAAACAATGAAAATATTCAGTTGATCAAATATTACATTTTGCATTTTATATGGAAAAGTTCTTCCAATTTCACATTTTATTGTCCAGTATGAAATAGTCATAGTCTTAATTTCCTCTCTGAAGTCTTGAGTACCATGCTTCTACTCTGCATTGTATTTTCTTTTTCAAAAGAAATTATGGTATTCTGCTAGGCTGTTAGTGTGTTGACTAAAATGGATTGAAGAGACTATTTAGGAGGCTCACCTAATTGAAACTGTGTTTTAGCATAAAACCAAATATTCACATTAAAAATTCATTGCCAAGTTGCTGAAAATATTTACAGAACAGATCAGTACAATAAATAAGATTGAGGGAATTCATATATTCTCATAAACACTTTTGGAACAGTAGAAGATAAACTCAGTTAAACTCATTGAGTGAATTACTTGCTGTGAATTATTTCCTTTATTCCTGAAAAAAATGAGGCTCTAAAATCTCAAGTTTATGTAATCAGTCAGCTTTTGCTTTAGATTTATCAATCAAAAATACTTCCAGCTCGTAATAACATAAGGAAGAAACTAATCATATGGTTACTGGTGAGATCACTACTTTTAAAAATCTCAGCAAAAGATGCTTCAGAGGATTATACAGTGTTGCCACAAAAAGATACTGCAAAGATGCACAGGCAGAGCATGCAATCAGTTAGAAAAACTTATTTCCTAAATTAATCCAGATTGTAACTGGCATAATAAAAACATTGATGTCAGAGACTGGAGTTTACAATAATAAAGGGACTTAGAGAGGATTAAAGAGGATATAAGAGATTATCAGAATAATCATAACTGATATTGGCACAAATCAGGTATCAGAGGCCATACTGTATAACCTTTAGATGTATCTTCTTTAGAAATTCAAGTCCTAATATCTCAAAAAAAACCCCAGAAAAATATGTGTTCATAATAAAGACCAGTATTTTGAAAGCCTAGTAATTTCAATAATTGGTCCTTTGTGCAATATGTAAACATACATACTGTATATCTCCAAATATTTATGTTCACCTTTCACATATAGAAATTAATTTTCAATACTGCCATAGGAACATAAATATCATTCAAAATAGGAAATTTTTGAGCAGGTTATACACACTAGAGCAAATTCTCTATTACTTTTTGAAGTTTAAACTTTTAAAAGATATCTTTTGTGTAACATGGACAAGAAAATAGTACAGGAACTGAACATGATATATGATGATACACTTTTCAGAAGACAGCTTCTGTGGAATACTGACTTAACTCTCCACCTAGTATTTAGCAGTAAGTGACATAACACTCTACTATGTAATAATTTGCAATTATGTAAAAAGTCTGTCAAATAATCTCAGAATGGAAAAAAACCCCACAAAACACCAAATTAAAGAAAAAAACCCAAACTTCTCACCTTCCCTCTGTCACCAAACCAGAGTAGAGAGATTGTCAAGGTATATGTAAATCAATGTGTAAGGAAAAACTCTCCTCATAAGGATCCATTTGTCTGAATAGTTCTTGCAGTATTTCTGAGAGTTGGAACATTCCATTTTAAGAAAGGATCTGCTTAAAGTAAACAAGAATGCAAACTTTTAAGGATGTCACCATAAGAGGAAGTACTTTGGAAAAGCAGAACATCATTAAACAAAAGCAATTTTTCCCTGTTAGGATATAGGTTATAAACCGCTTAAAAGTCAGAAGGTATCTGTATCTTAGGAAGAATTTTTCTAACAAGCTGAAATAATCTGTAACACTAACTTCAGATCTCTGACAAAGAGGAACAAAGAGGAACAAATTGTATAGTGTTATGTTAACTACACCGAAGTTAAATACAAGTTAAAATGTAGGTGTAGAGTCTGGTTTACAAAATCAAGAATGATTCTGGAGGATCTGGTGACTAAATCTAAGCTAGTTATAAAACAGTAAGACTTATAAAAGATTCTCAAATCTCAGTCTTCAAAAATTCTGGCAGATGCTTTTGTAACTAGGGTGCAATCCTGATTCCTTGTATACAAGACTAGTAACAGATTAATTTAAACATATCTTTGCAAAATCTGATGCCTTACACAAAAGTAGACCTTAAACAAACCAGAGGCTAGCAATTTTGTTATCAATTTTTTTATTTGGATAGAACAGTGCACACACTCAAACAACCCAGGTACTATCAAAACTAGAAAAGACAGAGAAATGAAAAATGGTATGATCTTAGAACAAATAATTAAATGATAGAAATGCTCTAAGAATATATGACTATGAATACTGGACATTTACCAAAGGTAAAATAATCTTTAAATGCCTTTGGTGACTGTTGTTAACATTATAGTTAAGAAAAATTGTTGTCCTTATAATGTAACAATGCAACTTTTGTCATCTGCACTAGTGGCAAAGAAGAATCAGACACTTCTGCTGAGACTTGGCTAATTTTCATGTATCATTTCAGCGATAAGAGAAGAAACCGCTTGGACCTGAAGAATGACAGCTTTGAAATTTAAAGACAAGATTTCATCGTCCCTCAGTAAATCTAGCACTCAGAGTAAATACAGAGACCATAAGCTGACCAAAGATGACTTTATGACAAAGCAAGCAAGCAAGCAAACTTTCATGCCTTGCTAAACTTGAACTATTAAGATAAAATCTTCTCAAATACAACAGTCTTAAGTTAATTCCTCTTAAAGGACAATACAAATAATTCAATATTTTAACATTTTAAAAAATGTAAATAGAATAGCAAATGAAGTAAGATCCTATACTTCAAATGTGTAGGACTGATTCCCAGTAAATTCTCTGTAGAGATAGACAGTAGACATAGAACAATCTGTGGCACCAAATCATAGTGATTCACATATACTAAACAGTTATTTAATAAAGTATTGCTAAATTTTGGTTGCACAGTTATTGCTAAAAATTTATGTCTGCCCTAGGATGAGCTGAATCACACTGTAGGCAGGCAGAGCAGATAATCTTTATAACTCAATATGAGCTGTAAGTTGTAAGGATACCTAATTCGTTTCTTACTTTATTTTTTGGTATGCATCTACATCTGGCCAGGTGAATGTATTGGGAGCCTTGTAGAAGACATTGTATTCAAGGAGTTAGTGATCTTGAGTGAGCCATGTCTGCTCTATTGGGCCTTGTGCTTAAGGCCTGAGAAGCCTGTATGTTAGTATGATTATGTTGCTGTAAAAGAATCTGCTAGAATGGCCCATGCCTGCCTGTGGTGCATGCTGGTGAATGTTGTGACAGAGATAACATTCCAGCCTGTCAAAAGAAGATATATGATTCTGTTTGCTACACTTAATAAAAGGCACCACCATATGGGAGGGAAGAGGAAGCTCTCCAAAGACATAATGTGCGCAGTGTGCCATGGGAAAATCCGTCTGGGTGTCAGTCCAATGCTGCACAAAAGGAGTGTTCCCAGCGCCTGAAAGGACCTAAGATTTACTTGCTATCTATATTCATCTTTTAATTCTGTCTTATTGAAATAGCTATTTTATTATGTCCTTTGTTGTCAGGCCTTTCTCACTGAGATCCAGAAAGAACCATACACCCTTTCCTTGCCCCCCCCCCCAGGGGTTGCAGGACAATTCTCATCCCAAAAGTCATTAGCAGACAACTGGATTATATCAAAATCAAGAGTGCCTACCTAAAAAAACCCATTCATTCTTCAATTTTCTTTAGATCACCAATGAACAGAATCTACTACCTAAAGAATGTGGAATAAATTTCCAAGAAGTTTACATACATTTCTAAAAATTAAAAAAAAAAAAAAAAAGAGGTACAGTTAGCTAACAAACAGGACTGTAAAAGCCGGTGCCAAAAAATATGGTTCCATGCACATTTTTTTGTGATTTTGCCAGTTTCAGCAGATCGCAGGTAAGAAGACAAAGAAGAGAATGCACTCATAAAGCTACAGATTCTGTGGAGATCAAAACCATACTGAGTAAATTCATAATGAATTCTGAAAATCCAAAATTAGACCAATGACAAAGTTAGATGACAGGTAAAACTTATTTTCAAAACTACTGAATCTGTCAGCATCAAAAATCTTAACAATAACTACAGCTCAGTGACAAAATAGCTTAAGTTTTGGTGAAATAAAGATTCAGTTTGCTTAAAAGTGATGTACAAAGAAATTATTATTCAATAACTTTAATAATATATTTCCACATTTTTTTCCCACTTGTCTTCTCTTTTAACCCCGGAAGGGAAAGGTGACTATCTAGCATGTCAATCTATAAACTAGATTAGACATAGTAAACCTGCAGACAAATGGAATGAGAGTAACATAATCTTGCATAAGGACAAAGACTAAATGCCATTTTCACTGATGTAATTTACATTTAACTGTATGCATGAATCTCATCACACTAGCTGATGAACTTTCCATGCAGGATCTTATTTTGGCTAATAATACAGAATCTAGTTTTCAGAACTATTCAAACTGCTGCTTCAAATGTCTTATTTTATCCTTTCTTATTCATTATCCTTTCTCAAAAACTTAAAACAGTTAATCAAAATGGAAATATAATGTTACAAATTAGCATTGATAAAGTTATTTCTATAGCTTTTCTGTAGTTTTCTGAGAATATTCTTCCAGAATATTCCTCCATGCTCTCTAGTCTTCTGTTTCAGTGAAATAATTACCTTCCAATATTTCTATCACATGCATGATACCTTTAAGATTTTTAAAGGTCCAGACACAAACAACAACCTTGAGGTTCTTGTTTTGAATTGTGTTGTACAGTGCCATCAGCAGATTCTATTGTTTTACTATGGCTTCTAGTGATAATGTGATATGAATCTGCAATAACACCATTAAGAATAGTACAGTAACAGATATTTATAAAAGATTTAGAAGCTATATAGACAAGGCAATCTCAGAAAACAAAGAAGTCATCCTTTCTTTGGCTTTCTTTGTTTTTACTTATAGGAAGAACTGATCCAGAAGGGAAGAACTAGTAAAATTTTATGCTGTATAACACCTTAGCATTTCTGAATGCTAAGGAATAAACTCAGGAACGTCACAGTAAAGAGTATTTGATGCCAAGGAAGGAACTATTGTGAAAATTAAATACCTGATCACAAATCTTTGCCCCAGTACAAAGGCAGTAGAAAGTTGCAACTAATTTGAAGAAAATCTTCCCCTAACATTGAAAAAAAACTATGATTGTTTCTGAACCAGCAGTGTTGCAACCAATGGGACAGCATATGAACGAAGCTGCCTGAAATGAGGTGTTCCAATACACACACAAGGTTGAAGAATCATGGTATGATTGGTTTGTGCCTTGTCTTCTCCTACATCTTCGTTGATTCATTAGTTTCATGGGGATTTCTGTACCCAAAATGGGAGGAAAGGAGCATGGAATTTCATAATAGTATTGCAATATAAACCTGGAAAATATTAAAACAGCTTAAAGACATAATTAATGAATAATAAATTACAGTTTACTGGAAAAATACAAGAACTAAAAATATTCAGGATGATTTTTCGAAAACAGCTCAGGAAAAGTATAACAATACTATTATGCTACAAAGGAAGAATAGCTAACCTGGGGTTATTCCCCCAAATCCAATCAGGACTGGGAGACAAAAGTAAAAACTAACAAAATAAACAGATTAAAATTCTTCTGATAAAAGTATTTTTAGAGAAAAGATAACAGCCTTAACTAAAATGATAGCAATATTAGAGAAAATACTGAGAATGTTAACTTATTGAGAAAGAGATGATTTGCTAATAAAAAAAAGCTAAAACAAGTTTTAATAATTTATCCACAAAAAAAGTAAATATGGGAAAGAGGTAAAAAATGAATGAAATTCATGTCAATGTAATAATTTTTCCAGCTTCTAGTTAATGACATGGAAAATATTGCATGGTGTCCAACACACTGATTTATGTACCCTAGTGCACTAGGAATGGAAAAATAAAAAAGGAAGTATTTAACTAGATAATGAAAACTACAGACAGTAAATAATCGACTATAGATATATTATATACAGTATACACTATACTGTAAACTATATCATGAAAGAAATATGATGAATGTAGAATTTTGTGAGAGTGTGAGAGAAGAGAGTGCATGCACACACAGCCTGAATATTTTTGTCCAATACACCTGAATAGAACATGCAGTAAAAATTGAATGTATTACAAAGAAGAAAAAAGAATCAATAATCCTCTAGAGAATAAAGGAACAATTCATGATAAATATCATGGGTTTAATAAAGAACTAATCCTAATAGGCTTTCTTTTTTTTTTTTAATTTTTAGATGTGATTATAGAAAAGCCTACACTGCGTCTTAACTCCATTGCTTGAAATAGAAAATCATGTCTGCGAGTGTTTCTTTGAGGGGCTCCTGTCAAGTGCAAACTTCAATAGTGGCTTTGCTATCACAAAATTTTTACACAGTGAGATGAGCTGATCTAATGTCTTGCCACCGTTTAAAAGTGGAGCTTCATTTTTCTCCACTCCCTTCTACTAGACATGCTCCCAACATCTGACTTTTACTGGCTGATGTGCTTGTAAGAGTTCTCTGAGTTGATTCATCTCAATAATTTGGTAGAAAACCAACCAAGGAGAAAAAAGATGATACTTTTTTTCTGGGTTAGCAAGCAAACCAGCTTACGCTAGTGTCAGATGAACAGGAGAGACGGTGCAAGAAGACAGGCTGCACAATGAGGAGCAGGGGAGAAAAAACTGAGAAATAGTCAAGACTTCTTCTAGGCAGCAGCAAAGTGTTATATGAGCTCACCTGTTCATGGAACCATACCTACAGAAAGAAGAATTTACTGCTACTTTTGGAGGAAGCTGTTGGAAATGGTTGCTGCAACTCACACATGGGTTAATGAGAGAGGGATGTCTCCCTTCACTCTGGAGCAAGACAACTACAAAGAAAGTCAATCAAGGTAACACTTTTGAGAGTTTGATAAATCATCTGAATGCCCCATTAAATCCTATTCAAAATTGCAAATTGCCTTAACTCTATCTACTCTGGTAAATACTAAAAGCTGGCTCAGCAATTCTGAAAGACATTTCATTGAAGCAAGGGGAATTAAATCCAGTGGGCTTTGGACCAAGTCTGCAGGGTACAACATTAACACTCATCCATAGTTGTAAATGTTCCAAAATATTTAACATGCACTAATTAGTCCAGAACAATTGTTTCTTATAAGCTCTCTTCAACTCCATATGGAAACTCACTTAGGAGGAGAGTATGCACATACAGATAATTGTTCTAGAATAATTATGCTTTGGAAAAATCTAAAATGCTCACAAAAATAGGTAAATATTTCCTTTACATATGTCTTGCAGTATAATGGAGTTACAGGTAATGCAAGAAATTATCTTCATGACCTATCCCCAACTGCTTATATTATATATAAGAACAAAATAATTTTCATATAGTCTCTATTTAGAAACTTTGTTTTCATATCAGTCCATTACATACAAGACCACAGCCCATTGCTGCTTACCTGTTATTACTTTAATGATAGTAATAGATAGTTTTTTGGAATCCCTGTTTTTCAGCATATAGACCCTACTCTGCACATTTGGCCTGCATTTCCTGCTTGCAGATTGTATAACCTTACACTGAGCCGTATAAAAATACCTTTTGTTGGAACACCTGTAATAATTCAAACAAACCATGTAGGGAAGCCTCAGGAAATCACACAACTAAGCAACTTCATCAACAGGGAATAGAATATATCTTGCTGAAAATTACAAAATTTGCTTCACAGGAACAGAGTTAAGTTTTGGAAATTTCAAAGTAAATGTTATTTTTTATTATTTAAATTCTTTTGACATTAGAATCTTTAAGAACTATAGTATTCAGTCTAAGGCTTTTTCCCCTCAAACAATCATTAGAAAAATAACACAGACTCTTCAAACTTACCATGAAATTCAAAATGCATGAAATTCAACTTTTATGAATAGAGTTGAAATTTTTTACATTAATTTCAAAAAAGCTCTACTACATCTAATCTCCACAAAAAAACCCCAAACAAAACAAAAAAAATCAACCAACCAAAAAAACCACCCCTTCTTAAAAAGAATGGCTGTCTGGTACCTCTTAGTAAAACTCAAGTTAAAGGCTATCATCTGTGGTAGATGACCTTCTTTCATCATCAGAGTAATTACTTCAAAAAATGGCTAACTATATAGGTCTGCTTCCTGTTAGCTAAATTCAGGTGCAGGTGCAAGGCCCTTTCACTTTTTAGAGCAGCTGTACTTATGTTCCAAGAAAGCAGTTGTCTTTCAATGAAAACAATGAACCTGCAGATATGCATATTGTAAATAAGCCTATATGACAATTTCTTGCAAGGCCCTTACGAAGACTGATGCAGTTATATATATTATAAATTAAAGAACAATCTTCCCACATAGGGTATAGACAACATGGCTAAAAGTGTTTTTCTTAGTTCATTTAAATTATAATCATTCTTAACTTTGTTGATACATAAAATAAAATAAATCATATAATATCTCACTGTCTTCAAGAAACAAGGAAATGCTAAGTGAAAACACAGACTGTAACAGCAAACACATACCAAGTGAACAAAACAGATTTTGAGCCAGTTGGCTGGAATTACAATTATTTTATGCCCTTATAAATTAATCCATATGAAGATCTCCTGAGATTTTAGAAATATTAATTAAATGTATTTCAACTTTGAAAACTTGATTACTGCCACTGATCTTATCTGGAGTCTCAAGACAAAAGCAACATAGCTACACTGATCAGAGCACAGATTAATGATTTTCAAATGTTTACCAGTAGAAGTTAAACTAAAACAAAATGCAGACAAGATTTCAGAGCCCTTCTGATATTTACAGGCCTAATAGTTTAAAGAAATGCAAATCCTTTACGAGCAGACTGGACAAACTCTTGAAAAAATCAAAAGCACGTGAAAAATATGAAACCAATAATGTATTTATTCCTGAGGAATTTTTAAGGTTAAAAATTATACTTAGGCAATCTTATACCCAGTAAATCTTCAGAACTAAGAGTTATGTAGTAAGCCCCTAACTCTTTAACTAGCAACAAAAGCAAACAAAAAGACAGTAAAAAAGGTATGATCAAATACAGGCACAAGTTAAAACAGCTATTTTAAAATTTTGTAAGTATGATGACACTGGAAACTGTTCTAAAGGGTGAAGACTGCTTTGATCTAGAAATCCATAATATTATTTCCGCATCAGCCTTGGTGGACATTTCAGTAATATAATGAGTATTTTGTTCCTACTATTTTAGGATATCCAACTTAACATTTAAATCCATTAAGGTCATCAAGTAAAAAATTTTAATATGTTTTTCCTTTTTACTGCCCATTCAGTAAAGCTTTAAGCTTTCCATTTTCAAGAACTGAAACTGTATTAAGCAGAGGAGTCTACAGATCCTCTTTACACAGGAAACTTAAGAATTTTATTCTATTCCAAATTACAAATGGAGATGAAGATTAAACCTAATGATAGGAAAAACATGGCTTGTTGTTGCTTGTTTTTTTTCATTAGGATCAAAACCACAGATCTTTTTCCCATAAACTGACACATCAGTTTGCCTAAAATCACCCACGCTTCCAAAAACCTCTTCAGCTCCTGTAAAAAGTAATGTAATATAATGTCTGACTAATCCAAATAATAATATAATACAAGTAGAATTACAATGATTAAAGTTCAACTGGTGCAAACTCTTAACTTTCTGGAAGAAAAAAAGACATAGATGAATATTAACATTCACTGTAATTTTAATCAGTAATATGCAAAAAAGGTTGTGACTTTCTGATATGAAATAGTCCTTGACTTTCATAATTCTTAAGCACTTTCTTTTATCATTTTGCTGATGTATGTTCTATTTTAAAATCAGAAGGATAATGGATGTGCTTCTTAAATAGTAAATTGGGTTTTATATCAGAGACCTGTCAGCACCACGACAGGTTGACCTGACAGTGGTCTTGCATTTGCAGCTCTCCTTCATGACTGCTTTTCAAGGTGATAGGTCAATCTTAAGAAAAGTGCAGATTTCTTGATCCCTCAGGAAACATCTTGGAGTCATAACATTCACTGCTTTTATGATCTTTGTAACAGATTAAAAGCAGAGCTATCCTTTGCAGTCACATATATTTTTATTAATCAGGGGCATTTAAGATTTGGGTAGATAATGTAAATTAAAATACATTTGATTTTTCTACTGCCTCTAGGACAAACATCAAAATTCAGGAGAAATGGGTTATCTCTCAGTGTTACTGATAACCGAACACAAAAAATTAAACCACATTTGTTTTAGTGAATGACTTCTTCGATTTCACCCATTTTTAAATTAGGAGTGCACTAAGACAGCATCTTAGCATAAACATTAAGACTTTCCTTTTATTTTGGATATGAAGTTTCAATAAAATAATGAAAATCAAAGATTAGAAGATAAATGGTTAATGGCAACATCAGTTGCGACAAAGTACTGGAACACCCTGAACTGCCATCTTTGTTCAGCAAGTGCTGATCTGCCACAGTACCTCATCATACATATTCATTAATTTATTTGATATGCTGATTACTCCAGCCTAATGATAATGGTTTTTAAACAAAATGATAATGGTTTTTAAATCTACTGATGTTACAGAAAGAATGTTTTGTAGGTATTATTAAATATAGTATGATTGATCATACCCTTGAAGACTACTGGTATCAGCACTGCTCTGTAATACAACATGGATGAAAGAAAAAAAATACTCAGAAAATTAAGAGCTAACTATTACAGAATATGCTTTCTAGTCTATGTTGCAGACTCTCCTTGTTTGGATTAAATAGCTGTGGTAATATTTAAAATCTACCTTACATGGAGTAGGTTATTTTGGGTCATTAGGAATGAAACTTAAATACACTAGAATTCAAAATTCAGAACCCAGGAACCTGAACAAAAAGCACAGATGATGAAGCACTTGGTGTAAACGCATATCAAATTTTTTTTAAAAAGAACTATGATTCTTTTAACACCACATCTGCATGTTTCAACTGCAATAACTTTTTAAAAGTAGTTTCAAATATGTACTCGAAATTCATAAAAATAAATGACATGGCAAATGCAGTACATAAGTCACTGCTGACTCTTCAGACATAAAATGACTCTTACAGCAAAGCTCTAGAAGGGCATATATTCTCAATTATATTTCTGTTGGCAATCAATAGAAAATGCTATCATACTTAATTTTAGAAACTGAAAATGTAAGTATTCACAAGTAATTCTACTGTGAAAACTAATTATCAGTACATTTTGAAGTTAAAAACAAGAAAAATGGTTACTGTACTTAAATTACATTTTGACATTTTGTCTTGCACTGTTAAGTATGTAAAAAAGCAAGCATGATAAAATATCACTCTTTGGTGCTGAAAATACCATAGTAAACCTGTTATATCAATTTGGCCTTCTTGTTCAACCAGCTATTGTAAGTTTGCATTTCATTGAATGGTAAATGAATGCTAACACTGCTTTGAGATGCGATAAAAGAAACTTACTTTGAAATTAGCCCAAGTAACATATTAAGTAAATTTGCTAGCATCCACTCCAGGATGTGTCTAAAATTAAAAAACAGTAAAGTGTGCAGATGCTGGGAATCAAACATTTACACTACAGCAATTTACTTCTCCAGTCATTTTTTCTATTACCATTTTTAAGACATTCATGTTTCCAGAATCATTCTTTAATTATGTCCAGTATTTTCACCTGCTTTTCTTAAAGTGTAATCATAGTAATTTATAATGATATTTTACCTAACCTTTAAAAATATGTCAGTTATTTCTGAAAATTTAGACACCAACACTGTTATAATAGGATAGGGAATAGTGCAAAGGCAGAGATAAATGTATCTACTCTTCTAACTAAAATGTGTTTTAGGATTTTCAAAGCTGCAGTGCCACAACAGCCTTATCCTTGGTGCAATGTTTCTTCTTCCTCTCTCGCCTTAGATCTGGCTGTGCTAAGCTGTTTCCATGCACTAAGTAACCAGAAAACCATATTCATTTTTAGGGAAAAGAGGGGTTACTTTTCTGCCAATTTAGCATGCTAAAGCAGCTCCTCCACAATGTAAAAGCTGAAATCTTTTCATTCTGGCCACTTTCCTGTTTGACATGAATATCAGAAAGCAATAGGAAAGGTTAATGTATATATGGATGCTCTTGTGAGAAGTGGACCTGAATTTCTTCATTCTAGGAGAATCAAATCTAGACCTTCCACTTGTTAGCCAAAATCTCTAAACACTTATTTATTATATAAAGAACAGCAACTGAAGCAGTGGCACAGGAGCAAGCCCTGACTTCATTTGTTCAAAGAATACTGCTGCTGTTCATCCTCTGAAAAACTCTTCAATCTTCTGACTTCAAGTGAATGAGGGTACTTCCCTGCACCTCTAAGCCAGGGATGATGAATCTAAGTTGATGTGATACCATATGACACCATCCGTTTCACATTTCCAACTGAACAGATGCAAGAGGCTCCTCTTCAGAACAGAAATTTCGTGGACTATCTTTTTATGGCATGTATTCTCAAGATGCTATGTAGGGAGCTTAGTGACTAAGCTGCAGAGTCCATATTCCTCCTTGGGGATCAAGAGCCTAAAATTTAGGATTGCATTCTACAGCCATTATTGGGATTTGCAAAGCCTCTTGATGATTGCAATTCCTAATCAAACAGCTGGTACCTGGTTCAAGAGGCAACGCAAAACCACAGGGTTTTTGAAAGAGAAATGTTATACAATCATTATCGCCTGGTACACCAGACTAAGACAAGGACTCTACTGTTGGCAAAGTGCCAATCAGTAATATTTCTCTTATGACTGAATGAGGAAAAGTAAATCCCAGTAACATATGATTACAATGACATTTTATATTTGAGAATAAGTCATGTTATGCCACACCAAATTAACAGGAAATGTTTTAGTGAACTGTGTATTTTATGGCAGCTTCCCAAATACAAAAATCTATAGGAATCAGCATTAATCTTTTATAGGTTTGCATAAATTTGTACCAGGGTTATTCCAGTTATGCTAACCATAGAATTTTAAGGAGAATGGTAACTGCGGTAAGAAAAAACTCCTTCCCAACTTTCCTTTTCTTGCTTTTCTAGCATTACTAAACTTTATAATTATGTCTTGATTTATGATTTTTTCATCAACGTAACATGCATCTCTGTATAGGATATGTAATTAGCCTTCAAGAAGCTTTCAAGAATAGATTTGTCTGGATGACTACTATTTGAAGAAATGCTATAAAACAGCAAGTTGAAATTAGATCTACAGAGTAACTGAAGTTCATTCTTTCTCATAGACAGCTAAGTGAATAGCTTATTAAAGATCACTACATCGAGATACTAGAAGTAGCAGAATTCACAATGAATGGAATAATCCTTTTTTTTCTGACTGACCACCTAAGAATGTCGTATCAAACAAAAAAAAGCTATTTGGACAGTCAATTGTTTAGCACCCTCAAAATACCAAATGTTCATAAATGTGAAAAATATACATTTAATGATGTTTGCAAGCAGATTTATTCTGAATGGTTTAGAGACAGTGGAATGGCAGAAAAACATTTCTCTTTTTTTTTTTTTAATAATTACGCTTATTTAACAAAGCAGTAGTATAAACAAGTCACTGATTCAAAATCAGAGCCAGTCATATGTCTCAATCCTTGAGTATGCATAGTTGTTACTGTATATATTGTTAACTTTTGTAACCTTTATGAATTAAGGCAATAGCATGTGTTCAAAGAAAGATCTGTGTATGCTTTCCTTCTTCTGGAAAAATAAACATTGTGGTTTAACCCTGGTAGGCAACTAAGCACCACACAGTAACTTGCTCACTCCCTGCCCCCCTGCAGTGGGATGGGGGAAGAGAATCGAAAAAAAAAGTAAAACTCATGGGTTGAGATAAGGACAGTTTAATAGGACAGAAAAGGAAGGGGGGAAAAATGATACTAATAAATAATAAATATAGAATATACAAAACAAGTGATGCATGATACAATTTCTCACCACCCACTGCCTGGTACCCAGCCAATCTCCAAGCTGCGTGTCCCCTGGCCAACTTCCCCAGTTTATATACTGGGCATGATGTCACATAGTACGGAATATCCCTTTGGCATGAGAAGCTGAAAAGCCCTTGACTTAGTGTAAACACTGCCTAGAAACAACTAAAACATCAGTGTGTTTTCAACATTATTCTCATCCTAAATCCAATACACAGCACTATACCAGCTACTGGGAAGAAAATTTACTTTATTCCAACCAAAACCAGGACAATCAAGTACAGATACTAACTGGTAGTATTACTATAGAATCATCAACTAGAACTTGAAAAGTACAGAAATACAAATATATATTAAGCTGAGTTATATTCCTTTATGACAGCAATTTATGTGGTAATATCTTAATTTAAAGAAATTACTCAAAAAATAGGTATAGGTGCAGAAATATAATATAGAATGAAGAAATGAGGGCAGAAATTGAAAGGCGATTGTTCAGATAAAAAACCCCACCTTATTTCCAGGTACATATGAACCAGTTTATTGCTTTTTTCACATGACAGCTGGTTTTGAAACCTTCCAATTCTGGTCAATTCTAAACAGCGGAAATCAATCTAAGATTGGGGTTCTTGTGAGATTTTTCTTACTATCATATGAATAATCCTCCTTAAGCCCACATAAATATGTATATATAAATTTATAAGCTGAACTATTCAGAGCTATTAACTAAACTTATAACACTAGCTCAATACATCAACAATTTTTTTTTTCTAATAAAACATTCTGATGTGCCTGATGAGGGGAAAAAATAAAAGTTGAAGTTAGAATTCTCAAAATAAATTGATCCAACACTGAAATAACTTACATTTGGAGGATAAAGCTTTAACTAATGAAAGATGAATCAAGGTTCAGTTTTTTAAAAAGTAAGATAACTTGTATAAGAAATGTTATTGCTTATGCTCCATTTCAGTTGCTTCCATTTAGAATTAATATTTTTAGAGAAAGCTTATGTAATAATTTAGTTAGCAATTCAGCCAATCAAAAGTTTATGTAAGAATTTTTCATAACTATTTTTAATACCCCACATATTCTTAGCATATAAACTGCATATCAGGTTTTAAAAAAATAACATTTACAAACCCCATATCATTTAATTTTGTAAGTAAGTGAAGATTTCAACAACTTCTTTTTTTCACTCAAGCTGTAATATAGATATATATCAAAGAGTTTTCTATTTACAGGGAAGCAACAGAAGAAAAACTGTTGATTGTAACAATAATTACTTATTGCCTCTTGATAGCTAAAAAGCAGTAAATATCCACACAGCATCCTGTGTGAACTATTTATGTGTATATCTTCAAAAAACAAATGCATTTTAAAACAATTAAATGTACTTTGGCCTTAACAAACTTGGTGAGAAATTGTACAACTCTGTATTTTGACCCCTGGGCTCCAGAAGAAGCATCATTACCATAGTTTCCCTGTTTAGTTAGCTCTTTGGAATGTTAAATAGTCCTTTAAGGGCAAGTTTAAACACTTCTACAGCAGCAATATAGAAAAACAAATTGTTCTAAGAATAGGGAGACTTCCAAACTGGAGTTTCCTACTGTTTTGTAGTCTCCTCCATAGTACCCAACACCACAATAACCTCAGCTCCTTTAACATGTCTTATGACCTTGCCTTGCTTACAGTTTCTTTAGCTTTCTCTCTCCCTCTTTGGAAACTAGGTTTAAAAACAGAGAAAACATTTTTGTGGAAAGAAGGGTAGATCAACAAAAAAATCATTTGGAAGCATATTTTAGAGACCATAGGCAAGGAAGAGTGTCATGTTCTTTAAATGCGTGCTGAAGGTAGCCACTTCTGCAGACAGATAAAGAGTAAGATGGAAGTTGAACACCCAGCAAGTTGAAAGGGCAGAAGGAAAATGCTACAATATTAAAAACTGTCAGAAGGGCTTGAGTCATAAGAAAGGACAGGTAACTCACAGAAGCTTTTCTCTTCTCAATTTGCCTCTTTAGAACTACTGAACAAAAATGGAACAAGATCTGTGAATGGCATTAGCCAGGAGAATTTACAGTGTAAACAGCATGAACCACAACAATAATCAGACAGAATGAAAAAATGTTTATGCTATGAAGAAGCATGCAAGCTTCAATGGAATGAATGTGCAAAGTTCATAACTATTATAATCTGATAAATATAACTCGAATCTGCATACAGTAAAGGATGCAAACATAAGGGTAATCATTACCATAATGAGTTTGAGTTACATCATTTTTATATAAAAGGAACTCTACCATGTTTTCTAAAATTTGTTTTGTTTATAATGCTTAGCAGGTTAAATTTTTATGATTAGAAATTCTTGTCTTCATTGCATGCATGGACACAACAATGGGAAATAAAGTTAGATATATACTTTATTAATCATTATTGATTATCATCAGTATTTTATGATCAAATAAATTTTATCATTCCTGTATAATTTCCCCAAATAATTGAAATAAAATGCATGACATACACACATTTCTAAAATATTCATTTCCCAAATACCTGCTTATTAGATTTTGGCACATTTGTCTACATACACTGAATGAGCAAAAGATTTTAATGTTGCAAAATAAAGTAATAATCTAAAACCAGCAAATTTAATATTGCACATGCAATCTCATTTCTAACCCTTCTGAGTTTATCCTGAGGACTGAATAATAAAAACGAGTATACTATAACATTATTAAAAATTATAGCATACTATAAATGCACAAAGAAGCACCAATTAGGGTCTCATGGGCAATCTGGAATCTGCCACTTCCTAATTTTGGTGTGCTTTACAACTAATATAATATTTGTTCCTATGTAGTCCCTCCTATGTGCTTTTTTAAAGGAAAAAGCAAACAATTCCACCTTTGGCAAAGGAAACAACTCACTCCACTCTCTTTTTCTCCTCCACCTCTCATTATTTTTGTTGGAATATTAAGATACCTTTATGACCATATGGTGCTTGTGTCAGAGGCAGAGAAGAAGGAAAAAAGAAGGGAAACTATATGCAGGAACAAAATACCCTGGACATGGGGAAACATCTACTGGGAGTGGGAACCAAGCTTCATTTCCTCTGCAGACAGTTTTGTCAGGGGTAGAATAAAGCCCAGTTCTGAAGATGGGACAGCTTGGCTTGTTTCGGCTCTTGTCCCACCCCTTCCAATATACAGCAGCTCAGAGAGCTCTCAAGCATTCACTTCGGCAGAGAGGCCTGTCTGCCTCCAAATTTTGACACGGTATTATTCTGGTACTTGGCCACAGTTCTTCTGCAAGTAAGAAAGGATATCTCAACATTCACGTTTATGTATCAGCAAAAGCTGAAGAGAATTTCATGTTACAAAAACGACACCATAGCCTGAATGGTTTATTTACACCAAATTAAAGATCTGCTGCAAACACTGTAAATGTGACAGCTTATGAAAGAAAAGAATGTCAGAATCCATTAAAATGGAAAAGGTTATGCCACCTAAGTATTAGGGTTGCTCGCAACGCCCCTATTAGCTACCAAGCTATGCTACGATGGCTGTAAGAGGAGGGAACACAAGAAATACTGCCATTATGAACTCTGACTTTCAAAAATTTGTAACTAGGAAAAGCAATCTTTGGGCTAAATTTTCGTATACTAATTCTATGCTAAAAGGTTAAGCTTTTTAAAAACAATAATAATGATCTCTGCATGTCTATATAACCTAATTGCTTATGCAAGCATGGTAACAAATAATGATAAATTGGCTTGAAGATTGCATATACATTTTCTCATCCCTGTATCTGAAAATGCCTTAGTTTGTTTTTTAAATTATCACATAATCAAATGGTATGAAAACAGAATTTCAGAAATCTATCGAAGTAACTTAACTGTGAATATAGCTATCTCTGTGTACAAATACAAGAACACAAAGTTATTTATATTTGTACCACTATCTGTATCAACTATCTGTGTAAATACATGTATTTACAATTCAGTAACATATTTTAGATATTAATATACATCATATTAAACATAACTAGGCACACATTAAAAATCTGATAGACCTGTGTTGTAATGGTGCTCCACTGTGAGCAGAAGGATTATCACAGCACATGTAAGCGCACTCTGTACCAGCTTTCACTGAGCTGACACAGGTAGTGGAATTGTCAGTAGGTCTGCAGTTTCTGGCACAAAAGTATTCATCCGGATTCCCTAGTACTAACATTAGTAGCTTTCCTGTACTGAACTTCATGCCACAGCAGCATAAAGTTTTATGTTCCTGCTCATGCTGAAATCAGACATATGCGAGGATTACAGACAAGTCCTAAATATCCCAAATTTTTAATTTATACCAAGATCTTTGATGATCGGGGTTCACATGGACACCTATGCTTGTATACAACTCATCTGACTTCTACAAGGAAAACGAAAATGTGCATGGGCTCAGGAGCCTACATACATGTAGCTCAATACAAAAAGTGATCTTACATATTAAAGTATGAAAGCATTCTGAAAGATAGAGATAGCTTTGTGTAAGCACAAAAGCATAACTGTGTAATTGATGTAATGTGGTTTTCTTTATCTAGATACTTTGGAAAAAAAAAAGATTAAGGAAGCACAGGAAAATATCAGGTTCCATGTACCTTCTTACTTTCTTTTTTCATAAAATACTCATGCAAAAGCCTTACAGATGCAAATTTTGTTGGAACTCTATACCCATCACTTAAATCCTGTAAAAGCTTAGTAAGTGATCAAGCAAATATTACTATAAGACCATTATAGTAAATATATTATTTAGTCATAGGCTACATTAAGTATAATTAAAATGTACATTCTGATGAAGAGGATACATTTTCATTTAATGTGCTGACTTTTCAAAAAAAATCTCAAAACATAATACCATTTTTTATGATTTGCAGAAAAAAGCTCATTCCTTGGCAACATTTAGAGAAAATACAGACAGAAGCTCTGACTTCCTAACATTTTGTAATAGAATATTAAGCTTTTTCACCCTTATTTACATTTTACCTTATCCACAACAGTGAGAGAAAGTTGTATATATATGATTACTGTTAGCTGAGTTAGGTTGGTGGCTCTATTTAGTTCTGAGCTACCACACAAACCATCATTACAATTGACAGTGTGGAATTATTATTAACAGACAAGCTGAAAACAGAACAAGGTAGAAAAACTAACTTCCATTTTTACCCCAAATGGGATTCTTTTCAGCTGCCTGGATAAATATGTTAGTAAAGTACAATGAATTTTGAGGACAAGTAAAATACTTAAGTTCAGTCAATCTGCGATGCCTGAAAACTTTTGATTTCCCTTAAATATTTTCAGGTTTTTAGACTTAATTCTTATAAATTAACCTATAATACAGTGTAGTGGATCACTAGCTATACATCTGGTTAAATGAAACAATATTTTATAATAGAAACTACAAACTACAGTTTTTAATCATTATTTTTTCCTGATTTGGAGGTAAGTTTCAAATTGCATTAGAAATTTGAGCATAACGATACTTTTTTTTTGTAGTGTTTTGGAGAGATGGTAAAACTGAAAATGATTCATCATTAGCCTTTCCCTTTACTGAATAACTTTCTGACAACCATGCAACTCCAGAAGTCTATAAGATGTGATCCATTAAACACATGCAGAAAAGTTGCTTGATGATTCCATTTTTCTTCTAAATATTATTTCAAATGGAATTAAAATATGATTTTCCTCTGAATTCTGCCCGATGTAACCACATACACATTTCCTTTATGCATTGTGATCTGATTACCAGAGATAAAGTACTCAATGTGAATCACACACTGAGAAAAATGTTATTCAGTATTTCATAGAACACACTCACTCTGCAAGAATTTAGTAACAGAAGAACATCTTCAGGATGCTAGTTATTATGAGGTAATAACTCGGAGAATTAGTAACACTTCTACCATGTAGCTCTAGGGATGCTTTGTTTAATTCATATTCACTGAAATCTGTTGCTGAATTATACCCTGCTCTCTTGTAACTGCAGTACTTTTGGTCAAAAGCAAGCCAAATGTCTACTGACATTGCAGACTGTCTGTCTGCAAACTAAGCTACAGAAGATAGAGAAGTTAGTTTTGACACCTATACACTGTCACCACCTTACTATAAACACTGCAATAGTAATGAAAAATGGCTGATATGATTATACAGTGCCAAAGTGCTATACAGAAGAAGACTGATACCCTTTAGACCTCATCAAGTCAGACTAGCACAAGACTATAACAAAAAGTCAGACTGTAACGACAGAAAAAAGTAATAGAGTAAATAAGCCTTCACTTAGGCTAGTTACAGAATAAATACTGGTTACCAACCTCTTCAACATGTTTTCTCTACTTATGTTCCTATACCTGACAGATTTTATAAAATACTAATTAAATCACATTCAGAAAAATACAAAAAGCAAAAGGCCAACTTCCAAGAGAATAAAATCAACAGAAGACAAGATACACAATAGTACATGAAGCTTGAAAGGTTACATGTACAAAATAGTAAACTTGCTTTTATTAAGAAGAATGAGGGAGATACCAGAGCCACTTTTTAGCGTTATCTTCCTTCCATGGAGTTTAATAAAGTAGGCCTGGTTTACCTGATGTCTAAAACCTGAATCTTCCAATGATTTTGGTTAATCTATTCATCTAGCTCTGTTCTAACCTACCAATACAACAGTATATTCAGCCCACATTTATTCTAATCACCATCAAATATAATTGCAATAATATAGCTAAGTGGCAGCTAGCCATCTGTCTTTCTCCACACAGAAAAGCCAGTCATTAACGAACTTCTTCCAACTTAGATCCTGGAGTTCTAAGTGAAAAATAGCTAGTATTCAAATAGTTCAAAACTCAAAAAGCTTTTCAAACACTGCACTGTAATATTTATTAGTGCCAATAGCATGCTGAAATTTTACTTGTATTACATAACCAGAAATCTACATAATCTAGGAACGTATAGTAAAATTCATGTGGCCCTGTTAACACTAATTACATTGCTGTTCCTTCTCACATCATGGAAATGTAATTGTACAATTTTTTTAAATTGAAATCTTATCTAGTAAATATAGAAAGGCCTGCACACTTTCAGAAGAAATAATAGATATAAGATACACTGATTACAGAGCAACGATAGTGATATAAAAAAATTAGATTTATAATCTTTGTATTCATCACACTGGGATAAGATATGCAATTCATCTCTTCAAGAAATTGTGGAGAATAAGATTTTAAAATTATAGAGTATAAAAGAAGTATGTTAGTTGATTCTTATTCTCAAGGAGCAGGGAGTTGATGTAGAAATGAGTTCGTGCATGGACCCATGATCTTAATGAGATGGAGACGTTCATAAATGTGTAGTGTGGCATCTAATACCATTTGGCAGTCTACATCCCACTCACTTCAAGTAAGTTCCATGAAGAACTGACCACAAAGAGGGTGGAAAATGGTGGACTGTTGGGCCCAAAGGATAGCAGTTAGCTGACCAACTGCTGGTAGGGTGTTACAGGAAGCATTCTTCAGGGCTCAATACTGAGCTATTTAACATCTCATTAAGCAGCTAGACTGTGGGACAGAATGTCCTCTGAAAGACCTTGTGAATGACATCAAATTTGGAGGGCGACATTCAGAAATATCTTGACAGGCCAGCAAAATGAGTTGACAGGAATTTCACAAAGTTCAGCAATAGTAAATGCAAAGTTCTGCACTGGAACAGCTCAGGCTAGACACTGACTGGCTAGAAGGCAGCTTAGCAGGAAAGATCTTGGGGATCCCCCTGAACAACAAGTTGAACAGTTGTGTAGCCTTGTGGCAGAGATATGGCAACTGTGTTCTGGGCTACATCATGAGTGTTGAGGGAATTCAGCATCCCTCTCTATTTGATGTTTGTGAGACTGTATTTAGAGTACAAGCTCACATTTCAACTCCCCAGTACAAGACAGACATTGATATATTGGAGCAAGGCTGGTGGAAAGCCACCAATATGAAGAAAGGGCTAGAGTACATGACACATGAAGAGAGGCCAAGAGAAACAGTTTGTTCAGCCTTAAGAAGAGGAAGTTTAATGGGAATCTCATTGTATCTTCTGTTACCCAGCATGAGGGGACAGTAGAGATGAGTCAGGCTCTTCCCAGAGATGCACAACAGAAAGAGAAGAGGCAATGTTCACAAACTGCAATAAAGAGAATTCTGACTAGACAGTAGAAAAAACTTCTTCACAATGAAGACAGTCATTGGAACAGGTTATCCAAAGTTGACGTAGAATCTCCATCCTTGAAGACAATCAAATCCCAGCTGGACAAAGCCCTGAGCAGCCTAATGTTATCTGAACATGATCTGAACCTAAATCACTTTTTTTAAACCAACATGAAAAATGAAATGTTAATGCCTAGGCTGAAAAACTCCTTTCAGTCCACATGTTCTGCCCAGCTACTACATAATATAGCTTTTTATTCTTGGGAAAAATTATCATAAAAATAATTAAGAAAACCAAACCAACATACTCTTCTACAGAATTTGAACTCTCTGCCAACGACCTAAATCTGGGCAGTGGGGCTTTCAGACTTGGTAACAGCTTTCAGAGTGTATTAGTCTTGCTTGTGAAGTATTTCCTCTCTGGCACAGCTAAGAGGAAGATATCCATGCTTACTTCATTAAACCTATCAGCAGTGTTTAACACTGAAGAACAGCATGTGCTGCTGATTTGCCTGGGAGACTGGCAGAAATGAATCAGTCACCCTGAACTAGATAGGTCAATTCCTATCAGTCAGCTTCAAGACAATTCTGACGGGTGGTTTCTTTCCAGCCCTGAAAGCCTTTATTTGTGTGACGCTATGAGGATTGGTTCTACCTCGTTTTGTTTAACACAAAACTTTATGAGAGATCTTGAGAAAACACACTTCTTAAGTGGCAACAGAAACTAGCAGATTCCTTATTTCACTTCATTCCTGCAAACACAGATGGACTGCAGACCTAAGGCCCTTGTGAAAAACCTGGATGTATTGTTAAAAAATGTCTGGAATGAGACAAAGAAAGGTGTGGTACTGGGAAAAAAATACTTTTAGAAGATACTCAGGGCCAAACACTGATGAGAGGTTTGATGTCTATCACCTTCCTTGGGGCTGTGCTGGAAAGGAGATGGTTTAACAGGAACACTAGAATGCTCTGAATGCCATAAGCAAGACTGAAGAGCTGGCTAAAACTAAGTTACTTAGGCCCTCCTGATTCTTCACTGAGATTCAATCCACAAACAGTGCCACCAGCCATACATACAAACACATCTTCACTACTTTTGCTTTCATATTTTCCAGTTGTACATTGATGTTATTATCTACCTGTTCACTTTCAGTCTCAAATATTGCAAACACAGTAGCTGAGGATGACATGAATGACTCAAAAAATTCAGTTTGATCTATCACGCTCAAGCTCTTTATATCATACTTCAAAAAATAAAGAGTTTAAAGGATAAACATGCATATTTTAGTTTTAGACAACTGAATACAAGTTCTGCTTAGCAGGTTCATTTGAATCTTAAAAAAAACTCATTTAAGTGAAAATGGGAAGATTTTGTCTTTTTTATATTCCATTAAAGTCTGTAGCAAAATCATGATTTTTTTCAGGCTAAAGAACTGTATTTTGATAGCTGAATTTTGGTTGCAGCACTGAGACAGAAAATCATACTGTCTGGAGAAAATAAACGGCATAAATACAGGGCTCATAGCAGCAAAAAAAAGGTTTATTGATACTTGTTCCACACTCTATACTCTTCATGGTCAAAGTACTCAGCTATCAGTTTCTTTTCAATTTTTGGTAGCCCACAGAAAGTGTATCTAGTAAATAAAAAGTAACATTTTAATGTAGAATGTGAATCTACTTAGAACACTAAATAAAAATAATTATATACTCTGAGAAAATTAAATTACATAAGTATCCAATACAAATTCCTATGTCAGGACTAAAATTCTTGCTTCTTGAAAACTATAAAAAAGTTACCATAGCTTTCACCAAGACATTTCATCTAGTAACTTACAATAAATTAAAGTTGTCACTAAATATTTATGTTCCATAAGTCTATTAACTGAACTCACAGATCACTGAATAAATGCTTTTTTAAAAAAAAAAGCAAAATTTTTTTTATCAGTGTGGTAAGAATTTATTATCCCATGATACCATCTTACCTCTATCATTCATACCATTTTATCTCTAAACGAAAGTAAGTTTTCTCATGGTAATTTTCTATAAAATGCCTATTCTTGGAAGAATTCCTTTTATTACTTTTCCCAGGATACAGTATTGTACATAAGAGCTGGGAAATTAAGTCGTACTTCCATGTTATAAATTGTCCTTCACTTACGTAAGCAGCAAAACCACTTTAATCTCACAGGTTTACTAATATAGATTACATAAATTACAAAACCTTATTTTATATTAATGAACATTGATAAAACTCTTTTTGTCTTATTCTCATTCAGAAGTGAACACATGTATTTGGTTTATACAGAAAGCAATTTTTTCCTCCATGCCTTTTATTTTTATCTACCACTTCATTCTATTTTATTTATGAGAACTTATTGTTGCAAGGCTGGTTTTCATTAATACTACACAAACGTTTTCTATAATAAACTCTTCAATATACATTAGAATGTTTAGTCTTACTGGTAGCTTTACAGCTGCAGTCCTTGACTGTGTCTTTACAAATTGAAAGTGTTACCATGATTACTAGCTTCCTGTGTTTACAAATGTATGTTATCAGAAGACATTTAGTAAAGTTTGAGAAATGTTTCTTAAATAAGTAATACCTTTTAATTAATTCATGTTTCTAGTACATTAAAATCATGACGTTAAACAATAGGACCCAATAAATGACAATATACTTACTGGTTAATTACAAAACTTGGTAACAAATTCTTTAACCTTTAGTCATGTGGAATAACACCTACAGGTTAAACGTGGAAGCTAGAAAGGTAGTCAGAGGCTTCTCCTCTGTCACTATAGGAAAAGAATTTGTACTTTCTAATGAAGTGACAAAAAGGATCTGCTTCAGATATTCTGATTCTACAAGAAGTTCTGTATTGTGCTGCTGATGCACCCTGCTGTCAACTTTGGTGATACTACCAGTTACTTCACCGGAAAACCACTGAAGTCACTAATGCTCTTGTAGTTCCAAAACGGAATTCTAGGCTCTGAGAAACAGTTTATTTTTGCAATAAAATTATGTAACTCAATTGTTAAGTGTTTAGACATTTTGGTTCATCTTCAAGCAATGGCTTCTGATTGAAAGGAACTCAATCTTTTTCTTGCTTGTATGATTCACTTGTGGTATTGCAATAGTTCAATTTTATTTAGTTCCTTTATCTCATTTTTTTCCTGGCAAACAGAATGAATGCTTATGGGTACCCTTTCTAAAGCAGCTTCATAAGGAAAGAAGGCTTATACATCCATGCTGCGTGTACACTTGTCTGCCTTCATTCCTAAAGAACGTGTATTTGTTGGTCATTTTCAACTGAATTTGACAAAAAGGCAGATTTCAAGCATAAACAGTTGCCTTCATGTTTTATGGAAATACCAGAGAACAGAGAAGAGTGCTCCAATCAAGAGGCTTGTCTCTCATGTTACTAGACACCAAATACCTTATTAAATATCAGCAGAAAAAGCTTAATTTTGATACTAATCAACCAGAAAACAAAAAACCTGCAGGATATTGGGCTGTGTTAGTTTGGATGCTTCGTACCTGATGCAATGGTTTATTTTCACTTTGTGTTTTTTCATGTAGTAGCATAATCTTCCAGTGGTTAGGCTGCAAATGTTACACAGCTTTAGAGAGTCCTTCTGAAAACACAAGAACCATGATAATATTTATAAAGGTCATCCGAAGTTACCATTTTAATCAGACAGTTTGTAACTTGCAAGAAAAGAAGATGCCATAATAGCTCCTTCAATGGATACCTTGTGAACTACTCTGTCTCTGAGAGTGGGTCTATGGGACCCTGAAGAAAAGTCAGCATACATCTAAAGGAGTCAGTTAGACAGGGATGAAGAAAACCATGAAATAGACTGAAGAAAGAAAGAATAAAGAAACCTGAAAATATAGGCTAAAGGAGAGAGTACTAGATACTAGAGAGGACGATGGAATCCCCTATATAATGAACATACAACACTCAGTGAAACTTTTTTAAATCTCCTGCTAGTTAATAACCAATATTTACATTATGATATTTTCTACATACCTCATCAAAGACTGCTGTCCCATTGAGTTATGCATGATACAAACCCAAAGTGAAAAATAGGGTCTAACAGTTGAACACCAGCCCCCAGCACCAGGGCAATTCAAAGAGCCTAAATTAGGCTCTGAACCCAGGCTCCTTCAACTGTTGGTGAACAGAATGAGACACTTCAGCAATTCAAAAAGATGAAGTGCTGGGAGACATGCTGAATACCTACAAGATGCTGAGTACAGGGATGTATGTGAATTTCCATTCCTCTTTGGAGTTCAGTCACTTGAATCAAGACTATAAAAGTGATATATCTACCTACTGAAAATACAAACCATGACATTCTTTTCTGAAGAATAAAAACTGCTTTCAGGAAAGTCCCTTAAATGTCTCCATCTTTTGCATATTTATTTAGGAGTTATATTACAAACTCAGGAGGTGGTGACTCTGTTCATTTCTTTTTCCAGTTCACAAAATTTCAAGTCTAAATGCTCAAAATTTCAGCATCAAAATCTGATAATCCAACTGCAAAACTATCTTTGCCCAGTAGGCCACACAAGAGGTAAGAACACAAGAGTTAAGGCTTTAGGAGAACTTCTAATGCAAGGGAGTCTACCTCCAGTCTACTGGGAAGAACGTTCAGTTAAGAGTCAGCTGATGTGCATTTAGCCTCTCTAAAGTATGAACTCTAACCTGTGACTTCAAGCAGAAAAGGTCATACGCACATCTCAGCTACAGCTGCTTTCAGAGGAATTGTTTTGGCAATCAGAACAAACATTTTGCTTGTATTTTACAAGTTGAGAAGTGCTCAGCCATGTAGTTGGCTAAACACCAGTGCTAAACACGCCATCAAGCAAGGTTTTTTGTTATCAATGTTAAAAGGGTATTAACTTAAAACTAGTAAAAATGAAGAATATTTAATAACATAAAAGAATAAGAGCTCATAGTGTTCCACTTGCTGGAAGCAAAAGAACAAATAGGATAAAATATCCTACTTAAGGATGACCCGATAAAGAACAACTTAAGGAATATCAAACAGAGGAAAAAAATCTAGAGTTAACTGATTTGTTACTGGCAATTTCGTGATTGCAATTCTGCAAATGTATTTTAATATATCCCCCAAAACACACTTTCTTATTACTGTCTAACGGAACATTGTACAACAGAGGAAGAATTGTTCTATTGCTACTAAAGGGCCATTTGTTTTCTCACTTAAGCTGAAAAAAATTTCAATTCTATCTGGTGACAGAGAAAAGGAAAAATGACAATCCAAACAGAAGCAATCCTGTGAAAACCCAGTAATTTCCTCAACAAAATTTATATCCAAAGGTCTGAATGTTGTATACTATTGGCAGGCACAGTATTGTCAATGGTTGACACACAGTTAACATTTCTGTTATAAAGACTCCTTTGTCAGAAAACAGCAGACAGGAGAGTTTGTGAAATCCCATGCAAGTTTAAATGTGTAACTCACTGATTTCCACTGATACAACTGAACTTATTTTGCTTTTTTAAAATAAAGTGCTGGATGTCACACAATCTCAGTGCACTGTCTGTATTTTTCATAGTGGATGAACAATTGGATGACCAAAAGCCTACAGACACTATCAAATAAAATATTAAAACTTGATTGTTGTCCTGAATAATAATATTGTAATACATATTAAATATGTCCAAAGGCATACTAGAAGTTCATAAAATAATCATGACTTAAACAGGTTTTAAGTAGAAGTCTGAAGCATGCTAAAACTTTACTTTTGTGGATTTTTAAAGATAGTATCTCTCTGTAAGTGGTTGTCTAAAATATTTACACAGTGAAATTTGGCTATTTTGTGGTAATTATATATAGGTATGGACTGCAAATTTCTAACAGTATTGCATTGGTTAAGTTAAGTATTGGCATAATTTAGAGATATAATGGACTCTGACACCACCATTACCTTCGGGCTGTATTACTTTCTAAAAAAACCCTGTATCTTCTAGCTCAACTAGAAGTTACTTATTTCATGCAGAAATCACTTTCTGAATTTGACGGACTATATTACGCAGGAGATCAAATCAAGTTGTATTAATTGTTCCTCTGACCTTAAACTATTAATCTAAAACCTGACAAAATAAATGAAGGGCACACAAATTAGAAGGCCATGAGATGAGCTAGTAAAACACTGTATAAAAGATGTAAAAAAATCAGCTAATACACATGCACTTCCTGTGAAACGTATTTTTTCAGTCCTACCTTACAAAGCTGCAATTTAAAAGTATAATGAGCTCATTCCTCTAAGATTTTTTTACAGTACAAATTATCATCTAGGGTATTCTAATAAGGTCTGGGTAGAAGCTTTATAAGTACGCTATCTAAAAGGTTTCTAGCCATGTGGGAATGCCCTCCCCCCAAAAAAACCACTTGTTGAACATCATTGCAAGAGAAATCCACTGATATGAAAAAAAGACACTTCTGGAGGATAGGTAAAGCAAGCCACAGAAAAAGTAGGCACGGAGCAGTAGATAAGAGTGCAGAAAGAGAGAGATCAATAGACCTGCTTTGGAAAGTAAGGATGTATGTTTTCAACTCCTGTGAAAAAAGAAAAAGAAAAAGAAAAAGAAAAAAGAAGGTTTATAAAATTCTGGCTCCCAATGTCAGTAAAGTATGCATGTACCTTTGCCTAAATAGTTTTAGCTGAGAAGATATCCAATACAAAACACTAATGTCACATTAAATCATTAGTAAGAAAAGCCGGGGCATTATTTATTTTTTCTAAGGATTTAAATGTAGACTAGCAGTCTTCAGAACAAGTATACTATGATTAGTCTTGAAACAGAAAACTTGGATCATAAAGTATCTCCCCTAATTTTATGCAATGAGACTTACAACAAAAGGAAAATAATTCAAAGCTTTTGGATTTTTCAGAAGACCTCTAAACTATTACTATAAAAAGGGGGCTGAGGTGGCTGCACTCATGGGCGCACACGGGAGTGAGAATGTGCGTGGGGGCGTGCACCAGCCTTGTATGCGTTGCTTTGCACGAGCCCTTGCATGCTCCCAGCCTTGCATAGGTCCTTGCACCCAGACTCCTAGCAGGGACGCTCCTTGCACAAGCCCTTGCACACTCACTCCCATGCAGGAATGCTCGTTGCATGGGGCCTTGCTCCCTCGCTCCCCTAAATTAAAAAAAAACATGTAGAAAATAATATTTCATTCTGTAAAACATGGGCTTAATAATATAGCTGTCACTAAGACAAATCTTACATGAAAATAACAGAAAAGAAATCCCATGTGAACAATTATTGAAAGAATGAAAGATCTGCTAAACTTTAGAAGATTTAATACCTACAGATATTTTCAAGAACACATGGGTAAGTCCAAGCAACTTATGCAGAAGTAGTTCTTTCTTTCATATTATAACAAGATGCATAGTGAGACAAAAGTGATAATAAAATTGTTCATGTGATAATGGCAAAACCAATGGATGTCTTAAGCACACAAGGTAGGCAAGAAAATACTGCACCCTTTGATTTGGATTTACATCGGGTTTTGTGCAGAATACTATGTATTGCCTACCAAACACACAAAAAAATCTCTGTAATATGCTTATGACTAATGAAATAGGCATCAAAACATAAGTTTAAAGACCTATTCTTCCTCCAAATTGTTGTTACACAGGAACTTAACAGTATGCCATGCTTGCTTCAAGGCATTCAAAAGTTTTCATCGCACACTCATTTCTATGATGCTTTAACTTTGTCACACATTGTGCAGAACTTTTGTGCTTACTGCAGCATACAATTGTTTGCTCTAGACAAGTGATAAAAAGTCTTCCATCACAAAAAACCCCAAAACACAAAACAAAATTAGCCTGGATCCTAAACAGGCTAATGACATTAGCTTTCAATTAAGGCATGACACACTATCCATATTTCTGTTGTCAAACTGAAAACAAATCTGTATTCACTCTTGCTGTGAAGATCTTGACATCACCCTTTACAGAAACATCCATGAAGAGTAATTTTTTTTTTAGAAGAAAAATCTTGCTTTCAAACACAAGCATGCAAACTGTTAAACATGCAGTAAAAAATATCATCACAAATGCATGAAAATCTAAATTTTGTGTTTCTGAGTCTATTATAATTCAGGCAGGTTTTATTATCGCATCAGAATCCTGTTTTGTCAAGGAAGAGGCCCAACTGAAGTTCTATAGAAGGTCTATCTGATTCTAGAATTACACTGCTCTCAGCAGCAATTCCTTTACTTACACGCATCCCCTCTACTTACACCCATCAGAGACCAAAATCTGCAACTATAATAAGCATAATATTTGTAATGTATGCATGGAGTCAGAGTGTAAGTATTAAACACAAGACTTCCATAATGCAGCTTTCAGAACATTGTGACCGCATACTGGACCTTTATAACTTCATCTTATTTGACACGTACTTTATCTAAGGAAGTTATCAGAGTGCAGTAATTTTTCCAGCAAAAATTATGTAACTATGCTATCAAAATGAAAAGCGATGCCAAACTGTTTATATGAGTATCAAGTATATCAACGAATCAACTGTTGCTGGGAGGAACCACTCAGTCTTTCACAGTATTTTTTCTATCACATTGTGTAGAAATTTTATCAATGTACCAACAGTATTGTTTGCTACTATTTTTTGGCTTTGCAGTAATTGTAATTTCAAAATGGTTAAGAAAACTTAATGAAAAAACCAAAACCTCCCCGACCCCTTCAAAGCCTTACCAGTTCATTTCAGTTAAACATAGACCAGGAATATATATTAACATCAGATAGGAAAAGAAAGAAAACTTCCATTTCCCTGGTATGGACTCCAGCCCTCTCTGCATGCAACAAGGCAACAACTGGCTTCAGCACATCAGTGCATAACTCTGGGGAGCAGAGCCATAGCAAAAATCATATTGGGTTAGTGATCACCCAGGTCCCCACTTTAGGGAGTGACATTTTGTTCCTCTCCTGTTTCCCCAGTGTTCCCCCACTACTTTCTGTAGTGCAAATGTCACTGTGCTACCTCTCCTGTCTCCTTCACCACTTCCAATGTCATTTAAGTTATAGCAGTGACAGGAGGAGACTGTGAGACAAGGGATGGCACCCAGAGGTTGACAGCTACAGACACGGCCTGCTGCTTCAATTCCTCATGGCATTCATTTCATACTTGGCAGCAGTACTCGCTGCATACTTGTTGAAGCAGACCATGTAAGAAGAATTAGCTGCAGTAGGGATCTCAGCTGATAAGCACGTGTTGCTGCTACCCAAGCACTGATGTAGGCTTACTCAATTGTATTTATGAAGTCAACCTTATGTTTATGATGTAGTTCACTATTATAACCAGAACAATATGGTGTTATATAGTTTTTCTGAGGGTCAGAAGGGAGACCGACTTATCAGAAAAATAAAGTACCTTCTCAGTTGTATTTATTGCCCTCTTCGCATCACATCTTCAGAAAAGCAGCAAAGCTTTTAAAGCAAAAACATCTCAAATGCCTTTTTCCTTTTTCTCCCCCCCAGTTTGAGAGTCACTTAATCATCACTAATTTGTCTGACCTTAGTTGTAGCAGAGCCATGGAGTGGCCACAAACCACACTCTTATGGAAGAAGAGGTAGAATCATGGGAAAACTCAGGTTGGAAATGACCTCAGGAAGTCTCCAGTCCAACCTCCTTCTCTAAGCAGCATTATGTCTGAGAACAGACCAGGTTGCTCAGGGCTTTTTCCATTTGGGTCTTGAAAACCTCCAGGGAGCCTGTACAGCTCTGGGAAACCCGATGCTGTGCTTGACTATTCTCATGGTGAAAAAGCTTCTCACCATCCTGAACACCTCATTTCAACTCACATCTTCTGTCCTCCCATCATTCACTAGAGTGAACAGACTGGCTCTATCTTCCTGACAGCCTCATAGCTGTTGGGCCATTAGGTCTGTTAGGACCTGATAGCATTAGGTACCTTGGGAGCTTTCTCTTCTCCAGGCTGAAAAAAATACAGTTCCCTCAGCCTCTCATCATGGAACACGTGCTCCAGCACCCTGTCTTGATGGCTCCTCGCTGAACTCACTCCAGGTATCCTATAGCATCCCCTGGCAACTAACAGGGAGAAGACTAAGATAAAGGCTGAAGCCTACATGGAAGCCAGGATTTTTCCTAGCTAGAATAAATGATATCAAGTTGAAAGAAAGCATACTTACATATGTCCTTTGGAAACTGTTCTGGAGTCTGGGTGCTGAGAAAGGTGTATGGCAGATGCTTTCTAACTAATCACTTTCACATTTTCTATTGGCTAGCTCTAGAGACGTGCCCAGCTGCATGTGGGAAATGATGACATTAGATAATTCTCTACTCAGCAAGTTGACAGCTTAAAATCTTGTTCTGAGACTATTGTTATTAACTATTTTCTAATACTTTGTTCTGAATTCCTATGCTTGCAGTCAAACATCTGAAAACTGAAAAATGCCCACTTCATTCAGTGAAACACCAGACAAAGATATCCACATACTCAGACCACTCTGGGATTTTAACTTGTATGAAATCTGTAAACAAGTAAGACCTTTTCTCTCATATACTTAAAAAAATTTAGTCCGACATTTGCTCTTTGATATTAGTTTTGGTTGGCAAAGTTTAAAATAGTTTCATTCCAGTGCAAGAATTGACAGAATTTGACAACTATCTCTGTAATTGTCTCCAGTTAGAATATTTTATTCATTAGTTCATAAAAAACTGATTAGTAGAGTGAATCTTGAAACAACACTGTCATAATGTTTTAAAATCAATTTGCATTTACCTCCTCTAGGTATGAAGTTTAAAACCTTCCAAGGTCTTTTTCTACATAAAATATCGTGAACCAAATGAAGTGATTTAAGACAACAAGAAATGTCGATCAAAAACATGAAATGGAGTCTAACTGATAATTTACTTATTATCCATTTTAAGTCATATGACTGAATTATAAAAAAAAGATTTACTGAAGATTCAAGTGTGTAACAGATTTTCATAAATGAAACAGCATGATTTCTTCATGCCTGAGGATATTAAACAAATCTTATAATCTTAGCACTGCAGCTAAGAACAATATCAACCTTTCCCCACATTTGCAAAAATTAAGGGCTGATTTTAAAGTATTTTAAAATAACAAGAGCAGTATAATTAAGCTATGTAAGTTATAGCTGGAAAACATAATATGAAATACAGACTTTTAGAAGACATTATGACCTTAAGCATTAGTATTTTTCCTGTGTATTCTGCTTTTACATTATACTATCAATGTGGTCATTACAGTAAAAACAAGCATGGAATTGGAAAGGAACATAACTTTATGAGGGAAAATAAAAACCTCCCTGCATTGAAGCTTTTCATGTCTGGATCTAATGCAATTGAAGTGCCTCATCAATTCAGTTGCATGACTGTGTGTTGCCACAAAAGAGGAGGTACAAATATGCGGCAGAAGCAGGCAGGGCTGTAGCAGGCACAACTTTTGTTAGCTTACACTGTTACCAAACTGTATGTCAAGTCTGCACTGCTGTGAAAGAAAATGCTGAGCTGCTTTTAATCTAGGTTTAACCAGGACCCCAGTCTAGTTCACTGCACGGCCATGCAAAAGTTTATATTGCGCAAATAAATGTCCAGGGATGAAAACCACACCTTTCAATTGTGGTGCAAGTTTATGCTGCTTTAAGTGCTTGTGGAATCACTCTGCTAGAATGCAGTTTCATAGGTGGTTTTAAATTAATTAAGACTGTGATGTTGCTGAGAAGGACATTCCCACCCACACAGCTTGTGCTGACAACATATTCCTGTTTCCCCTTCTCCTTGCATACATTAACAGGTGTTAACACTGATCCAACCTCCTCTGTAGTTGCAAGAAACACCAATGTAAATGCAAAAGAGGGGACGGAAGCATGCAGTCAGGACAGGAGGAAGGGTAGGACAGAGGAGCCTCGTGGTAGCATGAGCTTCGCTTGCCTCAACCCCAAAGACTGCAGTTCAACACTTAGCTTAAACAGGCTGGAGTATTTTTCAGCAGGATCAGTTCCCTGACCAGCCAACATTGTACAAATACGGGCACAATAAGGGGCAGCAGTAATAAACAGCCTGAAACAGGAAGAAGATAGGACTGCCTTCCAGAGCACTGACAGTTTAAATTGACCCACAGTGTTCACTAAAGCATACTCATAGATTGTACAAAATTTCTATTGTTAAATTGTAGCGGTTCCTCCAAGATGGATGTACTACTGCCCAATAATCATTTATCAAAATATTCCTTTAATTTGACATCTACTTGCCCCAAAATGTACTGCCTTTTCCAATAAATTAGCTATTTTAATAGAAAGGTAAACTTTTTTCTGGTAAACAATGCTTTCCTGTAGCCTTAAATTCAGATCAGAAACTGTTACTGCTACAAGGTAACTAACAAGTTTTAGTTACACAATGTGGATGAATATAAACAGAATGTCAAATCACAATTTTCAGAATGTAAACAAATCACATTATCTCTATGGTTAAAATGAAACCCTTGCTATGAGTTATTATCAAGGGTAAAGGGTAAGAAAGTCCTTCACAACACACATTACTGATAATGGCTTGAAACAGGAGCTTAAACCAAGATTGAGAACTCATTCTAATACATAGAGACTGTAGACTCCTAAATGAAGAACAGAGGGATGAAAATCCAGAAATGCAATCTATATAACATTTTTTTCTGCTTAGAAGCTGTCGCGGTTTAACCCCAGTTGGCAACTAAGCCCCACGCAGCCGCTCACTCACTTCCCCCCCAGCCAGTGGGATGGGGGAGAAAATCAGGAAAAGAAGTAAAACTCGTGGGTTGAGATAAGAACAGTTTAATAGAACAGAGAAGAAGAAACTAATAATGATAACACTAATAAAATGACAATAGTAATAATAAAAAGATTGGAATATGCAAGTGATACACAGTGCAATTGCTCACCACCTGCCAACCAACGCCCCATTAGTTCCCGAGCGGCAATCCCCCCCCCCCCACTCCCCCCGGTTCCTATACTAGATGTGACGTCCCATGGTCTGGAATACCCCGTTGGCCACTTTGGGTCAGCTGCCCTGGCTGTGTCCCCTCCCAACTTCTTGTGCCCCCCCAGCTTTCTTGCTGGCTGGGCATCAGAAGCTGAAAAATCCTTGATTTTAGACTAAACATTACTTAGCAACAACTGAAAACATCAGTGTTATCAACATTCTTCTCATAGGTAACTCAAAAACATAATACTGTACCAGCTACTAGGAAGACAATTAATTAACTCCATCCCAGCTGAAATCAGGACATAAGCAATTACACTTCTTTTAGGAGATGGGAGCTGTGCTTCTGCATATAGCTAAGACTCTCCCCAGTTGAATACCTCTGCTTTGGTTTTTGAAATCCAGGGACAAAACAATTCTTAGGATCGCTACCCTTATAAGGCCATCTAGCAGATTTTCTCACTTTATCCCTTACACATAGGCTGTATGTGGCCCATTACCAGCAGCAGTTTCTGACTGATTTCATGGAACACAGATGGATGTAATAGTGATATTTTCTATATAAAACCTACTGGTTTACACACTAAGCCAGAAAGAAAATCTGAATTCAGTACTCTGGCCAGAAGAGTTCAAATTCACGTGCTGCAGAAGGATACTTCAACTTATCTGGTAATAGTGTTACTAAAGGAGAACCTGTAAAGGAAAGATAAACTCCTTTCCTGCTGAAGCTCTGCCATTTTGTAGTAACGAATTCAAAGTTCAGGCAAAACAAAAAAAAAAAAAAAAAAAAAGAACATCCTTTCATAGCTTTATTGGCTCAGCACTCAGGAGGGGATGTCTTAAGTTCCAGTTCTACTCCAAAACCATCAGATACATTTTAGCAAGAAATGATGGACATAAAATTCCAAAAAACAAAGCTTCCAAAACTCCTGCATGAATGATGTATGCACTAAAACATATTGTCTAGTGAGTTTCCTACCTTGCCACTTTCTAGCCCTATGAGTCCTAACTCTTTGCAGCACAGTAACAACACTTTGAAAGGACTTGTAGACACTTTTCCCTCAGATCTTTTTCACCTCAGCAGTCTTGTAACTTGTTGGTTAAGAATCTTTTAAAAGTTAGGAGATAGACTGGAATTCCCTTTCTACAGTTCCCTTTAAGTAGTAAAATGAATCCTCTCCTTGAAAAAGTGCTTTTACCACTAGTTTATTACAGAAAAGGGGGACACTAACACTTCATTCTCTCATGCACAGTTGCAGAAAATAGGAAACATAACAATTTGGAGGGGATCAGAAGTGAACAGAGGTATCTTCCTGCTGTCCACATTCACGTACAGACACTCTTCTACTTGCTAGTCTGTATATTAATTTTTAATTATATTCCTAATTCTACCCATGCAGTACATGTGAAGCATGAGCACTTAACATGGCATTCTTGATTCCACTTGGAGGACAAAACAAATAAAATGTAAATGTCATAGTATCTAGCTTGTTAGTGCAGAAGACCGTTATTGAACGTTGCTCTTAATCTAAACTGCTATATGAATTACAGTTTTGGAATAACATAAAACAAACCAAAACACCTTCTTCAGTTCAGGAACAATTTTTTCCATGAATAGTTATTAAGAAATGTATTTCAATAAGTAAATTTTAGATTTAGCCAGAGCTGAGAAAAGTCTTGAATACTGTATGTACTTAGTTTCTGTACTTACTACTGGCTATGAAAGCAGACTTGGGAAGAAAACTTTATCTAGCAACTTTCATGAAGAATAGCTTAGTAAAACGCTCTTTGCACAAGCATCATCAAAGAATTCTGGACCCTTTACTACAATATTTACAGTCATATATGCATAATGGTAATCTGTTAGACTCCATGCTAAGAGTTTTAGACTCACTGCATGCTTGCAGCAAACGCTATTAATCTGTACCTAGTTGTTTAACCTGGAGATGCTGAACACGTTGCTGACAACCCTGTGCCTTGTCATGCTGTTAACAAGAAGAATTACCATGTCTGAACTATATTTACCTGCTGTGTTTTCAACCCTCCAGTCAACTCCTAAGCCTTCCATGAGAACTTCATCAATGATGTCAGCCTTTGACAAGTGAGTAGTTAATAAATCTGAAGCTCCATTTAACCAGTTGTTGGAAAAGAGAAAAGGGACACCCACTTCTGCACAGACAGAGTGGCAGTGAGATATTCCTTACTCTATCCTGACTTTTTGCACACTGACTGGAAATTATTTCAGTGACTGTCTGTCCCCACTTGAAGCTTTTGAAAAATACAGCACTATGAATCTTCCAGGACCTCTAACGGTTTCACTGCTTGCTACCCACTTATGAGCAGAACCTGTGGAGTGGGTCAGAACACTGTTAACCCTACCTATGACAGGGTGCCAAGGAGGCAGGCAGGAGGGCGGGCAGGCAGGCAGGGCAGCAACAAAACAGGTTGCCGGGAGAGGTCAGGGAATCTCTGATGTTGGAGGATTTCACAGCTTAACTAGGAAAACCCATGACTGACCTGATTGAGTGCTAGTGACAGGCCCACTTCAAATGGGAAGTTGGGTTAGATGATCTCCAGAGGTCCATGCCAAAACCCTATCATTTCCATGATTCAATGAGTGGCTCCAAAGGCAGCAGACTTACCTGTTTGCTGTTGCTTAATGACAGTACCACATGATTTAACATTCTGTTAATGTTTAGGAAGTTAGAATTGCAGCCATGAATGTTAAAACCCTATGAATATTTAAAAGAAAACTTAAATTCTGATTAAACTCATAGCTAGTTATGTTCAGAAGTCAAAGCTCCTTTTTTAAAATTAAATATGTATTTCTCAAACTCCACTGAAACAGCTGATTCTTCTACAAAAAACGAAGCATCTTTTACATATTAGGGTATAAACAAATATGTGCAAACATCCACGACTTGAATTTTGTCCAGAGAAGAGGAAATGCCTTTTAAAAATTAATCCTTATACTCCCTGAAGTGTTATAGCCTATTCCACACATCTCTAGAATTAAAAGCAACCAAACCAAACAATCTTTAACACAAAAGGGTTTTTTGGTTGTTTTCACCTTGTATTTTTCCCACTAAGGTGAAACATGTTTTAGTTTTACTAAAAAGGAGAAAATTTTTAATGTAAACAATTTCTACTCCATTTAAAATTTGTTTAAAGATGGACTTGTTTGGGTTTTTAAGAGGATGCTCTTACAGATAACAAGTCCAGAGAGACTGCTCCAGGAAGACTGTTTCAGCAAAACAAGGGGAAACAATGTATTTCCTAACTGTTGTCAGAAGAACATATAGAATTAAAAAAACCCTTGAGAACACAAGACTTTGCTAACACCTTGAACTGTGTCCAAATAAAGAAAAACACCATTCAGGACTTCAAACACAAATGTGTGCTCCTATTAGCTCATCCACTTACATGTTAAACATTTGCACCCTGTACTAGCTGAAGCTTTTTTTAGTCCTAAAATCTGACAAAAGTAGAAAAATAAAACAATATAAAGCAATTTGAAAAGCCTTTATCCTAGTATTTTCACTCACATAGCTCTAAATTAGTTACAAAATGGGACTGTTACTGAAAGTGAAGCTTGCTGGATCAACTCCTCTTTGTCTTTGAACTATGAGTTGGAGAACTGATGTCTGCTATGAGTTTAGTATTCTCTTATACCATGTGGAAGTTTTTTATTATTTTTCAAGCTTATTTTAAAACTGAATGTATTTTCCAGATGTTTGCCCTCCTACGTGATGTTCGTGTGAAATTTATACCACACTGTGCCAGTATATGAAAACGCTTTCAAATAATACTACAGTATCATTTGACAGCATTTTGCTAGATGTGAGGTAGTAAGTCTTGCACACAATTCTACAGGCTGACAGTTTAACAGAATGTGCATTGCCCATACAAAACAATACAGAAAAATTGTGGCACCAAAGCAATACGCTTGGAAGCAAAGCATCACAATTTCCACAGGCACAGAGTTACCTTATGATAATATTTCTGTAAAGCCTGAAGGTAATTTCAGCAACCAACAAACTCCAGATAACGTTTTAGCAACTCACGCACCTTCCTGACATTCTTTGTCGCCAGCTCTAACTGGCTATGCTTCCTGGACACGTGAGAGTAAATTAATTAACATCACCTCTATACTAGCAGCAAACATACCACAGTGTTTTTCATCATGGCTTTAACAGTGAATCCGTCGGAGACCTGCTGCTTGCTTTTCTTCGCGTGCCCCAGGGGCTCCTGCTGCTGGGGACACCTGTCACCTACGGGCTTTGAGGGGCCTGAGCCCGCTTTCTCCACTACCATCTCCCCACCAGCGCCCGCGACGGACAAGAAGCAAAATATTGACTGGAAAAAACAAACAAACATCAACGCTCCGCCCCCAGTAAGTTAGAGAACGCAGTAGCTCTACCTCTGTCCCCCTCCCAACCAGCGACACCCCCCCACACACCCTTCCCGCGCCTTCCCTGCCC
>NW_010973428.1:793038-834635 GCF_000737465.1 Haliaeetus leucocephalus
CCCCCCCCGCCGCCGCCGCCGCCGCCATGATAGGTGAGTGAGCGCCTCAGGGAGCGAGTGAGCCCGGATGCAGATCCGCCCTTTCCTGCCCGCCCCTCCGCTGCCTCCCACGCCGGCGTATCGGCCCCCGGGGGCGGCGTTGGGCTCGTTTGGCTTCCCTCGGTCCCCCTCGGCACGTCCGCCCCTGGTGCCTCGGACCCCGCTACGGGCATTTGCGGGCCCATTTGGGCGGCGCTCGGTGGCCGCGGTTCCAGGGGGGCCGGGCCGGAGCAGGGGCCCGCCGGCTGGGCTGTGGCGTGCCCTCGCCTCCTGCTCGCCGTCGTTACTGCGCCTGTGGTGAAAGCACTTGGTGCGCTTGGCGGGGCCCTGCGGAGGGCTCGGGGGGTCAAAGTGCGGTGGGTTCAATGCCCTCCTTCTTTACCCCCTGTTGGGGGATGACCCAGCAGCGGCCAGCCCGGGGCTTGTGATTGAGGTCATTCTTAAATTATTTTTTATTTCCCTTCAGCGTATCGATTGTAAATAGTGTTGGGCAAGGTTTGTGTGACTTGTGAACTTTTTTGGCCTTGCCTAGTATGTATACGTGTTAGTGGTCTGGCATGGTACTCGCTGGTGGTGATCTGAAAAAGCAGCAGCTTAGGCTCAATCGTGTTGGGAATTTGGCCGTTTGGTCCTTGAGTTGACTTCTGTACCCATCTAATGCTGGTATAACACGTGAATTGGTTGTTTCAGTAGTGGGTTTTCTTCTGTTACTTGTAAGGTGAATCCGTACCTGGGGAGTCCCACAGGATCCGTTTTGTAGCCCGTGCCTCTTGTTACACATTTTATCTTGCTTTCACTGTCTCAATTTTATTTGAAGTAAAAGCTATAAAATGTAGTAGATATGCTTCTATTATAACAATTCCTTGCCGTCCTCAGGCTTGCTGTTTCATCTTCAGTGTAGGTGTCATAGTTGCTCTCTACATAAGACCTGATGAAGTTGAAAAGGATACAGTTTGTTGTCAAAACATTTATTGCTTTTAAATTAAACGTCTCAAAAGTGTCCAAGAATCCTATGGGTCTTTCAACTAGACACAGTTTTTTCTTAGCAGCATATGAACATTAGTATTTGAGTAATGTTCTTTTTCTTTCAGCTTTGCAAAAGCTAAAAAGAAAGTTAAAAGCAGTTATTTATGTGGTATTTTCAGTCTGTATAAATATTTATGCAAATGGTCTCTTCCTAGTTGTGGGACCTTAGGTTTTCTTGTCATTTGGACTATTTTTTTTCTTATGTAGTAGAGAATATTTTAAATTAAAGGCTTGGCTTAAGGAAAGCGGAGAGGGTCAGGTATTCCACTGTCTTTCATCTTGCAATGTTATCTCCCCTGCTGATTTGATATCTTGGTATAGTATACAAAATACATGTGTTTACAGAACTGCAGAGTGTGTTTGTTTTTGAATGCTTTAGAAAAGTAAGTTGAGTGTACGTAAGGGACTGCCTGTGTGGTTACAGAGTTGATGCCTCTAGCCCTAGTACTGAAATCTAAATGTTTACTTACTGCTCATGAAGATAACATTTATATGGCTGAGGAATTATAACTAGTTTCACTGTGGCAGACAGAAATGTTTGTGAATATCGATTATGAAATGTACATCCCAGTTAGTTGCAAACTTATAAACGCAGCTTTACATGAGTTGCAACCTTAAATGATTTAAGCAGCAGCCTGTTTTAGTGGAAAACCAAAAAAGGTGACACATCCCTCCACTCCCCCCTCTCCCCTCCCTGAAAATACAAGAATTGTCTTCAGATTATATGATGTAGAGACCTCGTCCAGTTTCCTGCATTCTGAAAAGTCTCCTCTAAACACTTATGAGCTAGGAATACCATGGGAAAATTGGGGGTAGGAGGGGAAGGGTGAAATAATTTGTGTAATCTGTGCCCAATTTTTTGACCTGAGTGTTTAAATAATTATCCTATGAAGCACATGGTGTATTTTCCAAAGTGTTTTACAGTTTCCTATCTCTGGAAATGTTTTATGTCCTCATGAGTCCTTGTGGCAAGGAGTTCTAGAATATAATTGTGCAACACATGACAATTAATTCCTTTAATTGATTTTTAATTTCCTATCTCTTACTTTCTTTTTATATTCCTTTGTTCTTGTGCTGTGAAAAAGGGAGAAAAACCTGATTAACATGTTAGTATTACTATTTTTTCTTATTCTTTCTTCTCTCTCTATTTTTATTCTTATTTTTTGTCCAGGGAAATAAGGGAAGCTTTTAACTCCATCTTCCTCTTAAGTGTTTGACCACGCTCATGGTTCTTCTTTGAACTTCCCCCACCCACCATGAAATTTTTTAAGATATTTTGCTGAGGAAGACTTTTTTTCCATAGCACCTGTCATTCCAGAAGAGGTTAGACAATTGACTTGTATCACTGGCTTTTTATAGTCTTCATATGATTTCCCATCCTGCTTGTTATTATGTTCTCCTGCCTTGTTAGTTTTTGCTGACTGAACGGAGATTTGTGGAGAAAGATTTGCTTATAAATGAATTTCTGAATGCTAGCATATTACCTGGAAAAAAAATAAATTAGTATACGCTTATTTTCAGTAAGAGGTTATTCCTTGAGGGAGGCCTTCAGAATATGTAACTGTATTTATTTTCACCGGTGTGACCTCTGCATTTAGAATATCATAACAGTAAGTTAATTATGTAACAGTCCATTTGTGTAGAAATTCCGTGGACAAATTTATCTGGAAAGTCCATTGCAGCTGACACATGCACAACATTGCACTGAGTTCATGAGTGCTTCTGGAATTTTAATTCTTGAGTATATCTTTGAAAGTATTTATTAAGGTAAATGGTGAAGGTGGCTCTTGCTTTTATAAATGCTTTTAGAAGATTGTACTGTAATGTGCTTCACTTTTAAGTAAAGTTGCCAGAACGATTCCTTGGTGGTCCTTTCACTTATGTGTATATTGCTTTTTTTAAAGTTACAATTTATTTATACTACTTGCTGATGGGCTGCTCAGTTAAGAACTTAAGGTAACTTCTCTATAGAAACTTATTTAATTTTATTTTAATAATGAAAAATAATTATATAAATGAAGGAATGTTTAGGTTAGTGTTTTTCATTTTGACTAGAGAATACTGTATGTATATATTCTGACTGATGCTGTATAGGAATCCTTGCATACATTACTGACCATTGGGGAGCCAAATTCATTCTGCTTTCCATATTTGTAACAGCGATACAAGTTAAATGAGCTGAATGTCTGCTGTTTGAAGGACCTGTGTCATACTTCATTGTCTTCTGTCAACCATTCTCAAAGGAGTTTACTGTAGATGAAAGCATTTCTGTGGACAACTTCTATACTACCACTTACCATAAGCTTGTGAGACTTCATGTCATATTTCCAGATTTGTGTCATCTTTAGCCACTTTGCTTCCTAGTCCCCATTTTTTTCTGCATTCACATTTTCTTAGTGGCTTTGTTGTGCTTCAGTGGAAGCACAGTGGAAATGCCTATCTGTTGCAGCTAGTTCAAAGCTTTACAGCAGTGCAGGTAGTGAAATTTAGAAAGCATGAGTTTAATGGTAAGTTGTGTCCAGTGGAGAGAAAAGGGATCAGGCTAAAGGCCTGATGAACACCACCTGCTCTGGCTGTTTCTCTCTTGCAATGCTGGGCTGGTTAGGTGCCTTGAGAGCTCATTTTCAGGGTTTTTGGCTGGGGGTTGGGTCTGCTGGTGACTCTCATCAACACTACTGTTGCTTAGACACAAAGTGGTGATTGAGATCAGCCTTACTACGGCTGTTTTGCAGCTTCCAGCAGTTGTGTGCCCTAAACAAGACTAACTGTGCTGATGCCTAGAGCTTATTCTATCATGTGGTCAAGAACCAAGCAAAAATCTTGGATAAAATTTTAACCAAACCTGCGGGTTTGGCAGAAAATAATATTTTATTACTTACTGTAAATTCTGTCCTAATAGTGGCTCCAAGGTGGCTGTGCCAGAATCGATAAGGTATGAATACTTGCATACTTTTGCCTTATGTTTCACTTGTTTTAACATACCTTTTTGGACTGTACTGACATGCATGTAAATTCTCAAACAGCTTAACTGTATCGTATTTTTGACTTAACATACAGAGAGCAGCCCCAGGCAGAGTATGCTTAGATTTTCAGATAGCAGCAGAAACCCACTGGAGCTGTGCATAGAGAGCACGTTTTAAGCAGCACTAGCTTTACAGTAGGGTGAATGACCTGTGTTTAGATCATGAGTTGAACGTTGAGACTGAGACTTGTGGTATTAAAATGATGCTTTAAATTTGACATTTAGATTTGGCAAAAAGTTGGAAATTATGTTCTGTTGGAAAAAAACCAATTATTTCCTCAGCCCTTTGTCCAGAAGCTTTCACAAATTTGTCACACAGTTTCTTAGAACTTTTTTTAATTTACTTCAATATTTGAAGGATAACATTTTCTTAGCATTTTTGATACAAGTGACATTGGTAAAATACTAGATTGCATTTTTCTACCTTGGTCAGAGCAGAAAAAATGTTTATACTGAAGATCTCAATGTCAGGTCTTCATTTCTTTTTTTTATTTTTCTTTTAAATACAGTCTTATCTGTATTGCAGTGTTATACAATTTTAGTCTGACTTTTTTCTTTTTTTTTTAACTGGCTGAACTCTGTAAGGTCTGATAAATAAACTCGGTACAATGTCCAGGTGGATGCATTGCACTGTGCTTGTCTGTTATCGCTAGTGTCATAGTTCTGTTGCTTCACAAGTTGCTGTTGGTAGTGCTCTGTCAAGATGTTGGAGAGCTTTCGTGAGGATGCATAAAGAATATAGAACAGGGCCTGAAGTATTCCACAGTGAGTTTGCAGCTAGCTGACGTACAACTTGTTGTTTTAGAATGATTATTGATGATAATTTTAAGGCCAATTGTTTTCTAACACTAAAACAGGAGATAGAAATCAATATTAACTAATGATGTAGTCATGGGGTAAAAGATATGAAGAAATGTAGAGAGGGTTATATTTAAATATGTGTTTAGAAACAGAGCATAGTTGTTGTAAGCCAGGAACTAATGAAATTGATAACATATTTTGTAATGAAGACTTTATGTATTAAATACCTTGTTGACTTAAATAATTAAGTATTCATTGATTCATTTTCAGTAAAGTTTTTTAATCAGCAATTACAGAAAAATCTTAGGTAATTTAGTTTAGAAAGAAAAATGTATGTAATAACGATAGGGCTCATGGTCTGCTTGGTATAGTTGTGGAATTTATTTATTATTTATTTGCTTTAAAGGATAAAGGTGGTCACCTAAATATGAGGATTTAATCAAGCTAAGGGTTGCGTATTTTTAAGTAAGCACTGAAAGACATCAGTTGACCTACTAGCATTCCAATTTCCTGTTTGCACTTCTTCCATATTAGTATCAGCATCAGGAAGACAGTGTGGTCAGAAAGTGTAATAAACTGGTGTTGTTTTGAAGATGATACAAGATAGTCTTTGTGCATTGAGAAGAACTGGACAAAGGCTTTCCAGAAGCTTGTGTACCTAAGTTAATTTGATAAGAGAAGTTCTTCAGTAGCAAAAATTACAGCTCTATAATTTGATGCAACATTGCTAATTTGTGACCTGTGGTAAAGAAGTTTAAGATTGTAACAGGAAATGTGACTTCAAGAGCTAGTCATAGACTATCCTAAACAGCAATTAACCCTTTTTGCAGCTGTTTAGCAGTGTATAGCTTTTATGTAGGGACCTTGTCACAATAATGTTGCCCTTTTATAAATACAAACTAATCAAATCTACTGTTTCACTGTTTGTTATATTAAGCAAGTACTATTGAAATCAGTAACTACTTGTGTTAAAATTCAGAAGAAGAGACAAGATGTGCTGGTTTTGACTGGGATAGAGTTAATTTTCTTCATAGTAGCTAGTATGGGGCCGTGTTTTGTATTTGTGCTGGAAACAGTGTTGATAACACAGGGATGGTTTGGTTACTGCAAAGCAGCACTCATACAGAGCCAAGGGCTTTTCTGCTTCTCACCCCACCCCATCAGCGAGTAGGCTGGAGGGGCACAAGGAGTTGGGAGGGGACACAGACGGGACAGCTGACCCCAACTGACCCAAGGGATAGTCCAGACCATATGATGTCATGCTCAGCATAAAAAGCTGGGGGAAGAAGAGGGAAGGGGGGACATTCAGAGTGATGGTGTTTGTCTTCTCAGGTCACCGTTACATGTGATGGAGCCCTGCTTTCCTGGAGATGGCTGAACACCTGCCTGGCCATGGGAAGCAGTGAATGAATTCCCTGTTTTGCTTTGCTTGTGTGCGCGGCTTTTGCTTTACCTATTAAACTGTCTTTATCTCAGCCCACGACTTTTCTCAATTTTACCCTTCCAATTCTCTCCCTATCCCGACATGGGGGGAGTGAGCAAGTGAGAGGCTGTGTGGGACTTAGTTGCCGGCTGGGGTTAAACCATGACAGTCCACAACACAAGGCTAACATGGTCTAATGTTATTTGATATTTTATACTTACTGGTTTCTTACCATGGGAAGCTAGAAGTTCTGTAACTTTAATAGTTTTCTTTTTAGATGTCAGGATTAAGTAGGCTTCTTTAAAGGTTTAATTAAAAGGCAATATAAATCCAGTGGAAATTCAGTATACAGTTGGTTCCCCAACTTCTGTCCCGTCCCCCCCCCAAAACCTCAACAATTTTAAAATTAGACTATGGAAGTATATTTTCAAACAAGGAAAAAAAAACATTGCTCAGCAGAGTACACTGTTGATAAACAACTCCTTCAAATGCTTCTCTTTTATGTGTTGGAAGAAGAACCCAACAACAAACTGCAGATTTAATGTATGAATATATTTTTCATAAGGAATTGTTCCAGGCATTTAAGCATTTTATTTGTAGCACCACAGTACCTGAGGGTTTTGTAAATACAGAGCACCCCCCCTGCCCCATACCTGTAGTAAATACTGTAGGTATAACATGGGAGATGGATGAAGGTTAATATGTACACTGAGAACATGGGCTAATATGAGGTTTTATTTACATATTAAAAATGATGCTACAGCAGTGCTGTCTTTGGGTATTGCTGCTTCTCTTGCTGTACACTACTCATTTCTGCCCTTACACCAGCAAACTAATCTTTCAGTTGCAGCAGAGCAACCATCTGTTCAGGCACACTGAATAAAAAAACTGTTTCTTCTGGATTTTTTTTTTTTTTACATCTGGGTCAGTTCCCTGAGTTGGTTCACAGTGTGGCAACACAAAAGTTAGGTGGGTGTAACTAAAGGGACATCCCTTAACCCCATTTCATTGCTTGACCCTTTAAATTGCCAAGTCCCATACAAATGGTGGTGTTGTGTAGTGCAGCTGATTGCCACCTAAAGAACATTTTGCTCCCTTCCCTTCTCCCTTAGTACCCAACCGTGTGTTCCTTGAGCTTACATTGATACTCATTTGACTTGGGAGTGAGCTAGTTAAATGGCCTGGGTTGTCAAAATGCCTGCTTACTTAGAGGCATGGAAGGTTTTTGTTTTGTTTTTTTCATTTAATACTCTACATCTGCTTACCATTGCATCAGCTGAAAACCAGTGTTAGTGCAAGGGAAGTGACAATCTGCAATTGGATTGGCTGAGCTATTTCTTAGTCAACAACATTGGCAATAATGTTACCTTCCTGAAAACCTGAAAAAAAAGATTAAAACTGGATTTGAAGGAAGGTATTGGGACACCTTCGTGGAATTTTTCAGGAAATATCTCTCAAAGAACAAAAAACATGAGAGAAGGACCAAAACTGTTTTAAAAATGTAGAAGATAGGCTCTAGATCGTTAACATTGGCAGGTCAGCATTTCTGTAGTGAATGAGAGATGAAGGTAGTAGTAGAGACAGGTTGTGAAGGGTTTTGACAGTGAAATATGATTCATACAGCAGTAATCAAGTTAAGGGAGAATGGGAGCCTGGGTGAAAGTTTTAGCTACTGGATAACCAATCACTCCTGTATGTTGCACTCTTTTTTCAATGTGTTGGTAATCTTTACTTTCTGCATAAATATTTCTATTTCTCATTATTGCAAAAATAACCTTGAGGAAGCAAAATGAGAATAAACTCTCAGAATTTCTCTGAATTCAGACTAGAAAATAATGGTGCCAGCTTAGCGACCAAAGGAAGAGTATTTTGGGAATTGTCTACTTAAATATTTTGATGATCTCATGCTGCAATTTTGGGTTTCTTTCTTTGTTGTTGTTGTCCTGATGTTCTATTTTGGTTTATGTAATGCTATGGATAGTTCCACTACAATAGCTACTTTTCACTGGAATAATAGCTTGAGTTGTGGATCACTATTACACCTACTTCATGAACATGTGCAATAATGTTTCCGATGGTTAATTTGATTAAACAAAACCTAAATCTCAGAATTTCAAAGGCTACTTGCATTTCATATGCATGACCTGTTTTGCTGGGATTGTTCTGAGCCTTTTTTTCTTCTGCTAGGGTAACTGTATTGTACTGTATGTACAGAATTGCAGCATAGAACATTGTGTGTTTTACTGGATTTATATTTTATTGATTATTTTCCTACAAAATGCTTTGTAAGACTATCAGCAAGCTTTTAGAAACCTAGTGTCATATGAAAAAGTTTATCTTCAAAAGACAAAGACATCTGGTTTCTGTTAGGTATACGTGAGCATTCTGGATTTTTTTGTTTCCTTGAAGAGGGATGGGAAGACTTTTTGCTTGGATTTCTTTTCCAAAGAAAAGTAGCAAGGGGAAGGAAAGTGTTTTGGGTTTTTTTTATGTGTGTTTTTTTTTTATTTGTGGTTGGGGGGGTTGGTGTTTTGTTTTTTTTTTTTTTAAATGGCCACAAAATTGTAATGTCAAGACACATTAGAAACTAATTAAGGAGTGGCTAAGGATGTTCTGTTGCAGTTTTCTGAGTCTTTCAGATAGGGTCCTACAGACAGAGTATTGATCTGGCAGTTTCTTAAAATTATTTCCCTTTGCCAAAATCCCCATCCTTTTTTGTATAATCTGGTTACCTAGTGATGATATATCTGTAAAGAGAGTTGTAAGTGGGTATATATGTATGCGTGTTAATTTAAGATCTGACTCTGTATTGTGCCGAAATCTTTTTGTGATGGTGTTGTATAAGCAACTTCTGATCTAGCTGAATCAGTAATGAAAAGATTTTGCTACCATTTCTTTTTCCCTTGCTCATCCCTCCTATTCTCTGCTGCCGTCTCCGTGTCCTGCCTCATTCCTTTCACTGACCATAATACTAATTTGACTGTTGAAGTAGCTCAATGTGGTATTGTAGCAAAAAACCTGTCCATTTTTGCTGAATATCATCCTTAAGAAGGGCCCAGTGAACACCGAAGTCAGCTCAAGATAAGTGGAAAATGCAGAATGAGATAGCAAAAATGGGACTAAATAATTTTAGCAGGGTGCTTTTTGATCTGTTTAGTCCTTCCTGTGCATCTTCACCTTCAGTTGTTGTGGAATATCAGCTCCTGCTGACATTGGGAACGTATCCAGAGTGACAAACAATTTCACAGTCCTTTGGACAAAAGGCATTATAAAGGAGAAGATTATTTAATTCCTATCTTTTTCTGAGTGGCAAAGATAGATAAACTGGAAACAAGTTTTGTAGTAGGAAGGATAAATTCTTGCATACGTAATGTGTAAATATAATGTCTGTTGCCAAAACATTTGGTCCAGCCTATCTGTGAGATGAGAATAAAATTAAGAAGTTCAAATTCTACTTATTCTCAGAAACAATTAGGAAAAGACCTATGCTAACAAATAGGGACACTTAAAAAATATTTTGGAACGCGTAGCAGCAAATGCTACTGCTTAGGAGTCCCTGCTAATGTAATGTATGTGTCTTCTGTAGATACACTGAAAGCCGAAGACATTATTGGATTCTGTTTTGATAACATTGCCTCAAAGTGGAGTAGCTTTCTTAATTGGAAATACATATATCCCCATTTACTGAAAAAAACTAATTGGACTAGCATACACTGTATCGTGGAACTGTCAGTTGCATAAGTGGTCAGGGCACAGAAGCAAACAATACTGAGAATGGTGTAGGGTTTTCATGCTGTTATATTTAGTTTCCACTAAAGCCCATGGGAGAGTAAAACCATTAGTGGGAACTTTGTTGCTTTGCTAAACAGGTTTATGTGAAAGAGATGCAATTCATTCTTTTAAATTTTATTATTTAATGATTTTTTTTGTTATGTGCTGTGTATAAGTATTGTTGGACTGAAAATCAACTTCTAACACAATGTAGCCAGTGATGTATGAAGTTTTCCATTAAAAGAAAAAAAAATGGAAATGTTAGAAATGTGCAGCTATATACCAAGAATTCACAGAATGCTACTACAAAGACTGGTTTAGAGATAATTAGCAGACAAGCTTTAATTATGTAATTGTCAATTATTTCACAATACATGATTTCTCCCTTCTGAACTACAGTGTGTGGCATCTTGCAAATGTTTGTGTTTTATGAGGACTTCCTTCATAATTGTAAAGTAACAATTTTAGTATGGTAAATTATGTTCTTGAAAATCTGTATTTTAACAATTTTTCCGTTTCCAAATGTTGTACCTTAGGCCTCTCCCAGTCCCTTTGTATTTTGATCAGTGCAAAAGGAGTAGAAAGATGGATGACCTTACAAAATAAGGACAAAAATCCATCAGATTTATCTGATGTAGAAAAATCCAGGAGTACCCTCTTGTCTGTTTTATTCCTGAGGCTGGACAAGATGGCGAAAGAATTAGTTCATTGCTGTGCACTTTGAGGCAGACTGAAGCCTGCCTGATTGTACTAAACTGGCTTTTCAGCAGTAACTCTTACGTTGCATCACTTTTCTCAATAAGCATGTTCACATCTACATTAGTATTGTTAAAGTTTGACTCAGGAAAAATTGTAGCACAAAAGTTGTTCCTTGAGTAGTATGAAAATAACTGTGAGAGATTTGTCACGTTATTACAAATTCTCTGTTAAAATGACAAGAAACAAGAAGAATCATTTAAGTTCTCCAGCCATTAATCAAATATTAAATTCGGGTAGATCTTAAGGGTAGAAATTAATGAACAATTAATTGTGGGACTGGCTTTTATTTCATGCCCTTGAGCAATTTGTGCAGCGGTAGCTGGTATTTGTGCTGGTAAACATGCATCTCTTCTGAAGAAGGCAGTCTGATTAATGAATTCTCATGAATTCAGCCAAAAGATTACAGTAAATAACTTGTCACAATTATGATGCATTAAGTACACGGTAGATTTATGTAGGACGTTTCAGTGATGTCTTTTTTTACAGTGACTACGTGCCTGTCATGGGTAAGCCACAATCTTCAGCAATTCCTTCTAAATATATTGCAATGCCTTCCAAAAGAAGTGGCATTGTAAGTTATATGCTGCAGAGAAATTAACCATGTTAACTGTTTTCCTGCTTTGTTATCTCTAAGCAGTTACAGTACGTTTTTACAGCAGAAGTTCTTTCTTGGACTTTGGAACCATTTGAGGCCGTCTGCAGAAATTAGTATCTCTATTCATGCTGACAATCTCAATGAAGGAGAGTTTTTAAATTCTGACTCTTAAAACTAATTCAAAGCTTTCATCCCTTCTGATGACCTCTGAAATTGTGATATTGTATGCCATTATTTTCTTCTCCATTTAACTTTGGAGGGTGGAAAACAGTGATGACGACATCTGAAAAGAATGATGGGCCATTGCCCGTTAAACATCTCCAAAATAAATTATCTGAATCCTGCATATAGTTTTTAACCCACACCTCTCAGCTTTATTTCGGTTATGATTGTTAAGGAAGACTGATGACTTTATATACTCAGCTGAGCTCAACTTAGAGCTAAGTTGAAATGATGAAAGGAAGCTGTTTATCAAATGAATGATTCTCAAGGAGTGCCTTGCCATTAATGTCTTCCCTTTTTAACCTTGATTTTGGAAATCTGACCAATGAGATTCTGTGTTTATTTTCTGTATATGTCAGCAGTTCTTTTGTTATGTATTATTATTTGTCCCTATAGCAGAGGTCTTTTGGTAAGAAAACAACAAAAATATTCATATGTGCTTTGTTTTATTCCATGCTTTTGGAAATTCTTTTAACAATCTCTTATGATTTGAAGTCACAGTTTGTCTCTGCCTCCAAGCTCTAAGCTTAAACCCCTCTACTGAGAGTGCACGCAATCCGGACGCGAGTATATGAAAGAAAAGCATTTAGAAGTTGATTTGATTTATTGTTTAAAAGCTTCAGAAGCTGGTGAAGATGAATGAAGAAACTAATTGAGGAAAGAGATTGTCACTCCATGGCAGTTTAAAGGACAGCAAGGTTATAATATATTAATGTGTAGGAAATGAAAGCACAGCTTTTTAGAGAGCAGTTGCCATGAAAAGGTGTTGGTTGTGCTGTGTTATTTGTGAAGGTGGTATGAACAATACATTTGTTATCACAAGAGCCAGACATCCTTGTTTGCTTTAGTTTATCTGTGAAAACTTACTCCTGTGATTACAAGTGTCTGAAATTTTTTTGGTGTGCTACATAAAGCAGTAGGCTTACATACTAAGCTTGCTTATGATGACATAGGTGAGCACTGAAGCAAATTAATTTACATTTGTAAATTATTTGTGATATATAAAAACCACAAACAAATGAAAAAGTAAACTTGTCTTTCTAAAAGCAAGATACGCTTGGTTTTGTTCATCGCTGTTGTGATGACCAATGTCAGTGTTGTTTTGTTAAATGTAAAGCTTTTCTGCATGATGACATAGTTCCACTACTTCCTTTTCTTTGGGTTTTTTTCCAATATTTTCCTGTTGTTTATTCTGCTGTTTTCTGTATCTTTTGTTTAGCACTTCTAAATGTTTTGCTCAGTGGTGAATTTCCCCTCCTAGTTCATTGATTCTTTTTTTCTAGTAAATTTAGATAATAGAACTGTCTTGTGTCAGATCTAATATATCAGATATAATAACTTTCAGTGTATAGAGCTAAGGTTATTTAGTTAACTTCAAAAGAGTAAGAATCACAAGAAACTGAAATATGTGGGCTTTTCCAAAACTACTGTGTGAGCTATTTCTCTAAGACACCCTTTCCATCAGTGGAAACATTAGCACTGATTGAATTTTTCCCTTCAGAATTCAAGGAACAGTGTTCACCTGCTTTCTGTCTTAGTCATTTTCTCTGTGTGTTTTCCTTTTTTAAATATGCCAATCCTGTAACTTTCTGGTAATGTGCTTTGAGATCATGGAAAAAGTATTTTCCATTTTCTTCATTGGTGTTAAATAAAGGGATTGTGGATGATGGAAACCAAAGTGGTTCATATTGGACATCGTATTATATCTCTGGCATATGGTTCTCCTTTCAATTTTAATATTTTTGATGAGCTGAAATATTTTTGGAACATTTATGTTTGCATTTCTTCCCTTTTCTGTTACAATGTCCTCTGTGGAATACCCTCAGTGGAAACATATGTTCAGAACTTCAAAGTAATTATACTATTACTAAAAGCTTCATAATCAGATTACTGAAACTAAATGTTGAAAAAAATGGATTTTCCTTTATCCAATCATATCAATTTCATTCTAGTCTGCTCTCTGACTGAAGAAACATGGCAGGACAAAGTCAAAGACTGTTTAGAATGTCTAAGTCTGTTATAGACCAGTTCTTGAAGAAGAAAAGGGAGCTTAGAGCAGTTTTTAGTCTGAGAGCGCGAGATTAAAAAAAAAAGAATCTCTATATTGCCTATCTGAATGGTAAATTTTTAGTTGTAGATACCTCTGCTTGGCAAACTGGATGGGGATGTCTGAAGCATGAGCTTGTCTCTCTGATAATCGACACTTCCTCAGAAGTAATAGGTTCACTAGGTATCTAAGCTGCTTTGTTTAAAATACTGCCTTTATTACCTTTTTTCTTCCTGTAAGAATAAATTTGTTATTGTGATCAAATGGTTGTAGCCTATGTTGGAAAAGCTGTTTATTACCAGGAACAGTTTTCAGGGCGTACAGTCTAATATATTGATTAAAAAATAAAAAAAAAAAAGGGGGAGGGGGGAATACAAACCTTTTGTTTTGCTGTAGCACAGTTAGGGCACAAGACTTCAAATTCTTAGATTTACAAGACGACATCAAGAACAGGAACTATACCTGATCTTCCTTTTTCTTTATCTTTTGTAGCTCATCTGGAAAATACAGGGTCTTTTAAGAATGAGATGTTGTCGTAATGGCCTTGAACAAAGAGGTTGTGCCTGTTACGGTCTTACCAGGCCCTGGGTGTAGCAGTCTGTTGACTTGTTACTTATTTTTTCTTCAAGCTATATGAAGCTATGGGCTGAGCTTCAGGTTGAGTATTTTGACTTGCTCGCTTTACATGATTTTAAGGTATTTTATTGATACTAACTCTGCTACTGCATGAGATCTCGCTTTAGCCTGGTGTATGCTTTATGTAAGCAGATGGAGTTCTGAGGCAGATAAATTCTAAAATTGGTTAATGATTAATGATTTGAATTTTTAAATTTTCTGTTTTTTTTAATGGTCTTACTTTTCATTCTGCTTGCCTTCATTGTACACAATAAAGTAGCAGATGAAGCTGAAAAGTTTCTTTTACAGTACTTTTAACAATTTCCATTAGAATTATCTTGTTGGAAGCAAATATCCCATCTGGTTTACTCTTTAACACAGCAAAACTCCTTAGTGAGCTGTGTGGTGGAGCCTGGCTGAATTCCACACAATGAGGCTCTTGGCCCTAAGCAAGATGAGCACAATCTGTTTCCCATATTTCTAATAAAGGAAAAGAAGAGTTTCTTCATTTGCTTCTTTGTTGCATTATGTTTACGTTTTATGCTTTCCTTTCTTAGAATGGCTGCTTTCCTGCTGTTTCCATTCTTTTTTTCTTTTTTTTTTTTTCCCCAGTACAGGTAAAATGAAAGTGCATTACAGTATTGTGAAAGTACCAAGCACTGCTCTGAAATAACATTTAAACTCAAAGTTTTAAAGTATAGCACAGTGCTTTGGCCACAACCATCTCATTAAACATCTGAAGTTTAAGGGAGACACTCAGGAGCCGTTTCTGTTGCCTTACTTATTCTGCGGATAAATGCAAGACTTGAGTAACCTGTACTAAACCCAACAGGACTCACACAGCTGATCCCAGCACTGCTCTGAAAGTTTGCCTGTGCTGTCTGAATTTAGCTAACTGCTTCAATCCATAACTTTATTCTCCCATTTGTACCTGAGAATTATTGAGAGTTATATATACTGAACACAAGTTGCTTTTACTGTGCTGCGCATGCAGCTCTGCTTAGGTGTTATGAAACCACACCTCTGAATTCATCTCTGGATTAAATTTACTATTTTTCATTAATACGAAGATAAAATTAATTGCATATTTTAAAAGTAAGAGTCAGATACTTTAGAATTGTATTTGACACCATGCAGTTAATTTAACATTGTATCAAATCCGAGAACACATGCTGTGTGTTTGCATACTTACTCTTTTGCAGAGATTTTGGGTTCTTAGCCAGGTAGTATCCTGACTGAAGGACGTGTAACTTGCATTAAAGTGAGCAGGCTGTTTTGTGACACTAGCTTTGTAAAATCATGTCACGAACGCATTTAGGATGTGATTTTTTTTTTTTTTTATTCTCACTTGTGTAGGGTTTTACATTCAAAATGCCAAGTAATACTCAAATACTGGTAAATAACTCTTGTTTATGATATTACTTCTATTCAGTGACAGACTTAAAATGTTTCTCAGGATGCACTTCACTTCTGAAAGCCCGGCGTTTCCCTACTTTCATCTGACAGTGACAATAGTTCCAACACATGTTTTCCATTCCTGATTTTTCAATATTAAGAAATCAGCATTTCTCTTTAATGTAAGTAAAACTGAAAAAATTAAGCACTCTCCATGGGTAATAGAGGAACTATTGCTGTAATTCTGGTAAGGAGCTAAGATGTCCTTGCATATCACTATGTGAAATGAGTATTCAGTATCAATTCCCGTTTCATTTCAAATGTGTTATTTTAGAACTGTTCATATAATCAGTTTCCTGAACTAAGAGAAAGCAGACAGCCAGCTGTAAACCAATTTAGGATGCAATTGCCACACACAAAAAAATCAGATAGTTGATTTCATGTGAATACAGCTTTTGAAGTCTTATTTCATTTCTAGACATGAATATCATTAGGCAGCCCTTTGAGGACAAAGGACTGTGTGCACAGGGAGAATTTTGATTTACTTTCCCATTTGTGCAAACGGGGGGGGGTTGAGATACAAAAATCAAGAAATGTTTATTTTCTTTGTTCATTTTATCTAAATGAAACTGTTATGCATATCTACTTGCGTATCATTACTAGAAAATTAGACTTTGTTAACTCAACAGTGATGGCATAGTCAAATAAGACAATGCTGATTTCTTCAGAAGGAAAGTTTGAGTTAATTTTACTGGTTCCCAGCTGGATTTAGATGTCAACTATCTTAGGAGAAATAAGTGCCTTTTGGGAAGGCTTGTCAACAGTTTTGACCATAAGGCAGTAAATGAAATTCTTTTTGTCCTTGGGGTTTATGTCAGGAAAAACAGCCTTCCTGCGCTAATGCATTACTGAACAGGGCGTGAACGAGAAACATGAGGGAAATAGGTATTTTGTAGATGATACAGAATCAGTACCCAAAAGCCTGAGCCTCCTTGTTTTCCCCAACATAATCAGAACCAATTCATCTAAAATTTGTCTTTACAAGTATATAGGTAATGTGTCCGTGGAATGATGATACAGGCAATAAAGACAGACTCCTTTATTCTTGTATGTTGAAAGCGTAGCAGTAAAACACTTAGTCCCATGTACCTCTGAGGCTTTGCCCTTTTAACCTTTATCTGTGCTGGACGCTGACTGCAAGTTACAGCAAGCCACTCACTAATGCCTTATATCTTAATACCAGATTTTCAAATACTGTAACCAAAAAGTCTGACCCAAGCATTTGAAAATTACAATGATAGATGAGGAAGGCCAGACCACAGCCTATTTAAGCCTAGAGATGGGGGTGAGATGAAACTGCTTGCTAGAGGTAAAAAGCAGGAGGGAAGAATTTTTATTCTTTTAAGTCCTGCTGCTAAAGATGTGGAGTTCTCCTCATCTGTACTTCTGTGTGGTGGAATACGGAGAACTTGGGACGGAGAGTTCTACCTTTATCCTCTTCTTGGGTGGAGGTAGTGACCTGTTTTCCTTCCTGGTGTTTTCCAGCTTTCTCTTCACTTACAACCATTCATACCACTTTGATAGTGATATTATTTAGAACAAACTTTCCCCTTCCTGCTTTTTCCTATGCCCAGCACCCTTCCACAGGCCACGTGACCATTGTGGCTGCTCTTTTGCCTTATTTGAATGAAGTGGTGATGCTCTGGGTCAGTTTGAGCTTCATGTGGAGGCTTACCAGGATCTGACATGTTACATAAAATGAACACTGTTGAGCATTTTGAGTTCTCAAAGGTGTGTCTCTACCAGATTTTTATATAAGCGGTGGCTCTGCCATGTTTTTGTGGCAGCATAGGAGTATAACTTCTTGTGAGAGTAACTTCATATGAAGATATTAATCCATTATAATTCATGTGTGGAGGACAAGTCTCAGTTTTTCTTTTGAACCTAATGTCATTTGGAGTTCTGCATTTTGCTATCTGTGAAGTCCAGCTTTTTTCTAAATATCTCACCTTAAAAAATTTTAAAGTATTTCTGGAACTCAAATAGGTGACCAAGAAGGTGCAGTCTCTTATGCTGTATGAAGGACCTACAGTATTGATGACATGTACTTGGGATTTTTGTCTTTCTTAAACTGTCCTAAGTAAAAAATTTCTCAGTCAGTATTTCAGTAATAATGCTTCTGAAATTGAGTATTTTAAGTTATTAGTTGGAAGTTAAAAAGTATCTACTTTTCATTTTTTCCTTAAATAAAGGCTTTCTTGTTTTTTTACCCTTCCTTAGAGAATTAAATGGTCTAAATGTGTGTGAGTACAACACTCTTGAGAAATGACAAGTGATATTGATTTGTCTCCTACTCAGTCCTTCAAGCAGAACATCCTTTTCTTTAATTTTTTTTTCATTCCTATCTACAGGTATGGGCAAGATAGGAGAGTATTGACTATTCTAAGTGTTTGCCTTCAAAGCCCAGGAGATAAGCTTTGTACCAAAAGAAGAAGAACAACAAAATCAAATCTCAATGACAAGTATTTGTATTAAACTATCTCCTTCCCCTCCCTACCAGCCTCCAACATGAGCACACATAGATGTGGATTGTCATAAAGCTAAGATACACAGACAGTTCTTTTCACGCTTCGGATTAGGTTTTTGTCCCAGCTGGCTGGGTCCAAGGACATCCGTCCTAATTTCCTTCTTAACACCTGTGTAAAAGATGGCATAAAGCCTACATTAAGTAACACTATTGCTCATGTAAGTTAAATCCAGTGTTAGTGTAGTAGCAGACTAAAAAAATGTGTTTGTGGGGGGAAAAGGCAGTTAAAACACTAACAGTGTTTTCTGTTTTTACTTAAACGAATCAAAGATGGATTTCTGGTTTTCATATGACTAAAAGTTTTTAGTGCATAGGTCATTGTTTTACTCAGAGAGCAGACTGAGCTTTTGAAGTGGACTTGCTTTCCTTCTACACCAGAATTAAGTAACTCTACGTATAAATCTGTTTTTTCCATGGTGTTTTAGTGATGCATCAAAGCTAATTTTGCTCCATTGAGTAAACTACAAAAAAGTAGTTTGGGTGTCTAATTCCTACTTTAATGTCCTTATACTGAATGCCATTTTTTCTACATCTATCTAGTTAGTGTCATGTGCATTGTAGTCAAATATGTTAGTAATATGTGACATAATTCTGCGTGAGCCATCTATTCCATGACCATGAAGAATGAAGTCTTGTGTTCTTTATGTACAATATTTGGTGTCAATCATAACTGTTTAGTAGTAGGTATTTTTTACTATAGTAAAAAGTGTTCCAAATCCAATTAATAATATTTTTTTGCATCATAGACATGCTCACTGGGATATACTTTGTTTAATACTTAATCGAAGTAAAATATTCTTGTTAAAGGGGTCTATTTCAGAGTAATGAGAGCATGAATACTTTTGCAGTATAACTAAATGCCTGGAAATCAGACACTTCAAATCTGCAGATAAGCCAAATTTCAGTAGATAGAAGGAATTTCGTTGTTTTTACTGATCTATTAAATTAATATCAGCTTTTAGAAGGGGGTGTAGAATGCTCGATTTAGCCTGAAAATTATAAGAATTGAAATTCTTTAGGGCTTTCAGTGTTCCCAGTTCATGGTAGGCTTCTTATCATTTCGATGGTAACACTGTTTATCTGACTTTCCCTGTTAAATTGTTTCAGTAAGAATGATGCCCTAAGAGTGATGCCCCTGTAGCGAACTAAGGAAGTTGCCATGAATTATTAATAACAAGCTGAGTTTAATGTGGTTTTATAGCCCCTGAAGGAGTTGGAATAGTGTACTCTGTAAAACCATTCAGTTCACCTGATCTTGACAAATTGGAAGCATCAAAAACATACTCCTACTTGTTAACACTAAAGGGGGGGAAAGGTGACTTGGGAATGCATCAATATTTAGCCTTTTTGTAGAATTTGAAAAGGATAATGGTGAACGGTGTGTTCCATAAATAACTGTCTCCTATCTTTGTGCTCTAATGCAGTCGGCTAATACTTTTCTGTGAAGTTAACCTTTATGGCTTCATTTCTATTTCCCTGAAAAAGAAAATGGCAAGTTTGTGATATTGCATCTATTGTTTATGCTGATAATATGCTACAAGTTAAAAATGTTCTCTGTAGCAATATAGTAGGTAACAAAAACAACTCCAATTATTTTAAAAACCAGTGTTGTCTTAACAATAGATCAACCAAGCTAAAATCGTTCTGCAAGTACATTAAGAATTCCCCAATTGGTGAAATATACAAAATTTGTTGCTGACGTTTTAAAGATCTAATAATGAATGCTTGTCTCTAGAACATTACCTTTGAAATGACTGTTCAAAATGAGGTTCATCATATCTTTATTAATATTTGACAATATATCCATCTTTCTCAATTATGTTTATTTTTATTCATTTGTCACTTAACTACTTAATTTAAAAGCATAATGATCTTTAATACCAACCTGAATTTGGCTAGTTTATTGCTGGTCATCAAAAAGTATAACTGAAGAGCTTCTATATTCAGTACTATCTTTCTTTTAGCATATGCAGCCTGACCTGCAGTAGAGATGGTACCAGGCAGTAACTATCCTAGCAGTGCAAGTTTGTACAAATCCTGCTTAGTTTCCTCATAAGAAGCAGAATGTTTCACTTTATGTGTGTTAATGTTACTTGTAATGGCTGTTGACTGTAAATTATCATTCTTACAGTTACGCTGGGAATGAAATTTTGCTTTTACTGCAGCAGTTCTTTTCTTAAGCTACTTACATTTTGATAATTTTGGATGGAGTAGCTTACACCTTTTCAGAGTGAGTGCTTATGTCATCAGCCTTGCTAGCATTTCAATTCTGTCTATTTTTTGTAGTATAATACAGCTTCTGGTCTCAAAAGCTATATTAATTTTCTGTTGAGTCCAAATTACTCCTCTATTTACAAACATGGTGAAACTTCTCTTCTAAGACATAAATCAACAGTAGTTAAAACAGAGGAAAAGCACTCATTTAAAAAGAACAAGTTGTCCTTTATATGTTAGTGGGGTACCTTACTGTTTCCATTTTGGGTACCTTTTGGGCTTTTCTTTTCACTTTACTAAAATTTTCTTTCAGTAAAGCGTTATATGAAGTATTTCTATACGTTTCCACTTTTGTATTTTCAACATGTACATTTGTTCTTTTTACAAGTTGCTGTCTGGCTTAGTTTGAATTTGGTTTTAGGTTGAGTAAATTCTAATGTAATTCATTTGTTGTTACAAGGTGTTGTAATAACTTGCAAAAGAGCTGTAGAGCTAAAGACTCCTCAGCTGCTTTCATTACTCTTGATTTGTCTAATTGTAGCTAACTACATGCCAGTCCATTTCAGTGCAATATAACTGAAATTTGCTGTTTCTGCAGCTGGGGTTTTAGACTCTCTTCAGGCTCTGACAGATGAGATCTGGCCAACCTTACTGTGGCACTTTCAGAGGTTACTGCATGCAACAGTCAACCGTGAACTTCTGCCAGAGGCTATTGCCCTCAAGCATAGTCAGCAGAACAAGGAACATGTTGAGACGCTTTCCTCAGCTGCTCTGGTCCACAGCTGGACATCGCCCAGAGGATTATCTCCTCTTGAGTTCAGGAGTGGTCTATCCCAATGTGCATGAAATGTGGCATGGGTTAACAAGGAGCTCCTGATAAAACACTAAAATAAAAAGGAAGTATGCAAGAGCTGGAAGCAGGGGCAAGTGACTCAGGAGGAGTAGAGATGCTGTCCGAAAGTGCAAAGGTGGAGTTAGGAAAACAGAAGCCTAACTGGAGTTGAATCTGGCCAGGGATATGAAGGGCAAAAAGAAGGGATTTTGCAGGTATATGAACTGCAGAAGGAAGTCTAGGGGAAAGGAGGGCACAAAAATGCATCCCCTCTGCCAGCCATTGTGTAGTGTTGATGTTCAGCAGAGAGTTAGTGACTACATAGCTGCAGGAAAGTAGTGTCTTAAGCTGTAGCTGTATGTTCAATAAATGCAAATTATATCTCTTATCCAAGCAACTAATTTTATATTTCTCTGCACCAAAAGGAGTACCTTGGAAATGGTCACTTCATTGATTTATTCCTTTCCTTTTTTCCCTTCTTCTGCCTTCTCCTCTATGCATTGCCTTTGAGAGCAGTATAGGTACACTGTTAATTTGGAAACTTTTTTGAAAAAATGGTCTGCATAAAAATTATGATGAAAACCTGCAATATCCTCTAGCTTGGTGAACTTTAGGAAATATCAGAATCCATTTCCATCTCTTTAAGGTTAGAAAATTTTGCATCTTTCTTCCATGCAGGCTTATTGTCTTCTGCCATTTGCTGTAGAGAAGAAAGGACAGTTTGGAAGAGCCTGAGCAGTGTTAAACAAAATGCTTTTTTATATTCTATGGCCTAGTATGAAAACATTTTTGCATATGAAAAATACTGCTGGAGATGAGGTATTGTACTCAGTGAGATGATTTGTAATTATTAAACTAAATCAAGAGTTGTTACATACATCTGTTGGTGATGTGAAGGGATATTTCAGGTTGACTTGCTGTTACAAGCCTGATGTCCTGGAGTAAACTTTTTACTCCACTTTTATGTGATGGGGGAATATTAACCTAGTAAAGGCAGATTTGATAATTTAGTCTTTGTATAAATAAATCCCATTCAACTGGCAGCTAACTAGAAACAATGTTAGTTTTGTTTTACCAATAATACTAGTTAGAGAAGAGGAGAACAGAATTTAAGAAATGTAATACATGGTAAGAGTTATTTCCCTCTTGTAGCAGAAAACTGTTACTTAACCTTCAGCTCTTTTGCATCTTTGAAATTGGGACTCTGAGATTTCTGTTAAAACGTTGAAAGTTGTTTTGGAGATAATACGTTAGACTGAACTACAATAGTTGCAGAGCTGGCACACATTCATCTCTGCTGCTCTTCTAAGGAGGCAGGTAGCTTCTTGCCGAAGGTGTGGTATGCAGAGATGGGCAGTAATATCTCAGCTCTCTCATCTAAGTGTTGTGGGACTAATCTTGAAAGTATTTGTCTGAGATGATGGCAGGAGAGAAGGAATTGTCCAGCTAGAGAATCCATTGGATTGTGGATTTTGTTTCCTTCTTCCATAAGTAATTATTATTTTAAGAGTAGACCTTTATTTTGTCATGGTTATTTTCATTATATGATTTCCTGTGTGTGCAGAATGGCACATTTCTTTTGTGTCATATGTTTCATAGTCAATAGATTTGAGAAGAACCCTAAAATCTAATACATGTTTGTTGAGTGTTTCTGTATGCCAACAGGCTGGAAAATAACTTAAAATAATAAACTTGTACTCTTTCAAATCCAGCTAACAGATTGACGTACCTGCATGGTATTCTTCAGTAGTTGTACTGATTTCAGTGAGGGAAATGCTGGAACTATTCAAATATGAACTGGTGTCAGAGGTTCAAACAAGATGAAAAATGTTGAAAATTCTAATTTAGTTGCAATAACATTTGGTATAAGAGTATATGAAGAATAACTAGTACATTAAAATTAGCCATCGTTATAGGTTAATGTTGTTTTAACTGACTAAGTTTGTAACATAGAAGTGAGCCTTCCTGAGCTAGAAGGCAAGGATGAAGAGCAGAATATATCCCCCATAATCCAGGAGGGAATAGTTAGTGACCTACTACGCCGTCTGGACACTCACAAATCTATGAGACCAGATGGGATCCATCCAAGAGTACTGAGGGAACTGGCGGAGGTGCTTGCCAAGCCACTCTCCATCATCTATCAGCAATCCTGATCAACGGGGAGGTCCCAGAGGACTGGAGGCTTGCCAATGTGGTGCCCATTTACAAGAAGGATCAGAGGGAGGATCTGGGGAACTATGGGCCTGTCGGCCTGACCTTGGTACCAGGGAAGATTATGGAACAGTTTGTCTTGAGAGCACTCACATGGCAAGTCCAGGACAACCAGGGGATCAGGCCCAGTCGGCATGGGTTTATGAAAGGCAGGTCCTGCTTGACCAACCTGATCTCCTTCTATGACCAGGTGACCCACCTAGTGGATGAGGGAAAGGCTGTGGATGTTGTCTACCTGGACTTCAGCGAGGCCTTTGACACTGTCTCTCATGGCATACTCCTTGAGAAGCGGGCGTCTCATGGCTTAGACAAGTGTACTCTTCGCTGGGTGAAAAACTGGCTGGATGGCCAAGCCCAGAGGATAGTGGTGAATGGGGTGGAATCCAGCTGGCGGCAGGTCACAAGTGGTGTTCCCCAGGGCTCGGTGTTGGGGCCGGTTCTGTTTAATATCTTTATCAATGATCTGGATGAGGGGATCGAGTGCACCCTCAGCAAGTTTGCAGGTGACACCAAGTTGGGAGGCAGGGTTGGTCTGCTTGAGGGTAGGAAGGCTCTACAGAGAGATCTGTCCAGGCTGGATCGATGGGCTGAGGCCAATCGTATGAAGTTCAATAAGGCCAAGTGCTGGGTCCTGCACTTTGGTCACAGCAGCCCCATGAAGCGCTACAGGCTTGGGGAAGAGTGGCTGGAAAGCTGCCCGGCAGAGAAAGACCTGGGGGTGCTGGTTGACAGCCGGCTGAATATGAGCCAGAAGTGTGCCCAGGTGGCCAAGAAGGCCAATGGCATCCTGGCCTGTGTCAGAAATAGTGTGGCCAGCAGGAACAGGGAGGTAATTGTTCCCCTGTATTTGGCACCGGTGAGGCCAGACCTTGAGTACTGTGTTCAGTGTTGGGCCCCTCACTACAGGAAAGACATTGAGGTGCTGGAGCGTGTCCAGAGAAGGGCAACCAAGTTGGTGAGGGGTCTGGAGCACAAGTCTTATGAGGAGCGGCTGAGGGAGCTGGGGCTGTTTAGTCTAGAGAAGAGGAGGCTGAGGGGAGACCTTATCGCTCTCTACAACTACCTGAAGGGGGGTTGTAGTGAGGTGAGTGCTGGTCTCTTCTGTCAGGTGGCTGGTGATAGGACGAGAGGAAATGGCGTCAAGTTGTGGCAAGGGAGATTTAGGTTAGATATTAGGAAAAATTTCTTTACTGGGAGGGTTGTCAGACATTGGAATAGGCTGCCCGGGAAAGTGGCTGAGTCACCATCCCTGGAGGTATTAAAAAAGCATGTAGATGGGGTACCCGATAACATGGTTTAGTGGGCATGGATGGTGGTTGGACTTGATGATCTTGAAGGTCTTTTCCAACCTAAATGATTCTATGATTCTATGTTTAAAGGCAAGTTATATATTTGCTATTTCTTTTTAATAAAAGAATCACTTTGTATCAAATCATAGGTTTCTACTAAAAAAAAAAAGGTGTTTATAAACTTTGTGTTGTGTGAAGAAGGAATGGAGTTACACACATGCTTTGAACAGTCATGTTCACTATCTGGAAAGTGAAATAGATCATACCTTTATCTCCTTGCTGAAATAAACCAGTTATAGTCTCAGAGTATGGCCCTAGAGACTAGAAAGCAAGACACTGAGGTCAAAGAAGTTGGTGTACTTCAGCAAAAAAAATCAGTCTTTGGTAGCATTCTTAATGTGTCATTAAAAACAAAATCCATTAATTTGGAATTGATTGGAGCATCTTCACATAATGATGAGGGTAAATCAAGAAAATTTAATGGAATCTGCAGCGTGAAATGTATAAGTGAGTATAAGCTGCAGAACATGTTACAAGAGATGACTTTTTTTTAAGATAACATGGTGCACGTAGATAAATCTCTTTAGTTAGATTTCCTTATTTATGTTGTTGTATAGTAAGAATGTCCCGAACTGTAAATTAATTAGGTATTGACCTTTTTGACTGAGGTCTGGATCATTTAAACAATTACCTGCTTTTGCATAGGTGTTTAATCATGATGGCAAAGTAAGTGAAGAAAAAGCTTTTTTAAAATTTGGATGTATTAATACGGTTTACTCTAATACTAAGGTAGACTTCAGAATCAATTTTAAATTTTTTGTCTTGTTTTCACTCATTACAATAACAAGTCAATGTTAGGTGGTTTATGTCTTTTAATATTGTTGAATAAATTCTGCTACTTTGTGTTTTAGATACATTGTAGTAAATGAACTCTTCAGTAGTACTTACCCATGAGATTATGCCCTTAATCTACTTTTAGTCTACTTTGCTAACTCTTCTAAACCTTTTGTGTGAATGAAATTATTCCTTCAACATTTACGCTGTTTCCAAAATATACTGTTCTTTCACAAACCTTTTTTATTGATATTTTCTTCTGGTATTAGGGTACACATTTTTCTAATGATGCTAATATTGCATAAAGATATTTTTAACATTACAAGTTTATGAATGTAGATTGAGTGAATATTATTACAGCATCACAATCAAGCATTTCAAAAGTAAGGAAGTACTAGAATTAAGATCATCTATGTCTTGTCTGTGTACCTTTTGATGTTATATATAGTTTTATAATTATATAATAGGTATGATAAGCTAGTTTATGTACCAAAAGCATAATAGCTGCACTAGCATGTTGTTTTATGGGGAATAAATAGCCCTCATCAGTAAGCATTAAATGTTCCTAGCGCTAGTAAAGTATGCAAGTTCAGTAATGCTGCTTCGAGTACCATGTTAGCTCAGGTGGAGCTGACATGGCTGTGTCTGAGTGGACTAGCTCTGTGTCAAGTGTATGCCTGTGTGCTTCTGCCTCGTGCAGTACACACTCAATGAGCCACTGTAATTTCTCCTTATTCAATACCTCAGGCTGTGTCTCATTTGTTGTGTCGTATTGAAATCTGATTTGAAATCTGGATATATGATCTTGTCTTTGATGATAAGAATCATGGTATTGGAATGTCTCCCTAATGCATTCCCTTGCTTCTTGAAACAGTATTAATTTTTTTTTTTAATATTTCTTTAATGGAAAATTTCTTTCTGGATACTTAAAACTCAGTAAAGAAACAAAGAATTGAATCAAGGTCTTTCAGCAGGAAACAACAGGCAATCTAAATAATGAACTGTGCTATACAGCTTGCTTATAATATGCAGTCTCTGCTTATCTTCAGCCATAAACCACAAAACTATATCTGTCCTGAAAGCATCCTTTTAGCTTTATGCAAAGAGATGCATAAGCAGTTGGGTTTGACAGTACATTTTCTTTTTTTAACTTACAACACTTGAGAAAGGAAAAAAAGGTGGGATTTTTGGTTGTGGGGTGGTTTTTTTTTTTTTTTATTGTAAGAATTCTGGCTGTGAACTATTATTTTGTTACTGGAACTTTTATGGAGCTCTGTGTCAAACTTCACAAGAAAAATAGTTTTAAACTATTACGAGTGCGTTGTGAAGTCTGAAGTGCTGATCGGAAGGATGTAAACTAACTGTCAAAAGTACAAGTAGAGGCTCTTGGTTTCTCTGTATGCATCTGCAGCTAGCTGATGGGACCTCAGCTGGTCAACTGAGCCTGTTGTTTTTGGAATATTAGCCTTCAAACTAATGTATTCCCAAACTTGTTACAAGTTATTCTAGTTAATGTACTCCAGGATTATAAAAATTTAGAGCTTTTAAAATGTATTGCATTTCTAAAAATCTCAGTGCATGCTTAAATTTGTGATAAAATGCTATCTTCCCTTGACAACTTTATCCTATATTTTCAGGCTTCCCCATTATTTAATATTCTCTCATGCACCTGTGCTCTGATAAGATCATGTTTGGATATAAGTTCACATATCAAGATTTCAAGAAAAGAGTCAGGAAAGACTGGAGGCAAGCATGCTGTCCTATCCAGTCAATTTCACTTTTAATTGTAGTGCGAAGTCCTGTCTTCAAAATTTTTTTAGTTTTAGATTGCAAATATTACTCTGGCCTAAACTGATTAGCAATCAAAACTAGTTATCTAAGAGATGTAAAGGAAGTTAACAATTTCTTTTTACATCCTTAAAAAAAATGGCCACGTTAGCATCCTAGCAGTAACCTTATTGGCAGTATTGGCAAAGTGGTGATTAGAATGAATCACCTTCTTAATTCTTAGTTTGTTTGGGGTAGCTATTAGTAGTTGCAGCAATTAGTGGAGATTTGGTTAGAAGGGAAGGGTTTGATTCATTAGAAACTTAGTAAATATTCTTGTTAACTCTCATTAGTTCCTTATAAACAGTAGGCTCTATGGTAGGGCTCACCCAGCCTTAGGATGACAGAAATTTCTGTCTGAACATGTATGGAATGAGAACACTTATGTCTGCAAAGGCCCCAAAATATCTTTTTTCAAAGAATTTTGGAGAGAGTGTAATAGTTACTTATTAGAAATAAACACACACACATGCATATATATATATGCTGGAGTAGACAAGTCTCTCTAAAAAGCTTCTCTATCAGAAGACAGACAAAAATGCAATGTAACATTTTTAGAAAATTCACTAATTAGGGCACTTGATTTTGGAAGTTGTTATGACAGGGTCTAATCTCTTGAAAATGGCAGTGCTGGGGTGCAGCAGATTATTTGAAGTCTTGGTCTTTTGTTTTCTTCCTGAATAAAAGGTAGGGTTTTGAAGTGCTAGAATAGGCATGCCAAAACTAAAAATACAGGCAACGTTTTCTTTATTCTCTCTTGTTTTTCCTTGATCTCTCTTCCTCACTCATTCTTCCACTAACTGTGAATTTACAGCAAGGAGAGGAAATGGCCAGCAGATAAAATAAATATGGGAAAATATTAAACCAATGTTGCCTCAGTCACATTTATTCCAAACATTAGGTGCTAATTTCTTCCCACATTTCAGATTTATGATTAGATCAGGAAATGGCTGAATAAATTATTTAATATAACAAATCTTTTACTGGACAGGTAGGTGAAATGAAAAGTACTCAGCAGTGATTTTAATTTAAGACTTTTTATAAAGAGAAACTGTGGTAAGGTAGTAATATTCATACATTGTGTGCTTATATACTTCTGTAAGTGTAAGGAGTAACACTTGAATTTGGGCTTGTACTGGATTTTGCAATGTATAAAAAAAAAACCATACAAGCACCAAAATAATACTTGGTTCTAATTCTTATTTACGCAAAGCTACTTTAAATTTTACCAATGCAAAGGTCCCTTAAAATGAGCATAAGTATATCTACTCTGATTTTTTGGTGTGAAAAATAGAAATTAGGTAATAGTTTATAATACGTGAAGGCTAATGTGTTGCTTTCACCGTGATATTGGTTAGCAAAAATTTTAAATATCTCTCCAGTTTTTAATTATAAGTTAGTTTAAACATGTAAACTTAACCTTTTCTTCATAAAGACAAAGAAACATCTAATTTCAGTTAGTGGTGTCAGTAGCTGATGTATTAGGATGACTGAGCATTCATATTAGTTGTTGTTTTGGTCCTCCATACAGTCAGGCTGCAGTTTCACATTATAGCTAAGCCATTAAAATGGGTAGGCAAAACCAAAAAAAGCTACATCATCTCTTCCAGCCCGTTTCATGTGCCAGTACTGTCACTTGCCTCCTTCACTGCTGAGCTGATTCAGAGAGCTAAACTGACAGGAAGTGTTCATGTTTTCCCTTTTGTGCTAGTTTTGGCCACTTAGCTCCTTGAACTGCCTTCCAGTGAGACCAGATGAGTACTGGGAAGTAGGTGCAAGCAAAGTGAAGCAACTGCAGAGCAGCTCTGAAACTCTGGCTTGTGTGTGCCAGTAAGGGCCACCAATAGGACATCATTCAGTATTGTAGCTAAATTTTACTTTCTGTAGATACTTGGCATCTGTACAAGAATTTTACATGAATACTAAGCTGGTCACCGTAGGTGTGTGGAGTGACTTTTGAGGGTCTGTTTTAGACACTTAGATCTCCTTCACTTTTATAAGTACTTTGAAGCTTGCTTAGCAACTTTTAAAAGCCTTATATGCGATCACAGATGTGTTAAGCAATATTAGGGTATTCCTGTTTGTGTATGAATTAACCCATCTTGTCTGCTTTGTGATCTGATGATGCTCATTGAAGCCAATGGCAAAACTCCAGCTGACTTCCCAAAGATCTGAATGAGTCTCTTAGTCATGGTATGGAGTTATCACTCCTGGACATGCCTATGATTGATACAGGAGCAGATTTGGATTTCAGATGTTTTGTAAACTTGGTCCTAAAAAGACTTTGTGTGTAAATGCTTTATGGGATATTGGCCTAAGTTCTTAGCATTTTGCTGGTACGAGGCTAACAGTACTAGCCAGACACTGTAGTACTCATTGATCTGATGTTCACTGCTCTGTGCCCTCTATTACTTAAAGACCTGTTGAATCCTAGAGCTCCAGAGCATTTCCATAGAGTCATTCCTTAAAGCACAACAGAACTATTCCTGGAAGTGTTAAAGCTTATCTCACTTGTCAGAGCTTTACTGGGGAGATACCTCAAAGCCACAGAAGAATTTCTGGAATGATTTAAGCCCATGTCAAAAATTTCTACTTTGTGTTTCCAGTACTATGTATAGTTAGCACTGCATTTGCTGACACCTACAGACAATAGCAGATGTAAAATGACTAAGTAGTAAATTTAAATAAAATGCAATTCTTGGGGGATACAAATGGAACAGTAGAGAATCACTCCTGATTTTTACTGTTGCTTTCTTGATTCATATGCTGTTTAACTTCTTGTGATATTTTTATGTCTAATATTTTTTTTAATCTTGTGAGATTTTTTTTGTAAGGGGTTAGCAAGAGCCTGCATAGGATTGAATGCGTGTTCAGTGTAGGTCCTGATGAGACAGTGAAATGACAACAGTCTGATTTCAGATGCCAATGTGCTTATTAGATGTCCATTTAAAATCCCTGCAGATTTTAAAGATTTTAATTAAATAATTTAATAATCATCTACTGTTTAGGCTGTCTTTGCTCTACCCTGACTGTTGGTTCTCACAGTAGCAGAGTTTCCATTTGTTGTGGCTGTGTTTCACAGTAAAAGGAAGCCCTGTGGCTCCATTTCCATCTCCAGTTCTAGCTCCTTTCCAAGGATCTCTTATCCAGAGCGCCTTGTGGATTATGTGACTGTCATACAAGAATTGAATCTCTGTAGCCTTCTTCCCTTTTCATGCAGTTTATGACTCAATATAAAATTCAGTTTATTTTGTTGCTTTTCTTTCAAATTAGTGGCTATTGGGTTCTCTGCATTTTGCACCTGATTTCTAAAATAATAAATACATTCATCTTCTAATGTTTTATCAGAGTTCCTCGCTAATATTGGTTTAGAATGCCCTTTTATTAGACAAGTGTGTATATATATACATATATGTATCTTGTGTGAATAAACAAACTTAATTTTTGTCATTTGTTCTCAAGTAGTCATGTAAAATCCACTCAGATTTTTCTTTTTTCCTAAGATATTAACCTAAAATCTTTTAGAATTTCCCATTTTCTTTACTAGTTATCCCTTACTGAAAAAAAAAAAAATAAATCACAATTCTTACCTGGCTGGTAACAAGAATTCTTATGAGATCCATTAAATTTAAAGATCTTTATTGTGCTTTTAAGTTTCAGCAATTTATCATTTTAGCGTAGGAAATTACTTCATGGAATTACTGTCCATGTTGAAAACTGGAGAAATAGAAGGTAAATTTTCTTTTCTTAACCATACAGTCCCTGCTTTGCATTCAGCTTGTGCCCTGTCTTTGTGCTCATTGATACAAATTGCCATGGAAGAAATGGTGGACTCCTTTAAATTAGGACTTGATGCCTGTATGAAGTAGTGATGCATCCTGAACTTGTTATATATGAATCTGTGGAAATCAGTATTTCTAAAAAGAAACAGAACTAGTGTTGGGGGGGGGGTGGTGGTGGTGAGAATTTCTCTGCTGTACAGGCTTACACAGCATCCACTGGTGAAGACAATTAAATATGCAAAGATACAAGCATATTTAAATACTCTTCCCTGAAAAGCAAAGAGTCCATTTTATACACATACACAGGGTCACCAGTTGTTAACTGGGAATATCTTCATGTCTAACAGTTTGAATGTGTTTGAAACTTTGTAAAAGTCCCTGTGATGATATACCTCATGCTATGGCAGTTGAAAGAGACTGGGTGGCATATAATGAGATGGGAATCAATTTCTTAATATTGGTTACAAATGATGATGATTTTAAGAAAAATCTGTCTGAATATTCTGGATTATTTTGAATATTCTGACATAATTTCAGTAGCATTGTAAGGAATTTGAATTTTAAAGCCTCCTATTTTTAAGAAATTAATTTAAGAAATACCTTTAGATGTTGCAAAGGTTTGAAGTTCCAACCTGTCTTTCAACTTTGTTCTGCTTGGGTTTCCCTTTTGTTGCATGGGAAAACAAAATTCTAATATGCTTTTTTTTTTTTTCCCCTCTAATAAAATCAACATAGGTGAAACTAAAGTAAGACAGATAGCAAGCCTTTCTTTTAATTCCGACTCAGCAGCCTGACTGGTTGGAGTACAGGAACTTGACCTCTTTCTCTTGCTGTCTTGCGTGTTTTTCCCTTATGAAAGCCAATATAATCTGCAAAGCCAGCATAGATAAAGAGCTCTGTGGGATTGTTGTATAGTAGCAAGACTGTTTTGTGACCATGTTCTGAAGGCAGACTGGAGGTGACAGTATTATTTACTTTTGTTGCTTGGGGTCCAAAGAGAGAACAAATTGCTATTGATTTTTGAGACATTACAGTGAAGTGTCTGAATGCCTGCAGAATAGCTGGGTGGTAGGATAGTCAGAGTCTGCATGGAGACTGCTTTTGAAATGAAAATTCATTTTCTTGTTCTGTTGCGTTGGCTTTTTTATTTTCAGAACCAGTTGCTGGAAAACTTTGTTGTGGGTGCCATATTTATTATGAACGTATTTTATTCCTCCAAAGAATAGAATTCAACAGCCGTTTTAGAACAGTTTGAAATAGATGGATAGAGTTTGGTATACAGCCATCTGTGTACATTACTGTTAAGAAGGGAATGCTAAGTCTTTGCATTAAATTAACCACTTCATTAAAGCCATCTCTTCCAGAGGTATAACAATTTATAAGAAGAAAATTAGCTGTATGAAAGTGGAAATGATACACAACTAGCAGTTTTCCCCACCCTCTCCTCACAAGGCTGATTTCTGCAGATTATTCAGGTTTGACATAATTAGTCTACAGGGTTTCTTTTTTTTTTTTTTTTTTTTTTTTTTTGTCATTTGGGGGAGAAAAACCCTGCTGCTTTTATAGTTATTGCTTTAAGGTTTTATAGCAAAGCTACGTTGTAGTGACACCTGCTGGGAGAGAGCCCTAAGTGACACAGCCGAAGCTATGGCTGCTGCTGCCTGTCAGCTCTTCTGCTGCAGTCAACGGCGTGTGTGTGTGTGTGCCCGGGGTGGCAGGCCGGGATGACTCACGGTTCGTGGACCCCCTGGAGGGCATCTGCTGGCATTCCTTCCCGAGGAGCCTGACTCCCCTGCCAGATTTACTGAGCCTCACAAGCTCACCGGAATGTCATTATGCGTTTGGATCTCCCAGCTGGGGCTTAAATGCACAGCACCAAAGAGCCTAGGTGGATGTGTAAAATGATGATGGAAGCTATTCAGAACGGTGTGTCACAGGAATTGGTCTTTGCCACTAAGGGGGACATATATCAAACCAAGATTTCCCTCTATTTTAATTGATCTACGTGTGTGTTTACCATTCTGCAGTGATAATTCATAGCTGGATTCATACCTGTTTGGCTGTTTACCATGGAAAGGGGATTTTTCTTCATGAAGAAGCTTCTCAGGACCAGCTTCCAAATGTAAACAAACAGAAGCTCATTGATTCTTCAGCTGAAATAGTGTAAGGGGAGCTACAGCTTCCTCCCACCCCCAAGCTGAATGAAGTGAAATTTCCAAGACTACTACCAAGTTGTAACTTTCAGTTCTCAAATTATGTGGAGAACTGTGAAACTAGCAAATATTTTTTGACAAAAGTGAGAAGTGGTGGCATCATGTGCTTGTTTCTGGGCTTCTGTAGTCCAGTTTTTGCTTGCATCTAGTATAGTTCTCTGATTTGTACTTTTGATGTATTTGTCGTGAGATTTGCCTCAAAACAAGCTGGATACCTGAGCTTGAGCAATAGCTGTAATTATTGTGATTTCTGTCCTGCATACTGCCTCTCTGAGACTTTGTGAAGATTTATGTAAAGCAGTTCCCTGGACAAGATCACAAGGCTTTTGTCCTTAAAGTTACAGAAACTTATTTTTTCTCTTCAGATTGTCTGCAGTTGTTTCTCTATTCAATTAAGAAAGGTCTCGGGAGTGACACCAAAACTCTAAGGGCTTCAAATAGTTGCCTGTAGTCTTCCTTTTTTTTTTTTTCTTTTTCCCCTTCTCCCTTCTTTCCTTACCTAGCTCTGAAGGCTATGTCCTGGTTGAGGATGATCATTCTGGGTGAAGTTGTTTTTCCACTGATAACAGTAGTGCCAGAATTTTTCTCCCTGTATCTAGGTATACATATTATCCATCCATAAAAGCTGTGTGATGTTCAAGATTTAGTTAATTGCCATAGACAAAGAAAATACATTTTCTGGCTTTTGAGCAGTACAGCTCTGGAAGAGATGAAAGACCCTGAAATTACCTCCCTTTATCTTTCCTAAGTAAGGGCTACTTTTATTTCCCAGACTGACAGACATTAAGCTAGCAGCCTCTCCGTAACAGTGAAGCCATGTAACAATGAGGCTGTGCCAGCAAAGATCAATAACTGCCACTTAGTTGAAGGGTAACAGTCTGTTCCTACCTGAACCAGTAGTTTGCCCATGACAAATAATCCTTGAAGATAATCAGATCACACCACTTGATTTAATTTACTTCCTACAGTAGGAGTATTTGTTCAATGGACCACAAAACCCTCTGGTTTAGCATGGCTTCATATATATTTGTTCATTCATCTTATTCCAGACTATTACATTTTGTTTCTATTTCTTATATCTAAAACTTCTTGCTGTATAGTATTAAAAATCATGTTTCCTTTAAAACATTCCCTACTTCAACTCCCTACAGCAACTCCCTAGCCTAGTAAGCACCAGCTTCCAAAGAGATAAAACTCAAAATAAGTTCTGACGGTCTCATTTAATATCATCTCGTGAGAGACTGGTGATGGTGTGTCTGCTCCCTTTCTGCTGTTCTTGGCAGACTCTTCCATCCAAGAAATATTTTACATTTAACTTTCTGTAGAAGCTACTGGAATGTTTTGCCTTGTGTTTTCTTGAGAGCTAAGAGAAAGCTCAAAAGTGAAGTTGTAGGAGCCAGGCCAGCCTATCTTCCTTACATTGATATTCTTTTGCTGTCCTTAGGTTCTTCATTGTTGAATAATGGACTTCTAAACTTGTGTAATGATGCTTGATCTTTATGCTTGTACTTATTTATCTAAGGAATGTTTTACTTTTTAATATTTAACCTATGAAACAGCACAAGGAATTTTATATAACTTCCAGTAAGTATAGTAGTATTGTTGTTTGGCTCTGTAGGTTATCATCCCTTTCAAGATAGCACCTGGTATTAAATGAGTTAATGCTGTTGGTCTGCACAGAAACTATTTTTATGATAAAAATAAAATTACTTTGAAAAAATGTAGTTTAATTGAAATCCCATTTAAAGGGTAAAATTACGTTATTGATTATGATCAAAATGTCCCAGACGCTGATGAATTCATCAATTCCTGTTTTAGACATGTTATAAATCTTTTAGTGGAGGCAGGGGAATGTGAATGAGATGAATATTTTCAAATTATAGTGGCACATTACTTTTTATGTATAAGGGGTTTTTTTGTTCTTTGCAACGTACCTGTGAATGGAAACGGCTTTTTAAGAGCTGCTGTAGAAAAATAACACACAATGAAACCTACATTATAAATCAAGCTGAAATCAAACTGTTTTATGCCAATAAGAAGTATGTTTAAAAAATCATGACAAACTGTTTCAAAGCTTGCTGAAAAATGATTTCAGTAGTTACTCTGCTAGAGGAAAAAATGTGTAGTAAATAAGTGTAAAAGATTTAGCTTTCAAGTATAGTGAGGAATTAGACCAATATTTTTTAAGTACTGTAAGTTGCAACATCTTTAATTCAATTTTCCAGGTCAAGATTCATAAAGTGATATTTATGTCCTGCGCTAATTTGAAGATTATCTGTGATGAATTTGTAGTATAGACCTATAGCATTGTTACTTGTGGCAATGAAAAAGTCTTAAGAATAGAAACTACTTACCAGTAATCATATTTTGCAAGATGTACAGCACCTTACTATAGGTGGGAAATCTTTGTTTTTCTGCATGAAGGAGGTACATTGGATACATTTTGGAAGGTACCTTACCTCCACCTAAGTTACTGGAATAATCAGCCTTCTTGGGCAGGGTCTGAGCACAGCTAATTCACTTAAATAGCATCAATTTCAATTCAAAACACACCTTGTGATACCAACCTTTTACACAGGCGGTGGGTGGTTGGAGAGCACCAGCAGAAAGCTATAGATAGGCTTCCCTAAATGTATTCCATGCTCCTAGTCAAGCTAGGACAGGGAAACTGGCCATCTCTACAGCTGAAGCTGGGACATTTTGTAGCAATACAAGATAAGCAAGGCAATAGGGACAGCTTCTGTAAGCGTCTAGGCTGTTGTGATTTGTAGGCTGTGATCCCTTTGTGCACACAGTGACCCAGATGCTGTGGTGAGAGTGGAAGAACCCCCCTCCTGATCCTCTCTATGGCTTAGAGTTTTTTCCTAGAAAGAAGTTGTGGCTTCAGGGTGACTGTGGCCTGGAAATCAGCTCTCCTGCTTTCAGATAAGTGCTCTAATCACTATACTAGTGTGTAAAAGGAGGACTCTTTCTCTAACTGAAGTAAAACCAGTATCGGTGTGCTCCTAGCATAGTTTTGCATGGTCATTTTTAAACTATTGAGGATTTTTATGTTCCGTATTGCTTACAGAATTTTACTGCGCTATGAGGATCGTTCCTTCTTGAACACAGGGTGAGGCTCCATGGGCAGTGATTCATGATGGAAGGTACCTGCTTAAGGTGTTGCCATTGTTCCTTGTGCTGCTTCTTACCCCCATGGTGGTCTGTGTGCTCTCCATTTTAAGGGTTTTATGAGCGTGAGAAACTGATGGTGTTTTTGAGAAAGTTTTTTTTTATTTTTTAATTAGCTCAATCAGTTCCTCATGTCATAACTAAGATGACAATCTCCTGCTGCAGCAGTGGGGAGAGTGGCAACTTCATAATGTGGTATATTAATCAGAGTGTTTGTAGCATGAAGCTTGTCCTGGTTCAGACGGACTGCTTTTTATAATGAGGTCCTTTATTACAGCTTGTCTGCAACACTGAAAATACTAAGCATGCTGTTTTGCTTTCTAGAGAACAGATATTTGGTATACTTGATTAAAGCTAAGTGTACTGAAGGATGGAACAAACACTGGTGTGGTTCTTTGGTTTGCTATTTAAGGAGGTGCCTGACTGTCCAGAGGGAGGCTGTACATTCTTCACTGCCAGGATATAGGGAGGAAAAGGGAAATAGAAAGAAATAAATCAGTTTTTTTCTATGATACTTGGGGTAGATGGAGCCTTCTACCTCCTCACCTCCCCCCAATATTTAGCCATGGCCCTTGTAAAGGTATTTAATTGCTATGTAGTTCTCAAAAATAAATTGTAAAAAGGAAGATTCATGGGGAAAAAGTAACCATTATAATTATTCTAATCTTACTGAGAAAATGAATCAAACTCCAAATTAGGGGATTGTTTATAAATACAGGAGTTTAAGAAGGAGTATGCCCCACCTGGAGTACTGCATTCAGCTCTGGGGCCTGCAACATGAAAAGGAGATGGACCTGTTGGAGAGTCCAGAGGAGGGCCACGAAGATGATCAGAGGGCTGGAGCACCTTTCCTATGAAGACAGGCTGAGAGAGTTAGGGTTGTTCAGCCTGGAGAAGAGAGCCTTCCGGTACCTAAAGGGGCCTACAAGAAAGCTGGAGAGGGACTTTACAAGGGCATGTAGTGATCAGACAAGGGATAATGGCTTTAAACTGAAAGAGGGTAGATTTAGATTAGATGTAAAGAAGAAATTATTCACTGTGAATGTGGTGAGGCACTGGAACAAGTTGCCCAGAGAGGCTGTGGGTGCCCCATCCCTTGAAGTGTTCAAGGCCAGGCTGGATGGGGCTTTGAGCAACCTGGTCTAGTGGAAGGTGTCCTTGCCCATGGCAGGGGAGTTGGAACTAGATGATCTTTGAGGTCGCTTCCAACCCAAACCATTCCATGATTCTAAGAGTTCATGAGTAATAGATGTTCTAGGCATGTTAAAGGCACCAGTAACAGGACTTGTAGATGTTCTGTAATCATCTGAATAGACTGTGATTGCTTATGAGCAACCTGTTAGGTTCCTTAATCAGTTAATTAATCATTCAGTACATTAATTTTCATAGCATGTTACGAACTATTTATAACACCAGTCTTCGAGTGTGTATGGATGTGTGGGTTCCTCAAGAATGAAGAGACTAGTACAACAATGTCATAATTGTCAAAGAGATTACTCAACAAGAGTTAAAGAAGAACATCTGCTTATTCAGACTACCCCTCTCAAGCAAGAGGCCAATTACCTGCTCTGTTCTAGGAATTAGAGCCCCTCCCAAGTTTTGAGTTTCAGGCTGGAGAATTTAAGTTCCATTATTTAAAAAGTAATGTCCCAGAAAATTCATATTCTGCTTGGATCTTCTGAACACACAAATCCATGTCTCAGTCTTCCAGTCCCTGCAGCAGATCTGTCTGCATGTGGCTGTCCACATCCTTCTACTAGTTATGTTAGTGACGCTTATGAATATCATAGAGCTGATAGTATCAGACTAAACGTACTTGGCTGCTGGAGTTTAAATAGGAAATGAATTTGAATCTGGAGTCTGAAACTCCATAAATAAATAAAAATAATAATAGTTTCATGAATATAATTGGAAACAAAACTTTGGTCTTGGAAAACAGAGTGGAAAAGAGTGCCACTACCAGATAAGCGGCTTCAGGTATGTATGTGCATGAAGGTTTAGGTGGCAGCAGTGTCAGAGGTACTGTCCAGACTTTACTTTCACAATCAAAACCTGTTATCTTTTATTTGTCAAAAGCAGAGTTCACAGTCCACTTAGAGCAGCTGTGATCTTCAAAGATGTAAAACTGCCTAAAGAAATGCTTTTCACATTTCTCAGGAAATGTTATGCTATAGGTCCAAGGCAGTGTGTGTGGCCACAGAACTTACCCTTTGGTGCAGGCTCTGAGGATTTGTTGTAGAGGTTTAGAAATCTTAGAGGTTGGGAGCAATGGTTCACTCATCTGAACAGTGTGAGGAGAGAAAACACAACTAACAAGTTATTGTACTTAAACTATTTTCTGGTATGGCCTAGAGGATAATAAGCTGAGGAGAAACTTTATAATAGTCTTTATTCTGGTTGCCTCCATCAATATATATTTTCTTCTATGGAGATAAGTATCTATTTTTCCTGATTACTTCTGTATTAGAGGTTATTGACTCATGCTAGTATTATGATTATTTTAGGCCAGCATTGCCATCACTCAGGGACTGGCTGGGCATCGACTGGCTGGTGGTGAGCATTTGGGAGGGTTTTTTTGCATCACTTTGTTTTGTTTTTTCTTTGGGTTTTGGGGTTTGTTTGGACTTTTTTTACTTATTAAACTGTCTTTATCTCAACCCATGAGTTTTGTAACTTTTGCTCTTCTGATTCTCTTCCCCATCCTGCTGGAGGGGAATGAGTGGCTGTGTGCGGCTTAGCTGCCTACCTGGGTTAACCTTACAGCAGTGAGTTTTCATCTGTAGCCCCCGTCAGCCAAAACAGAGTCAATATTGGCTTTGCAGTGATAATAGTATATAATGCATGGGACTGTGAGGTTTTAAACTTTCTTTACCGACGAAGTAGCATTATTGGACAGCAAAGGTTGGTCCACCACATGATAGCTATCCAAATGTTTTTTCATTTTTCAACTAGTATTGTAACTCAGAAGATCCATTCAAACCATGAACAAACTAGCAAACAGGAACACATGCATAAATTAAGTTGAAATGAAAACAAACTCTACTCACTGATCAACAAAAATCTGCACTTAACATCAGGTAGTGTTTTCAAAAAGTTGTATTATCTCCCTTTTGATTTTATGCCTCTACAGAGAAGCACAGCTTAGTGGTGTTTTGGGCTGGGTTTTGTGGGTTTTTGTTTAGTTGGTTTGGGGGGCAGGAGTGTTTTGTTTGGAGGGGGATTTTTTGAGAATCAAAGAAAATGCTCAAAATCTCTGTATTTTTGAGTATTCATGATCCTGGCTAAAAGAAGAAATACTGTAAAGTATATATCAAGACCCCCAAATTATGTATATCTTATTTACAGACTAATTTTTGAAACTGGTTTCAAAAGTAACCTGTCTGTTTAGGTTGTAATCTCTTGAAAGGATAAGAACAGTATTGTTGAAAAGGAATTATGCAGATTGTAATCACGGGCAGCACAAAGGTCACATGAGAAGTATTGGGAGCTTCATCCAGCTTTGTTCAGGGATTGGCAAAACAAAGTTCTGAGGTTATAAAGCAGTAAAGGTGTGTTTCAGTAGAGGTTAAAATCAGGTTTTTTTACTAACACAACAGTAACAACTCTTAGTCATTATTGACTTGCATTGTGTTTGTAGCAGTGACCTAGAGGTGAAAGGCTCCACATCTCATTTCCAACCCTCTGAGCCACGTAGTCCTCCATAATTTAATTTGATGCAAAGCAATTATCAGCCAATTGATTTTCATTGATTGTGCTGTAGGACAGAAACATTCCTGTTGCAGCAGACAAGAACTTCTTCTGGGACAGTCTTCCACCCATATTCAGAGTAAGCAGAGAAATGTTTAAAGCTATCTAACTGTAGCTCTTAATGACCTTAGACATCAGTAGATAGTGTGTTTCTCACTTTACTTTTTGTGTCAGCATATTCCCTGTGACCTTTCTTAAGCAGTTCTTTGTCCTTTCGTCCCTTACTTTTACTTTCTCTTGGTTTGTTTTAACGCTTGCTTACTTTGTCCTTTTCCTTCCCTCCCTATTTCTTGAATGTTTTCCAGTATCTCTTTCCCCCTTCCCCATTGCAGTATTTTCAATTGACGGATGACTTTTCAGTCTTCCTCTTACACTCATTTTCTGTCTCTCCTTATTGATTTCTGCCATATTTGATGACCCTGTATTGCTGTTCTCCCTGGATCCCCATTCTCTAGTCTTTTATCTTATGATTCTCTCCTTCTGTCTTGCTACTTCTGTGGGGATTTACTTCTCTGCTTCAGCAGTTGTTGTCTCAGCTGGTGCTAACAATTTCAACTCCTTTGTATACCTAGGTTGCACCTGTAGAACTCCCTTTAGAAAACTACAGGTCTGAGTGTACTATTTGACCCATGTGTGTGGTTGCTTTCATAGTGTGGATGCTTCATCTAACAGGCATTGAAATGAGAGTTATTCAGATTGTTTCAGTTATAAAAGACTTTATAGCACAATTGCCTATCTTTTCTGACTAACTTATTAAGAACAAGAATATATACCACAGGATTTAATGCTGGGATATAATTTCTGACAGGTTCAGTATTATGTACAGAAATTAATGTAGGGTCGATTTGAGAGTTAAGGGAAAAAAGACATCTTAAGAGTTCTGAACTAGTCTGAACAGTTAGAACTACGTTTGTAAAACACTGATTTAGTTTTGTGGTTATTATAAATACCAGTGTATCTTTTTGGAACATATTCACTGTGCATTGATAGATGATTTTCATTCCAGATTTTTTTTATATAAAGTCTTATATGCTCATATTGTTCTACTTGGAAGCAGTTTAATTGCTAGGGCCAAAAAAGCAACTTGATAATGAATCATAACTACTCATAAAATTAAAATGTTGTAAAGACTGTGGTGGGTTGACCCTGGCTGGATGCCAGGTGCCCACCAAAGC
>NW_010973428.1:835658-848610 GCF_000737465.1 Haliaeetus leucocephalus
AAGCTTCCAGCAGCTTCTTACAGAAGCCACCCGTTACCCACCCCGCTACCAAAACCTTACCACACAAAGCCAATACAGGTTTTTATATGAGGACTTCCAATAAAAGGTTTTTTCTGAGTAATTGTTTTAGTCTATAGCTCTTTGACAACACTGTCAGTGGAAGTGGTTAGTTTTACTGTTGCTCTCTGATACAGGCAACTGAGAAATTCAGGTTTCAGTATGGGCAGTAGAAGACTGATGGGCTACTTGTGGGAATTGAGAAAGGTTTTGGGAAAGCTTTGGGAAATCTTTCTGCTGAAACAGTATTTGTTGATGCAGTGGCTTAGGAGGCTTCTGCTTAGAACATTCCCCTGCTGATATTTGTAGATTGTTTCATTCCTTGCAATTCAAAGCAGATTGTTAAGCATGGCTAAAATGTGTTCTAAGAAGATACTGGCCAAATCATAGGGCTGACAGAGTTTCATTCTGCCATCACATTTTTTGGCAGACAGATGTTTGAACCTTATTGTAGTTTTCCTCTTAAATGTAATATTAAGACTTTTAAAGCCACTTTGGTCTTTTTCTGAAGGATTCCAGCATGTTGCAGTCCTCTCCAAAAATACTCTTGCTCATTTTGTCTTTGTATTTACAAATTGAAATAATTCATATGATAAAAATGCAGAAAATGACATTGACTGACGGAAACTCACAGTATTCTTCTATGTTATAGTAGTCGTTTTCTTTGATAAATTTTCTGTGTATTAATAAAAACTGCTTAAAGTCCTTTTAGAGCAATTTGGAGGAATGTCCTCTAATTTGCAGAGTTCCAGAAAGAGTTTTGCATCCATAGTCTGGAGTTTTGGTGTGACAGGGGAGAAGAAATCACCACTAAGGGAGCTGAATAAGATTCTTGACCTGCAGAATTAGACAATGCATTATAACAGAGATTTCCATCCTCCATTTCAGTAGAGTACATCTGCTAAAACAGTGCTACCACCTTTATCTGTTCTTGTTTTTCTTAACAAATGTTTTACTCTAGGGTTACATGGTGTTAGACAGGATAATTTTGTTGCTTTGTTGCTCTGTCTTGGGCATGCTTTGTTTTTCTTTTCACTGTTACTTAATTTTCTGTCTCTGGTTTTCAACCTTAAAGTAGGTGGCAAAGTGAGAATTTTTATTTCTTTTTCCTTTTCTCTTTTCGTTTAACTTAAACTTTGAAAGAAGGGTTAAAAGTATTTCAGGTCTGAAAGTGAAAACACTTACCAAAAGTCTTTTGACGTTCCCCATAATAATTGGGATTGGGATTTGCTATTCTAGATTTGTAATGCATTATTCAACTACAGAGGGTAAATATGGACTGGCTTTTGTTAGTCTTTTGGATTTAAAATGTTTTTAAGCATACTTTGCATGGCATTAGAGCCAAGGGATTTATAAATTTTTCACTTGTGGTCTCAAAAATAATTTAGTGGCAGAGACTGCTTTTTTCTCAGAAATTATTTGCATTTATTATGTACATTAATAATTTGCATTAATAATTTACAATTATTAATATATTTGAAATTGTCTATAAATGTAAAGGGTAAGACATACCTGTGACTTATATCCTTGGCAATAAAATAATGCAAATGATAACTAGTGATACAGGTTGGGTTGATGTTTGGGTTTTTGGGTGGTTTTTTTTTTAAGATTAAGTTACAAGTCTTGAAAAGAGAAAATAAAGGCACTCAAGACAGATTTTCTGTGAAGTACCTGTTTCATACAATCGTAGGGTAATTCAGATTGGAAGGCACCTCAGAAGGTCATCTAGCCCAAACTCCTGGTCAAAATACACTCAGTCAGTTTGGACTAGGTTGCTCAGGTTTTGAGTCCAATCAAGTCTTGATAATCTTCAAGAATGGAGTTTCCATGATCTCTTTGGGTAACCTCTTCCAAGGCTTGATTGTTCCCTTTTAAGAAGGAACACATGAAAAGAGAAAGGGTTGGATATTAAGACAAGCATAGAAATGTTCTTAACCCACCTGCAAGGTTCAATTCTTGCTTCTAAGAATTTATGATCTGAGAATGATGACATAGGCCATGTATGTAATGTCTTGATAAAATAAGTATATTCATACTGTCTTCCTTGTTTGGCTGTCTTAAAAGAGCTAATGGAAAGTATTTTGAGAACATAACACCAGCCCAAATTTGCCAGTGTTCTGTCTCTAAGTTTGATAGTATCTTCAGAAGTCAGTGAGTACTTTGAGGATATTCTTCCCAATGTCCCATTCTAGTTCCCTTTCTTTAGTCTCTTAATTCACTATAGTTAAGTTGTCAGTTCTGCCCCTTGTCCCTTTCCAAGAGTTTTCTGTTTTCAGGACAGACTGCAGCTGGACATCATTTTGGAAGGATGTAACAACAAGGCACTCAGTGATATGTTATTCCTCAGTCTTTCCTTGCGGTTTAGGATTTTTCTGAGCCAGAGTTTGAAGCTGCACTTTTATTTACTAGGCATTGATAGAGGTTTTTTTCCTTTTACTTATCTAATTACCTTTTGAACCCATGTCTAGATAAAGAAAGAATTGATTGATTGGGGGATACTATGGTCATCAGAAACATGACGGGGAGACTGTTCGGTGTAACTAGCGGCAACAGGGCACAGTTAAGGAAAGCTTGATATCAAGGGGAAAAAAAAAAGGAAGGTGGTGAAATTATGGGGAGATTTAAGGAGAGGTGTAGAAAGTTCAAATTAAAATGTTAAAGTCAGAAACTAATAATGTTTGCCAACAGAAGAGTTTATTCCCAGGAAAATTAATGTTGGGTATAAATGATTAAGAAGGATGTAACATTCCATAGTTCATGCTTCTGAGCTCCATACTGAAACTTTGGGAAATTGGACCGTATTACGTGTATCAGTCAAGATTAATGCATAACTAGTATAATATTTGGGTTTTTATTAGTTTTATTTCTGATCAGCAGCACATCCAGAAAGTTAAAATTATTTTTCTGCTGTTTGACCATAGATATGCTTAACTATTTTTCTGTGAAGCAAGAATGTGTAATATTGGGAAGAGTGGGAATGACTGATTTACTACCTAACAATGAAGGTAATATACGTAGTTTTAAAGTATTTATATAATTACGAAGGCAAAGGTGACAGCTATTTTGTGAATTAAACAGGGGAAATGAGATGTGAAATTTAGTAAAATAATAATAGTATTAAACCTATTAAAAATAATCATCCTCAACTTAGTGAATAAAGGGAAAAGTGAAGTGATGTCTTATGAGTGTCTGTTAGCAATTAGCATTGGGAACACTTATTTGATTAGCATAAGTTTGTGGAAGCAATCGTGTGTCACTGCAATGTTGTTGGGGTTTGGGTTTTTTTTCCAGTTCAAATTAAACTCAACTTGCAAAACTTAAGAAGTTTTCTTACCTCTTTAGCTACCATAGATAGATGCATTTAATCTGAAAATTAATCTATTCTAAAAACCCTATCAAGCTATGCTATATAAAATATACAACATCATTAGTTCCCTTTGAATACGTGACTTCTGCTAGTGCCCAGCAACTCGGGGATATAGTTCAGCACATTACAGAACTGAAATCCTGTTCAGTTGTCCTGATAGTTCATATTAGACCTTTTTTTTAAAAAAAACAACCAAACAAACAAAAAAACAGTGATATCGTGGTATTCAATAAAGATGGATTGTTTTGCCTGCTCAGTGATTACGGCAGAGCATAAGAAAGGATGCAGTATTTGCCACCCAACATATTCTTACTACTGAGCTCTTTTAAGTAGAGCAAGGAATTACAGCCACCTCAGTTAACGCAGCATGTAAAATTTTAAAACTATCAGTAGTTGACAAAGGCTGCTATTTTATAAAATATTTTTAAAACACTGTCGCCAGAGGAAGAGAGCATGATGTGGGATCAAATATTTTGCCTTATATCTTACTTTCCTAGTTCATTAGCATTCCTTCATCCAGAAGTTTATGTCTAGAGAATCTTTAGGACAAGTTTCATTAGGTTAAGGGTCTTGAAATTCTATACTAGGAGTCTTAAGCAATAGTGTGCAATGAAGAACTTAATTTGAAATCATTTGGGGGCAGAATGACAGATCAATGGCAAGATCAGTTAAGTGTGTAGGAGAGAAATCAATTTATAACAGATAAGTCACTACTTGTTAATGGATTAAATAGCCTAGAGTAATCCCTTAAATGATTTCTAGAATATGATGCATTAATTGACAGTACTGTGATGTTCTTTGAGTTATTGTTCCTTTTTTTCTATGTATTTGAAATAGAAAACTGCTTCATGCATAAGGAGAATTCAATTTTATTGATAGTTTATTGGTCAATGAAGTTCAAGATATGATGATTACAAGCATTAAACAGTAGATCATAGAAATGAAATGCCAACATCATTCTTATTTGATAAGTTTTCAGTTTTCAGACATCATTTAACATCAAATCATAGTCATCATTGCACATGTAGTTTAAAGTCTATTATCTTAGTATATTAATATATTGCATGCTAACTAATATCTGTGGACTTTTTGCAGTATTATACCAGTCAGACATAATTGTGGCCTCAGGTAACTAGGGCTAAGTTTCACAGTTTGCATGCACACATACTTAAGGATCTAAATAAGTAAGAAAGAAGAATTATTAGTTTGGGTATAACTAGTAGGATCATGAAAAGAAATAATAGGTCATTTAGGATAGTGGAGAGTTACCTTTAAAAAAACAAAGCCCATGAAACATAAAGAAAGAGACTTTTTTAGATGCCTAATGTATTTCAGCAATGAACAGAGAATTTGGTGTTACAGAAAGTACTTTAAAAAGGAACGATCGGTACTTTGCTATTAGTAATTTACATACGAATCTTATTCAAGGCAATGTTAAAGATGATCACCTTGAGTTCTGAAGTCTCCCAAAGAGATAAATTGATTTAGATTTCAACATCAGTTGAATGTCCAACTACAAATCACTTCAAATGAATCAGTCCATTCTACAAGATTGTTTTCAAAATGTTTGTAATTAATTTTGTCACACTTTCATTGAGTTGTATGATAGCAGTAATTCACATAAATATTTGAAAGTGGCTGCCTGTTAATAATTTGTTTTTGTTTTTCATTCTGGTGCCAGGTATACATTTTGGAGGAATATGCACATAAGTAACTTCATGCGGCTCATATTTGTGTAGTGTATGTTAGGAATAAATGACTAAAATTAATAGAACAATAGGGGTGTAAAACGGTGTGAGTCAGGTTCGCTCCATGAGAGTATAGCTAACTTTAAATATATTATCATCACAGTATTTTACTATGTATGTATTAGCCTTTATGGAATTAAAATGTATTTTAAGCACTCTTATTTGCATATTTGCCCTATAATAATATATTGCCATTAGGGATCTTACATAAATAGACATATTCAGAAACTATAATTTTCCTGCAGGTTCGGTTTTGTCACTGAACACTAGGCAGACAATGAAAATATTACTGTGGTTAACATTTGCTTTTATTCAATTAATGAATAATTATGAGAGAACTTACTTTCCTTAAGTGCAGTTATCTTCTCATGTTTTTAGTGGCTTGCAGTTCATTATGTTTCTAAATGAATAATAATACAAGCCAAGGAATAAATGCCGTTTGGGATTACAGTTGATGATGACCCCCAGTCTGGCTCATCATTTCCAATATTTCTGTCTTGTGGTTCTAAAGATTTTCAAAGTAATTGAATCTTTCCTTTTGTGACTGAACTCCAAAGGGGCTTTTTCAATTCCCCTGTTTTGTATTATAACCATAAAATTAAATTTTTTTTATCCCAGGGCCTCAATGTTAGTAAAATTTCTTTAGACACAAATTAAATATGAAAGCCTTCTAACTGGGAAGAAAAGAGATTTAGCTTCACTTTACTAATCAGGTCTGATAAAAAACAGTTCTTATAAAATTGTAGGCAAGGAAGGAAATTTCTAGGCTTGCCATTAAAAAAAAAACCAAACAAACCCACAACAAAACAATACTGCTACAGTTCAAGCTACAGGTACCATCACTGAGAGTACTCTGTATACTTGTATTTCTTAAAATGAGATCTCCTTTAAAGGTCCTAAAAGTTTTATAGGAACATCCAACTGATTTGCCCTTCAAGACTAGTAAGGGTTTTTTTTGTGTTGGGTTTTTTTTTTTAAACATCAAAGGCAGCTGAGTTCTGAATTGAAAATGCGTTCTCTGAGTCATACTCTTCAACTTTTAAAGTCAATGTGGAACAACCCTGTCTGTCAGAAGTGGGAAAGGAGACCACAATTCATGAGTTTCTCAGTGGGTACTCCCAATTCAGGTGCCTTGTGTAATTGTGCAGCGCTGCAATAATATCGGCTTGGCACAAGTTGAGGTGAGGGCTCATTTGACAGAAGTGAATCTGAGGTAGAGTTCTTTAGTGCAAATCTCATTTATTGGTGCTGGAGAACAATGAAGGAATATTTGAAAGAAAGGAGAAACAGCTTTTCTTTTCCCACCTTAAACTACACAAAGAAGTCCTCATTTGATAGAAATCAGTTTACTGACAGGATTGTGACACAACAAATTAGACTTGAAGACCTTTCTTCAGCTGGATTGTATAAACCTGTGGGGTTTGGTCTGGGGTTTTGCTTTTTGTCTGGGTTTTTGTTTGTTGTTTGTTTTTAATAGTGACTGGTGATGGAATTTTTCAAAACCAAGATCCACTTTTCTGCATTGCTGTCACCTAGTGACAAAATTATCTAACAAGGCCATGTGGGCTACCTGAAATCTCTTTTTTCTGGGTTTGGTGGTGTTCTTTAAAGCCCCATCATGTAACAGAATATTTAAATATTTTGGACTACATGTGAAAGAATAACATAAATAATTTTATTGTGGTGATGGATGACATAATGTAATATGAATATGAAATAAACCCTCTAATTCTGGATAGATGTTTATAGCAGTAGAGATAGTTGTCTATCTTTTTCTTTTTTGGTTTTTCTTTTGGTATTTTTTTTTGTTTTTAAATCTATTATGGTGATATGTTAGGTAAAGACTTATCAGTACATTCATAAAAAGTATATTTTGAGTGTTAAGTCTTCATGTTGTAGTGATTTTCTTGCAATCTTTGCTATACCTAGGACACCTTAAATTGTATACATCTTATTTCACTTTGGATGTCCACATTTAAAGACTTATCTGTTGTCTAAACCTGGAGACACACTGGAAAGAAAATCCTGTTGCACTAGATCCTGTGGTGTTAGTGTGAAGAAGGAGGAAATGTATTTGTGTTGCCTGAAAATTTTTAGATTTTTAATAATAATCTATAGATCCAGTCCACTTAGGAAACAAATATTATCCAGAATGGGCACATAAATTAATAGAGAAAATTTCAAGCTTTATTCATATGGGGAAAATTCTTGTGCTCTCTAATAGAGGCGGAGGGGAAATTGTGGGGGGTTTTGTTGGTTTGTTTTTTTTTTTTTTCTTCTTTAAAGTATAACTAACACAGTCTGTTACTCAGTAAAGTAAATTCTTTCTGTGGAAACATGAGGGCATGAGGCACTCTCTTGCTGCCAATGAGTGACAGGTCTACTGTTGCCACAGACCAGCATACAGCTTTTCTTGCAACAAATTTATGGATATCAATACTTGAAGAAAGTAAGTTTTCAGGTGTGCATGATAAATATTTCATTTCTGACCTAGCCCTGACGTGTGCAGCCTTCAAACCTTAATATCTTAATGGCAATCTTTACTACTTGACTTCAAATTACAGTAATTTTGTGATTATTTTTGGGGGGGGGAGGGGGCAGATATTATACCTTATGAACTGTAGATTTCTATTCCTCTTTATTTGAACTGCAGCTTCTTGAAATGCTATTAAGAATTAAGTGTTTCTACCATGTGCAAAAAAAGTCACTATTTCAATGATGGGTGAAATGTTACATGTTTATAATCATCCTAAAATTTATTGCATGTTTTGGAAATTGGGAAGGAAGTATGCTATAAAATACTAATTCTGAAAAACAAAAAATCTCACTGATGGGAGTATATGTGAGTTTCCTTACTCATTTGTTATTGTGTCGTACATTTTTAATTTTAAAATGCTTATGACAATAATGTTGTACTTTGAATAGCTAAGGTGGACTAATTAATGCACTTCCAGCTCAACTTCCCAATTTTTCTTTAATACAGTTTGAGTTCTAGATTAATCTTTTTTTTTCTTGGACTTCTGAAATTGTATTTCAGAGAAGTACTACATCAACATTACACTTCAAATCATATGATGAACTCAGGCCTCTCCCCAAGTTAATGTACGACCCACATTTAGCTCAGTGTTTCATATAATGGTTTTTAATATGAAAATGAACATTGAATGTCAATTTTGGGATACTATAACTAGAATACTAGGGCTGATTCAAAGTAATGACTCTTGTGTAATGGTCATGTCCTGTTTTTACATATATATGCTGTCTTTCTGACCTTTCAGTTTAAAGATCAGGTTTTTTAATAATCCATTGGTCAAAGCAATTAATCCCAGGTGAAGTATTTGGCATTAACTTAGTGGCAACACGATATTTAATTTTTAAGCAACCAATTAACTTGAAGTGTTGAGTTTTGTAATGAAATGTGGCCGGTGCAAGAATATACACAGACTAACTGTGACCTGATGTGTCTATATCTGGAAGGAGTATCCAGAAAGAATAATGAGTATTGGACAGCTTTCATAGTAGTGTTCTGCTTTATAGGAACATTTTCAAAGTAGGAGCATGATCATTCAAATCTGTTACAGATTGTCCTGTGAAGACTGAGAGCCTGGAAGTTGCAAGGCTGCCTTTTGAGTTGCTTTGGAATACCTTTCCTTTAAAGGAAAAGGTTAAGAGTTTTTTCTGTGTTCTTCTGTGATGATCCTGATGTCTTTTGCATTGGCTTCTCATCACCATTGCCATTCATCTTCTGTAGGAGCCAACATGTAGGACATAGCTGGCTGGCAGTCCAAGGATGTGCTTCATAATTGCACCTTGCACATGGGGTTCCAATGTGGAGATGAGATACTAGAGCATGCAACAGTTTGGTATCACAGCCTCTGTGTAGACATGTGGGTGAATCCAGTAAGGTGTCACTAAGATGCTTGGGTTTATAGAGCTCATGATGTATGAGGAGAAGGGCAGAACAGGCTGTATTCGGTCTTAGGAAGAGAAGGCTAAGAGGAGGTGTTATTGCTGTCTAGAACTATTTAATGGGAAGATACACAGTGAAATGGAGCTCTTCTCACAGGGGTGCAGTGATAGGACAAGAGGTAACAGACACAAGTTCTAAAAAGGAAATTTAGTAGGGGGAAAAAAAATAATCATGAGGGTACTCAAACATTGGAACAGGTTGCCTGGAGAGGCTGTGGAATCTCCTTCCTTGATATTTGTACCTTGACTGGACACAGCCCTGAGCATCCTGATATAATTGGGTCTGCTTTAGGCAGTGGTGTGGATTAGATGAGCCCCATAGGAAGGTCTCTTCCAGCCTTAATAACTCTGTGTTTCTGTGACTCAACCCAGGGTCCCTATCAGTCATGCTGGTACTAGGTGTCTATTATACTGTCAGATTCCTTTATCCCCTCGTCTGTCTCTGATATTGGGCTCCCATGCATTTCGGAAAGCTGGCTTAGAGAACAGTGCAGGAAGTGGCAGGACTAATCCATCAGTTCATACCTCAAATTCAAATCGGAAGGAACTGGAAATTTAATGGAAGTAAGGCTTTCTGTGTCGTAGTTCAGTCATCTTATTGATGGACAAATCTATGTCAGAGGACCAGGCATAAGGCATGCTATTTTAGCTGTTGATAGCACTTGCATCTGTATCTTAGAAAGCATACTATATTCTGGGCAATGGCTTTGTCTGTCAGCCAGATGTCTAACTAATAAGTGTGTTTTCTGAAGATGCAAGCACAGCAAGGCTGCTATGGAAAAAAGCAAAATGAAGGGTGCATCTTAAAAGTGGCCTGACTTTATATAGTTAGAGGACAGCTATCGTTGTCAGGGTGTCTACTCAGGCAGCATTCTTTAAGATGAAAGCTCGTAGGCAACACTGAAGTCAATTCCTTGGTTCAGCATGCTTAGCTGAAGAGGCTGAACAGTGTGGGGGAGCTGGGTCTCAGTTCTGCTGGTGTGGATCCATCCCAACACATGGTGCTTGTACTGGGTCCACCAGCTCAGCCAGGCATGAGGTTAGCCAGTGGTGTACAGCAGAGTCACTCTTAGGCTCTGTAAGAGGCTGCACGCTGCTGAGCTGTGAGAGGGGACAGCCCTGTATCAAAGCCAACACACTCTGAAGGCAAACGTAACATGCTCCAGGACCCTTCTGTTTTGTTGTTTGCCTTTGTGAAGCTAAAATCACCTGATAGTCTGACACATATTGTCAGTAACAAGGCTGTAAGACAATGTCTACAGGGAAAAGTTGCATCAATATAAGTAAATCATTTTAGAAAACCTTTTAATTAATTCAGTGAAACCACCTTGTGTTGGTTTCTAAATTGATTAAACTGAAAAAGTATGTCTTTTGTGTGCAGAAAAGCTGGGGGTGGGGGAGGTATAAGACAAAGAAACAGGTCTTGCATCACATAAGCCATAATCATCCCATTTTCAAAAGCCTTTGGGACCTAGTGCTTATAAATACAGTTTTCAAATACTTAACTATGATAGTAAAACACTTGGCTTGGAGTGCTTTGTCACATGAATTTCTTTGAAGTCAAAAGGCTACTTGTGCTCTTGAGCATCACGCTCTTTAGAAAATGTTTGCAAGATTGGGTTTTTATGAATACGGTCTTCATAAATACATGTTTCGTAATTTAAGTATGAAAGCATTCTCCCAGAAGGGTGATGACTTTGAACAGTGGCTGGTGTGTGTGTGTGTGTGTGTGTGTGCTATGTGAAGAGCAAAGTCAGAACAGAGTCTGCTTATAACCTCCTGGCAACAGCTGTTCAAATATTGTTTCTCTGCTTCCATCCCTGCAGAGAATGTGGCTCACAAATACAAACGCTGTTAGGTTGGTAGATTGTGTTATTTACTAAAAAGAACGACTGCTGGTAAGTAATAAGATGATGTACTATTCTTTTTCTAACTGATGACTGCATTGTTTTCAGGGAGGCAATTGGCAAACAAATGCTATCTTATTTGGTTACTCAGTCCAAACTTTTCAGTGGTCATTTCCAAAATGAAATAACTTCTGTGGTGAGACCAGCATGTTAGTAGAGTTGACTGCTGCAAATCTTGATAAAAAAGCTGCCTTGCAGACTATAGGGTCAGTTACTATGCTGTGAGATTTTTTTTCCATGTACTTGGTGAAATGTTGCCAAGAAAAAAAAATCTGCCATTGCAGTGTATATGTGACTGCTGTGTACACGGGAACCAATCAACTACAACAGTATAAAATCATTCAAATGAAACAAAGACTGCAGAGTAACAAAGTTCAAAGAAACCCTGGAAACACCTCTGTCTTTAAATAACTTCTAAAACAAACAAAATTAATATTTGTGAATCTGTAAAATATTTATGGCATGAAATGAGGGCAAACATGAAATTTTTATCTTTCATGGAAGCAATGTCAATGGCTAGAAAATAGTCAGGTGACTGATAATTAAACAAAGACAAGCAGCAAGGTGATATATACAAGGGGAAAAAGCCTCTTTTGACAGTACATTGTTCTTTACCTGATTCATAGGATTACAGAACAATGCTGCAAAAAGGATTTTTGTTCTATGTTTTCTCCATGCTATATTCCAAGAAAATATTTCTAGGTTTTTTTAATACATCTACTGCTAAAGGTTTTCAGCCATTTACTTGGAAAGTAGTTTGGAAATCCAATAGATCTCTGACAAAGTATTTTGTGAATAGTAACCTACAGTTCCCACTTACTAGTCAAAACAAAGAAACAGTCCTGAAGAAAGAAAAACTATTTTTTTCCTCCATCTCATGTTGTTCTTTGTTTGGTAGAGCTAATAAATTTAAGTATTTGTACAAGACTTGTATGTAAGTATTCACTTTGTATCCAGATTTGGTATCCAAAGAGGCAGCGAAGAACCTGATTTCATTTCTGACTCCTTTGTTGTCTGCAAATGCTGTGTAAAATTTTCTTCTACATAATTGTCTTAGCTTTTTTTTCTTTAAACTAGAGAATAAGGAAAGTGATTGGACTGTGACTTGTAATACTGAAGTAAGTTGCAGATAATGCATTTTAATACCTGTCTTCAGTGTTGCAGTATCCCTATTGTCCTATGTCTTGCTAGCCTGGAAACTGTTTAAAGGGGGGGTGTTGTGGTTTAAGCCCAGCTGGCAACAAAGCACCACGTGGCTGCTCGCTCACTCCCCCCTCAGTGGGATGGGGAGGAGAAAATAAAACAAAAGGGTCATGGGTTGAGACAAGGACAGGGAGGGATCACTCACCAGTTATGGTCACGTGCAGAAAATAGACTCAGCTTGGGGAAAAAAACAAGATCAATTTAATTTGTTACCAATCAAAGTCAGAGTAGGATAATCAGAAAAAAATCCAAATATCAAAACACCTTCCCCCTATCCCTCCCTTCTTCCTGGGCACAGCTTCAATCCCGAATTCTCTACCGACCCCCCCACAATGGTGCATGGGGGTGGGGGTCACACATTGTCTCTGCCACTCTGTTCTCCTCAGGGGGAGGACTCCTCACTCATCCCCTGCTCCAGCATGGGGTCCCTCCCATGGGAGACAGTCTTCCACGAACTTCTCCAACACGAGTCCTTCCAACAGGCTGCAGTTTTTTTCATGAACTGCTCCAGTGTGGGTCCTTTGTGCAGGCTGCAGTCCTTCAGGCACAGACTGCTCCAGCGTGGGCTTTCCCGTGGAGTCACAGCCATCTTCGGGGGCATTCCCCTTCTCTGGCATGGGCTCCTCCCCGGGCTGCAGGTGGGCATCTGCTCCCATGCTCCCCTCCATGGGCTGGGGGGGGGGGGCGCCCCACACCACCAC
>NW_010973428.1:848620-904461 GCF_000737465.1 Haliaeetus leucocephalus
CCCCCCCGGGGGGTGGGGGGGGGGGCAGCCTACCATCTCACCATGGGCTGCAGGGGCATCCCCTCCTCTGGTGCACCTCTTCCCCCCACCCTCCTTCTTCACTGACCTCAGTACCTGCACAGGGGTTTCTCTCACATCCCTCTCCCCTCTCCACTGCAGGTTTCCCCTCTTAAATCTGTTCTCCCAGAGGCACTACTGCCATCGCTGATGGGCTCAGCCTTGGCCAGCGGCGGGTCCGACTTGGAGCTGGGGAAGCTTCTAGCAGCTTCTCACAGGAGCCACCCCTGTAGCCCCCTCCCCTGCTACCAAAACCCCAACATACAAACCCAATACAGGGGGGAAAAAAACCTTCTATATTACCAGTAGTCAGAGAATTCAGGATCTGAAGTATTTGTAATAGGGATTACTGAAAATTTCTTCTTGAATTATTCTTGTGCCACATGTAAAACATAAAATAGTGAAACTGTAAAGAGCTGTACTTAACATGTAGAGGGGTAGAATCTTCATGTTAGCAAGCCCTTTGCTGATGGCCACATAGAAATATGAAGTAATTCGTATTACAGCCAGTAGGAGCTGGGAGCAGGCCTTGAAAGCTGCTTTCACAATGTTACTTTCCAGTACTGTAAATTGGATTGCAGATTGTTGATAAATTATCAAATTTACTGCTTTGGCATAGATTTTGATTAATATTTTTTTCAAATCTGCAGTTCTTGGTTCTTAGGGGTTTTGTTTGTTTCAAATGATTGTCTGCATTTGAGGTAATAAATACTAAATACAGTAAACCCCAACAATTCTTTCATTTATTGCTTATTTCCTCACCATGTTCCTCGGCTACTGCTCTAGACACAGAGCCACAGGTTATTGTGCTATAAAGGAAAAAAGGGGAAGGGAGGGGTAGGGGTCAGAGCATTTCCTCAGAGGCACATCAGTGCATTTGGAGATTGGGAAGAATGGCCAAACTTCTGCTTTCCTAGTGAGATGAGCAGGAGCTGTATTTGAGGGAACCCTCAAGTACCAAAAGTCTTCAACATTTACAGTGAACATGAGTTTCAATTTTTTTGGAAGTGCTGCTCCAAGGAACTCTTGAAAGCTCATTCTAAAAGCTTCAGACAGAATAATGCAGCAGTCTAAAGCTTTGTCCAATATATCTGCAGGATACATTTATCTCAAATCATGGATATATGGATAACTGTTTCAGAGTTAACCTGCCCTTGTTCTTTTTCTCTGAATTACTGGGATTACTTCTCAATTCACAAAAACTATATACTATCAGGAGAATATTTAGGTGTATGTTTACATCATGTCCTGAGTAGAGATGTTCTTACTAAACAAAATGGACAAGCAATGTAATTTAGGCTAGATGTCTGTGAAATGCTTGGCTGGAGCTAGAAGTGCTGTATTTCAAAGTATACAGTATATTAAAAATTGAGCTGAAATGAACTTTTAACACTTGGGTCACCAGAGTTTCTGAATTAATTGGTAATTGATTTTTTTTTTCACTACAGAGGTACACTGCATTTTTAATTTCTATCTAAATGTGAAAAATTATAACATTAATGCTCCTAAAAATTCTGCAAATGAATACAGAAAGCAAATCTGGTCTAAACTTTAAAAGCTAGCGTCCATGTAGAGATGCACTTAACAGATTGCATAACCATTACTTCCCTAGCGCAGTAGAACATGTATGTCCCTCTCACTAGAAACACCTTTGGTTTTATGTGGCGAGCAGAGTTAGAGCCGCAAACTTTGTACATAAGTCTGCAGGCATAAACTCAGACTGCTGAAATGCCACTTTGAGGAAGTGATTGTATTTTAGCAATGAAAAGGCTTTATATTTTAATTTTCTAAAAGAAATCAAGGAAACAAGTGATGAAAAGTGTATTTTAGGCCCTTGCCTATCAATATATAATGTATGATTATTGGTTAATTAAGCTTTACTTTGAAAACATTCAGAAAACAGACTTATTGGAGTTAGAGGTCTGTCAGACAGACAAAGTTGCTGCCCTGAATATGTTATGCTTTCTAAGCTATGGACACAACTTCTATTAACAGCTAAAATGCTGTGCTCTATGCCCAGTCCTCTGAAATAACATGTTTACAATCATGATGCAAGGGTAACATGCCCCAATATTTGAAAGAATAAAAGTTGAATACTTTTAAGCTGGCTCTCGAATTGTTGTGTGCAGGATCTTAAAATAAAAGAAAATCAGTTTGTACTTATTTTTTCCTTAGACTCTGGGTTTTCCTAAAGTTTTCCCTTTTATGCTCGGGAACCACTATTATTTACTTCATCCCCTGGAATCTGATTATAGGGCTCCAGGGCTGTGATATGATGCAATGAGGATGTGTGTTCTAGCATTTTACAATAACAACTATATTACTTTTCATAAAATTGTATCCTAAGACCCTTTAGAGTATGACAAATTATAAGCCATAAGACAGTCTGTGCTATAAATCATGGAAAAGACTTGTGCAAATTCATTGGATGGTGAACAAATTAAAGCACGCATTGCACATGACCAAAAACATTTTCATACATTAAACAGTTACAGTATTTATTTCTATAGCACTAAAGCCTGCTATGAGTATGTTGTTTTCAACAATGAAAGGTGACAGCAAATCTGCTTCTCTGCAATAATTAGCACATTCATCAGGGCATATTAAGCAATTCCAAATTATTTTTTCTTGTAGAGGGTTCTTTTTTGTAGTACAACTGAGAATCAGCAAACTCATAAATCACAAAGACAGCAGAATGCACTGAGTGCCAGCAAAATAGGAACTAAACATTTCCACAGAAAAGTAATAAAAACAAATAGTATTTTGTTAAGTAAAATAGAGAAACATTAATAATGAGGTAAAAGCATGATATAAAGCTATAGTGTCAGAATGCTTTTGAGATACAGCATAAAAATGACATTGCTGCTGGACAAGAATGGTCTGTAAACTCACAATTTTATTCCTGTAGCCACATGTATACTTCTTTCAAGAAATGCATTTGTAATTGTATTGATGGGTTTATCCCTAGAGGGCCAAGATTGCTACACTTGATTTGAGTCTTAAAAAGTCTAATTTTCTTCCTCACAGAATAAGAAAATGAGAAGGGACAGGAGGAGGGGAGAAAAACAACAAAACAGCTATTTAACGAAAGCTTTATTACATTGTAAATTTGTAGGTTACTTAATGAAACAAATATTAGCTCCTGTTTTAAGTTAAAGCGTTTGGAGATCATTTAGTCCAACTCATTGCTTAAACTGGAGTCAGTTAGGTTGCTCAGAGTTTTGAATTGCTCTGAGAGTAAAAACTGCACAACCCCTCTTGGCAACCTTATTCCAGCATTTGACCACCCTCATGGTGTAAATTTTTTCGCTTTTATCCAATTAGAACTCTCTGTCTTCCAACTTGTTGCCTCTTGTCCCATCCCTGGGCGCCAATGAGAAGAATCTGGCTGTCTCTGTGCCATCCCGTCTGGAAGCTGAACACAACAGGGACGTCCCTCCTCAGTCTCCTCTAAAGCTGAATGGAGCTAATGCTCTCAACTTCATCTTTACATAGTGTCTTCTCCTGGGCTTGTTCCTGTACATCAAGTCTTTTCCAAGACTGGAAAGCCCAAAAGTCGTCACAGAACTCTAGATACATTCTCAGGAGTGCTGAAGAGAGGGGAATAATCACTCTTCCACCTTCTGGCTAGACTGTTGCTAATGCAGTCCACTAGGCCACTGGGTTTCTGGGCTGCAAGAGCACACTGCTGTCTCATGTTCAATTTACTGTGCACCAGGAACCCCAGGTCCTTCCTAGTCAGCTTGGTCACAGACTATACTGTAATTGGGTTATTCTTTCCCAGATGCAGGGCTTGTTTACCTTTAGTGAATTTTATGAGGCTCTTGTCAGAGAGTTCTCCAGCTGCTTCTCCAGGCTGGCCCTGCAGCATATTGACTGCTCTCTGCAGCTTGATCTGAGCTGTTACATCACTTGTTCCAAGACAAAGCTCTGTGCATGTGAGTAACTCCTTTACATAGATTGCAATGCCGTATCCTCCCCTTCCCAGCCTATCTGTCCTGAAGATCTTGTATCCATCTGCTGCAGTACTCCAGTCATGTGAGCTATGCCTCCGCATCCCTCTAATCCCAATGAGATCATAGCTCTACAACTGTGCACGGATTTCTCATTCTTCCTGTTTTTACCCCATGCTATGCATATTCATGTAGAGGTGCTTGAGATGAACCCTCAGTCACGTTGCTTTCAAAAGAGGAAGTGTGAGAGCCTCTCTCATTGTGTTGTCCCCTGATCTCTTTCCCACTGGGCCTGCACTGTTGCTTTAGATGATGAACTTTCTCTAGCATACCTGTTCTCTTTGTGTCTTGAGGCTGATCCTCAAATACTGTAAAACGATATAGCCATGCTGACAGGGAGGGACTTCTGCTGTTTTACCGCACTTAAGAAAATTATGGTTTCATTTGTAAGGCTGGTATTCACTGCGTTATTAACTTAAGGTGTAATTTAGCAATTACATTCATCTGATTTTATTTCAAACCTAAAACATAGCGCTCAGAATTAGCAAGGCTTTGGATTTGAGTTTGAGTAATGTTGGCGGAGATAGGAACACAATAGCTGCTTAGTGCTGTTAATGCAATCAATCTGTGCTGTGTGTTATTTCCCTGTGACTGCTCTCTCCTGAGCTAGGTTAACGCAGGAAGTGATAACTGTCATGGAAATTATTTCAGCTAGCTGTAGTGAAACTGCACGCTTAGTCTTTTTTAAGCTACTCATGCAATGTTTTCAGCTTCCCAGGTGGGTGGTAGATCTTCCTTTTCTTGCACTTTTTAAACAGCTTTTATCGTGTATGTGAATCTTAAGGAAATATAGCTGTATTCTGTATGAACATGTCTCAACCAATAAAAGATTATAAATATATTTTATCTACATTACCATCTTTTAATTTGTAATTTTTTTTCATAGAAAAAGACTCAAACTAATTCAAGTTTGCTAGCTCTTTGATAGGGAATTTATGTGAAAACTTAAATCAGGATTGTGATTTAATTTTTTACTTTTTATTAATAGTCCCATACCTCATAATGAGGCCAGCCCAAAACTGTTAATCTAAATAAAGTGATTCTATTTCCCCCAGCACACTGCTAATTAACCTAATTTTGGTCATGCTGTGGGAAAGAAGTAAAGCAGATAAGAGAAAGATAATGCTTCCTCATTAATTGGCTCATGCCACAGAAGACCTTATTGCAATGAAGTCAGACTTGACTGTTTCAGACTGGCACTGCTGAACCCTTCAAAGACACTGAAACAGTCAGTTGAAAAAGCGAGTAAAAGAAGAAAGGTGTAACTGACTTTGGGGCTAGGGTGCTAGCAGTAGCAATGTCTCATCTGGATCCATTACTCTGCTCAACCACAGATATGGGGCTTTGGATTGGATTTGATGAAGTTTTTACCCACATCATAAGTATGTGCTTATTTTGAAGGGTATTCCTGTCACCTCAACAACTGGTACTGAAAGTGGTGAAGAAAAGGGACCTAATGCTTTGGTACCATATTTTGATAGGGGGAGCCATGTAAATGACTGAAATGAGATAGGTCTCAGGAAGGTGTTCTAAATTTATAAGCATATTTTGTTAGATTGCTGTGAAAAAACAGCTGGAACAAAACGTCCCCTTCCCTGACATTAAGGATTGCTGGGGAAAGGGAATCTGTTTAGAAACAGGGAGCAGAACACTGACTTAGAAGGCTGTAATATGGGAGAAGAAAAGATTAGAGAACAGCTGGTTGGGAATCTTCCGAGCAGATGTCTTTTTGTCAGAAATCATTTGCCAGTTGAATGTGAATAACACTTTCATCATAGATTTTTCCTAGGCTCTGTTGGAATTTATGATCAAAATGTAAAGGTAAATGTTAGACTTATTACAGAAGAAAATTGTGAGCGTAGTGTTCCCTTATTTACCTCTTGCAGACTGCAAACTTTTGTTAGAATTTCCCATATCAAATGCATGTGTTAACTATCACATTGTTATTTGTGTTTCTTTCCTCCTTCCCTCTTTGTCTTGTCTGAAAATTTTGAGCAGAACATTTCAGAAATCTCAGAGTTCTATGAGATGCACAATCTGTTTCCTGGTCATCTCTGTCAAGCAGTAGATATTGGAGACAGAGGGTAGGAAATAAAAAGGAATAGCGAAAATGAAGGTAAGACTGAGCTCTGCCTTGAAGATTGTAAAGTTTAAGAACTTGATATGAAAGGTGACGTGATGCCAAAGTAAATATTAAGGTGTGTGGAGGTGATATTTGGAGAACCGTGACAGATACAATTTTAGTTGCAATGGCTTAGACATCACAGTATCACAGACTGGTTGAGGTTGGAAGGCACCTCTGGAGGTCCTGTTGTCCAACCCCCATGCTCAAGCAAAGCCACCTAGAACAGGTTGCCCAGGACCATGTCCAGGTGGCTTTTGAGTACCTTCAAGGATGGAGACTCCATAACGTCTCTGGGTAACCTGTGCCAGTGCTCGGTCATTGCCACCACCCTCTGGGCCTGGCCCTTCGGCCGGTTTTCAGTCCACCTCACTGTCTGCTCATCCAGCTCATACTTGATCAGCTTGTCTATGAGGGGCTTATGGCAGGCAGTGTCAAAAGCCTTACTTGAGGTCAAGTAGGAAACTTGACTGAAGTATCTTCGTACTGAAGATAACGATAGAGAAGAAACCATGAAGTCCATCACTCACTGTGATGAGTAAATAGAATTATAATGTGTAGTTTGGTCATGGTAATCTGCATTCCTCACTTAACCCTAGTATTTATAGGTTCCTTAGTAAAAATAAAAAAGAACAAAGATTTGCAGATCTAGAAATCAGTATCAGACAATTGGTGTATCAGTGCACTGATAGCTTGAAATGACTAAACAAAAGAAAAAGAAACGGTGTAAAAGTAATATATTATTGGCTTTTTAATTTATTTGAAACTTTCCAATTAGTACAATTTATGAAATGAGGAAAAGTTAATTTAAATTATTACATCTTTTTTCTGGAAGCCAAGGATTTTTATAATAAAGATGCATTAGTTATACTGTTAAATGTGAAGTATCTTAACAGTAGAGAAATATTTTGATGCATACATGTATCTAAAAGAAAAGACTAATGCATTTATCTCTGTAGAAATGTACAGCTTACTATAAAGTATGGAGATGTTCCTGTTTGGGAATGATTTAAAGCAAACATTTACAATCCTTGTCTTCTAGTTAGCAATTTTGGCCAGCTGAACCTGGAAGTCCAACTGGTGAACATTTGTTTAACAGTACATCAAAAAGCTGGTGGGTTTGTTTGTTGTTTTTTGGGGGGGGGGGTTGTTGGGTTTTTTTTTACTGTGATGATGTTTACAGGACTGCTACTAGAGGAATATCTGAATAATTATTGATCTTGGAAAATTGATTTCTTCCTTGAACAATATAAACATATGAAGGAGAAAAATAAAGCGTATGCATAATATAAATAAGCTAGGCAAAGTCATTTATTCTTAGCTGTTGGAATTGTAGATCTGAATTTGCATAATTAGTTGTTAATCAAAGAGTGGAACTTCAAGGCTCTTCTGGGTTGCAGGGTGGTTAAAAAAGGATTTTACTTATTCTTTTAGTTTTGTCTACTTGGCAAGAATGCCTCAGCTGTGTTCTGCGAGTGATTGTAGTTTCCATAATTGATAGTTATGTTAGAGTTCTTATATTGCAAAAGCAGTAATTAAGATTTAAATTCTAATACATGGATGGTGAAGTATTGTTAGAAGCAGATGCCCTAAATTAGACATGGCTTCTACAGAATGGATCATTAAAAAATGCTAATTGCTTTCTATATCAAAAATCATTATTGCATCATTTTAATGCTTGTCAGAGTATATGCCCAGGGCTACATTGTTTTTACACAGCAAAGAAAATTCTGAGGCAACTATGACTGTTTTCAGTATTTTCAACTTCCAGTTTTAAAGCAGTACAATGTGTATGGCTGTAGCTTTTGTTCAGTCAGCTTTTTGTTTGGGAGGTTTCTCTTCTTTGCAGAATTCAATTGTAGAAGGTATCCTTTGCAATTCAGTCCATTAAGCATTGTGAATACTAAATGCATTTTCACTGGGGAGGTTGAAAAGATGTGAAAGAGAGGAACAATACTCAGGAGGAAACATACTCCAGTTAATAATAACCAGCAGCAGTAAAATTCGTACAGCAATTTGTAGCTAATTAGCCAACAGGACAAAAAGACCATATGGTCAGGCATTATGCATTACTTACTTTTCTGCAAAAAATTGTTACAGACTAGGCCTTTTGTCTAATTAACTTAGTATTATTATTTATGCAGTATATTTGATACTAAAATAAAATGTAATTTATAAATTAATATAAATATGTCAACATGCTTTGGTTATTTTTGGCTATGTTTTCCAGCTGGAAAAGCTGGTGTAATTTCATTCTTGCATCTGATTTTAGGTAGCAGGAGACCTGTAGAAGTATAATTTTAGTTTCTAGTATGTTGGCATTGACTGGAGACATACATGTGCATATTACCATGATGATTTCAAGATTTGAATTACACAATTATTCACACTTTTACAATCGAATTTTAGGATTTTAGGCAATTGCAGTATAACTGCTGATCACGGCTAAAGGGGAATGCAGAAATGTAATGTCAGAAAAATATATATACTTTCAATGGAGATAATAAATATACAAGAATAGATCACTGTCAGATAACTGTGTTACAACAATGGTAGGAAGAAAGAAGTGTTTCTCAAACATCCACTTGTTATGTCCATTTCATAGAGCCTTCTATTTATGAGGTCTCTGGGGGCATTTAGGTATTTCTGTGTCAGCTTTGCTGTTGTAAAATCTGCAGGCGAGTTACGTGAGAAGCCATAGCTTAGCTGAGCCAGAATAGCAGCAGGAGATTAGCTATGCATGTATAACTACAGGACCAGCTCTCACTCAGGTCATCGGATGTTGCCATGCTGTCCTCTTCCAGTCATTACTGACTGCTTGAAAAAACCCACCTCCCTGCTTTACATGAGATTTCAAGACATCCTGTCACATAGCCAGTTCTGGAAACAGTTTTTCTAGGCTGGTTTCCACCACGGAATGGTGTGAGGCCCAAAGAGCCACAGTGGGCTGGTGAGATGCATTGCACAGTGTCCTCAGTAGGACTAAATAGGTTGGGTGCCAATATCATGTTGACAGGATTGTACTGTGCCATGTGTTGGAACTAGTCTGGGCTTCCCATCTGTTCTGTTGTGCTGTGTAGTGGAGACTTTATGAGTCCAGGCACCCTGTAAGAGTTGACCTGTTAGCTGGTAACATTCCTCTCCAGTAGTAAATAAATACATAACAGAGCTTTTGCTTATCTTCATTTCTTCTAGATCAAGAGCAGTTGTTGGGCAGGATTTGTAGTGAGCACAGGGAGGGATCATGTTCTTAAAAATTCACAAAAAGAGTTGAAGACACAAGATGATGTTCATCTTTGTTGAAATGGGCGTCACTAGATCTAGGTACTGTTGCAATGACACATATTATCTATGCAACATAGATTTAGTTGGAATTCAGATGCCGTGTGAACATTGTTCTGAAACTCTGTTTTACAGAGATGAGAACAAGGATGAATGAATGTAATGAATAGCATGAGGGACAAATAAAAGCATGGAAGCTAATGAAAGAGAGCTTAAGAAGTGAGACTGTCAGCAAAAGAGGAAAGAAGAAATGAATTGTGGATTGGAGGATGAGGAAGAGATAAAGAAGAAACAGAAGAAATTAAAGAGAAAATAAGAGTTTAAATACAACCTCCATAGAAAATAAATTATTTTTTCAGCTAAACCAGCTCCCTTATAGTAGTCCTGCAATTCAGTACTTTTTCCTTACTAATTTTCAGAATATACATTTTAGAAATGTTATACTGTTTCTTAATCCCTAGCTCAATGGACAGGCTCTTATTTTTTTACAACACATGGGCTTCCATCATGTTGCCTCTTTGATTTAGCTAGCCCCAACCAGTAAGGCCTCTAGATCTTCACTGTCAGCAGATGCCCAGCTGCGATCTTCATGTGATTAAACTTCCAAGAGTTGCCTTTTACATGTTTAAATGCAAGTACTTCAAGCATGTAAGAGTCACCAGCTGAACTTCAGCTTGGGCTGACAGAGTTCACCTACCAGTATCTTTAAAAAGATACTTTAATACTTAATGGAAGCTACTCTTCTGCTCTGACAATCTCATACCTGCAGAAACACTAATGTAACTGACTGAAAAGGAATTTAAAACATTTGTCATGATAGAAATACTTGTTGAGAAAAACCTTTGTACTTTGCAGAGGAAAGACAGGCCCTGAGCAGTTTTTTGAAGTTCAGTTACACAGATTTTCCAGATGGTCATTAGATTCTGGTGGAAGTCTGAAGGATTTGCTACTTGACTGTGGATGAAAAATGTAATAAAATAGAAACCTATAGACGTGAAATGAAATATTTCATGTTTCAAAATTAATCTACTAAACAGTTCTCTTTAAAACAGTTCTGTTTAAAACCAGCATGTTCTAATTTAGAGACCATATGATCATTTATTATAAGAAATGTTTTCTTTTTATGGACTCTCTGAATACTGCCATTGCATTGAAATACATTTGACTATTATCCTCTTTCTTGACAGGAGATAACTAATTTATCAGGTCTCCGGTAATAAAATCTGTGAAATAATGGAATCTTTTTTTACGGATAGTAAGATTATTGTAAAAAAAAAAACACCCCACCTTGCATAAAGTAGAGTTTCTTAGCCATCAGGAAAAGTTTACACTTTACTTGATGAAAGTTACTGTGTGGTTACAAACATGTGCAATGAACCCTCTGTTTCCTGTGCAAGCAAATGTCCCCAAAACATGTGGAGCAACACACTGAAATTAAATTGCATGGTCTTAATAGTACCTACAACCTGATAAAACTTCTAGCGTATTAATATAGGGACACTTGATAGCGGCTTGAACCATACATTTCACTTGATGTACATTTTATATTCTATGCATTTTCAGTTAAACCTCTTGATTCTGAAAGAAGAAACAAGAATCACATTTTGTGTGTGTGGAATTAATTAATTTCTATGACTTTTGTATTAGTAGCAGAGCAGTGACAATACTGATAGGAAGGTTTTTTCATCCAAAATGTTTACTTCACAAGTAGCTGCACGCTTGTGGTGTTTACATGTATACATATATTTATGTATGTGCTTGATGGAGCAAATGATTTAATAGATCACGATGAGTGACAAAGAATTAAAGCCCTGTTCCAAAAAAATTGGAGGTACTCAAAGAAAAAGTTAGATTTTGTTTGTGATAAATAGACCTATCTGTCTGGTAGAGAAAAAATGCATGAAAAAAATGCATTATTTTTCCATTCCCAAGAGAGTTTGCATACTCAAGAAGGGAAGGAGCCAAGAGTGAGAAACATGAGAATATGTCTGAAGAAAATCAAAAGGTGGTTTGTTTTTTGGTTTTGTTTTGTTTTGGGTTTTTTTAGCTAGTTCTGGGATTATGGCTGAGAAGAGCTTATTAATTTTGTGCTTTATATTTAAACTCTATTTGACGAAGATTTGCTTTTTTGGTAAGAACATATTTCTCTTGTGAGCTGACCTGAAGTGCCGTGTATTTGCTTTCTTCATTCCTCTCGTTGCTACTGCTACTCCTGCTAATAATACATTTATTTGCATTAGAAAGAACATGGGAACCAAAGCTGGAATCGATTTTGTGCTTGACTGTCAGTAAACTGTGATGAGAGAGCTCACGAGACAGAACACATGAGCTCTCAGATCCAGACTGTTTGCTGTCAGAAGGACGCAATGGGTGGAAGTGAGTTAGTAAAGGAAAAGGAATGCAGGATAAGCGAACGGGAATGCATTCAAGGTAAAACAGAGGATCCTCATTTCAAATCCATGCTTAGTCAGCCAATGACAGACAACAGTCCCATGTAAGGGATTGCAGTGAAGTTACGGTTTAAAGGGAAATTTAACAGCACATAAGGCTCTATGATTTTCAGTGGCAATGTTCTTCCAAACTTGGGAAGACACAGGAGAAAGCCTGACAGTGGCAGAAAGGAGCAGGCATTCAGAGTTGTTACTGGTGGCAGAGTGAAGGTTAGGTATTGGTGGCTTTTTAGAGGGGGATTAAGTAATGAAAATCTTAAATGAGAATGGACTCTTTAGCTAGAGATATCTTAGATGTGTTTGGATACAAATATTTCTCATGCATTTATAGCACACTTCATCCTGTAAATTCCTTTGCCTATCAGCTCTGTGATCAGCTTTGCATAATGTGTAGATGCATCAAGACCCTCAGTATTTCTGACTGGACATAGTAGTCATAAAACAACCTAAATACTTGAAATAGTGTAACTTGGTGTGTATACTGTCAATCTAATTTATGCTATTTAACTTTTCCCCAAACATTGTGAGATAGATTTAGTTCAGAACCAGACATCCCCTTAGCAAACACTTTATAGATTTTAGACTTATTCGTGAAGATGACTTTATGCTCCAAAGAAATTAGCATTCAAAATGACAAATGTAAAATAGTGAATGCACCCAGAGATTCAGTTTTTTTTCTCTTAGCTGAGAGGTAGAAATAAACTAAGGGGTCATTTAGCATTCTACTGATCTCTTTTTGATCTTCTAATCAGGAAAAAGTTCTTTGTAATAAATGGACCAATTTAATTAAATATAGTTACAGCAATAATTTTTGCAATGTGATACAATTTTCTTGGAGAAGACCTCTTCATTTTCACTGCATTAGAAGCAAAGGGAACATGTTGCATTTCTGAGACAGAATATCTGTATCTCTTCTTGCCTGTATAAGCATCCTGTTGTTGCTGTTGCCTTGTGGCACACAAAGAGGTAATACTCTTGAGCCAGGATGATACAGAATAGCCTAACTGTGCCTTGCTATCCAAAAGAGTTTACAGTCTGAAAGACCTACTTGTGAAGCACTTGAATGCAGGCAATAGACCTGTTTATAAGCTTTGGCTATAGCTACAACTGTCTTAACTTCCTCTCTGTGTGCAGTCTAAAATCTCAGAGAAAATACTCTGATACTATTTTAACACTGTAAATTAAATCATAAATCAAAAATGTCTGACCCAACAGAATTTGTCCATTTATCATATTCAGATGAGCTGTCCACATCTGAGACGACCATAGCATGTATTGTTTCACTGAGACTTTATCCATGCATAATTAAATGTTTTATTTGAAGCTCTTGATAGCATGTGTTTGTGTATCAACTATGATTACAGAATACATGTAGTGAGAGAAGTAAAAATATTATGAGCTATTGGATATAGAGCTACATGCCAACATGGTGTTAATATACTTTTATTCAAACAAAACTGCAGAAAATTGTCCTAATGTTGTCTAAAATCTTTGAATTCTGAAGATAGACCCTGTTGGTACTTACCCAACAGAGAGTGCAAATTATAGGTTCGGACTCAATGTTACAAACAATAGTTATAGAAATGAACATTCACTTCTGAAACAATAAGATGAGCTTCCTCTGAAAGAATAAGATGAGCTTCCTAGTCATACAGAACAAAGAATTCAGATCACATTGGTTTAGATTCATATATTTTAATAGTACATGAATATTTCTTAAAGTTTGAGCCTTGTTCAAAAAGGTAACATTCTGCAATGCTGTCCTAGAGTGACAAATATTTAAAAAATCACTGCAGGTACATTTGCTAATCAGTGCTCTAACCTTAGAGAGGGAAAATGCTTCAAAACTTGGAAAAAAAGGTGAAAAAATATTACAGTATTTGAGATGTACACTATATACTAGGCATAATAAAAGGAGGTAAACCTACTAATTTTATCAGCAGTTGCAAACTGATTTTAAGGAAATACTGAAGATTCCTCATAACAAAATATATGCTGTAAGGAAGTATAAGACGAGGACTATAAGAATAACTATAAATAAACTTTTTCTAGAGCAAGTTATGATACAATTGCAGAAACTACTTCTGGGTCTCTGGAGGAACCATCTGTTCCCCTTCATTAATCAGAGATCACAAGAAAGTGTAATACTTAATTACACTGTTTGCTTTTCTTTCTTACATAATTTCAAAAACTTTGGTGTCATCACAGTGCAACACATATACTATGATAAAATTATTAATGCTGTCTTTGGGGTGTTTACACCTACAAATGAGAGAAAGTAAATAGTTACAGTTCACATAGCAAATATGCTTCAACTGCAGCACTGATGAAAGCTGATAGGATAGTTTTTGATGATCAAATAATACTCTATTAAAAATAACATGTAGCAGGAAAGAAATAACAGGTGCTGTATGGTGAATGATGTTGAAATTGAGACATAGCTTTCTATAAAGTAATATTAACTGTATAAATGTGTGTAGATGAAAGAGATATGTGCAGGTCTTTAGTCTGTCAGAAGTACATAAATTATAATATAGTTTTATGGCTATGTCTATGACTAATGTATTTAAGGTAATAGTACAGTTATCTGACTGTGGTGTTACTTTAACTATGAGAAATGAATTCACATAGAATTTTATCTTATAAAAGTATGTTCTTTATAATTAGAAATATTTCTTTTGAAATATATTGTGGAATCCTTTATATAGATGTACCATCAGGTCCTTGCCTGAAAAAAAAGCCTAAGATTTCATTTCATTCTTTAAGCTAGATGAGGCTGTCTTTTAAAAAATTTTGGGTACATGAGGCAATGATAACGGTTTAACAGTCCAAATTAAATAGATTTGATTATACAATTTTATTGAATGTCTTGTGGAAAGTAATTATTATGGATGATACTACATCAGGAATACTTCCCACAAATGGGCAGTGTAGAGGAATCAGTCAAACATAACGGCATCACAGCAGGATGTTGACCAGTATGTCATGTCTGAAATTCTTCACTTCTTACAGTCTGCAACATAGACCTATTTTTTTTTTCGCCTGAGATTTATGGAATTCTGGATACAAGCAGTCTATTAATTTAATAACTTAATGAAAAAAAAATCTGTTAAATAAAAGTCCCCTAAGTTATATATAAATACTACTTCCTCTGTTCTTCAGAATCTTCTCCTGCTTTTGATGTTTGCAATCCTTAATAGGAAAGGCTAAAACAAATTCTCAATACAGCATTGTCAAATACAAAGAACATTGATGTGACTATGACAGCCAATGTATCAGAACTGCCAAAACAGTGAATCAGTGCTCTTTATAAATATTGAAATATCTCAGAAGTGATGTACTTCATGATTTTGAAAGCATGGTTTTTATAATACCTATTTCTCCTTCAAATCTAATCAATTGTTTGAATTGCTTCGAAAGGAAGTAAAAGTAGACACATTCTCAGAATACAAAAAGCGTTGAAAATGGAAAAATGCATTCTGGCTTGTCTTTGTCTGGATTTTGAAATGCTCTCTTTGAAAACTTACATCACTATCAAGCAAAAATGCATGCTGAGGTTATGAAATCAAATACACTGAATTGTGGCTAGAGACAGCTTTTCTAATCAGAGGAGCAGATAATTGAAATAAGTGTTAAAGTGGAAATGCCACTGCTCCATTGGTGCTCCCACTTTATTACAGTATTCTTCTCAACATTAAAACTTGGCAAGGTACAGACAGGCAATAGTTTATAAAGAGTTTTCACTTTCAGTCCATTACTTCTAGTTTGGCTTAGATTAGGAGTAGCCAAAATTGCAATCCACTAAATGAATCTCTGATCTAAGGTTTTCATTCTGCTCAGTGACATTAATAGCAAAGCATCCATAGTTTAAGTGATGCGGACCTTTAATAAATAGCTTCCCTTATTAAAGGCATAAAGGTGAAGAAACGTAGCTGCCATCCTATTGGCAAAGTCAGTAGAACAGTAAAAGTATCCAAACTGAGACAAAGTCACCTTTTCATGTGGTAGCAGCTGCTTTTTGGGAAAGATTTAGAAGAATTTATACAGACTATTGAAGACAGACAGGAACTTGCTTCAGACTAGCTGCAGCTGTGGGAGATGAAGAAGCTATAGACCAAAAATCATATCATAATGTTAGTATAGCCCTGAGCCCAAAGTGATAAGTTCTGCCTCCCAGTTTAGTGCTACAACAGATGCATTCAGATGTTTTTTAGACTTTTTTTTTCACATCCTTTATGTTAAGACTCAATAGGTATCGGTAGGTGCTGCAATTATGAGTCACCTTTGACTATCTCTTTAAAAAAATCTCATGAATATGTTTAAGTCCATAAGGCAAGCAGACTACATCTAAGTGCCATGCTCCTGTCTTGTGCTTTATTTCCTGCCCTGAATTTTTCCTGCTGTAGCTCTGTCCTCTCTGTGCTTTCAGCTGTATGTGGCTTTTGTAGACCTTCAGCCCAGGATCTGTGTCCTTCAAAGTCTTTGAGGACTCTGGCCCACTCTTTCTTGGCTTCCAAGTACAACACACTTTATGGCTTCTTCTGCTTATTATGCCTTATTGACTGGATGGATAAAAGGAGAAGATTCTTCAACCATGGAGATCTGGCTTTTCTGACGTGGTGGACTTATAAACATACTCATGCTTGTAAATCATGCTGAGCTGTCCTGACAAGTGTTCACTAAGTCAGGTCCTAAGCTGGGTTATATCACTGTTGCTTAACTGGCTTAATTGAAGTTATGTTGATTTACACTGGGTTTAGATGATGCATTTTGTGACTGAAGAAGTAAAAAATGGTATTGCAGAGGAAATAGATCATTACAGCTCTTGGAGTGGATTGAAGTCTTTCCTGTCATTTCTGAGTCAATCCAGATAGATGATGGTCTAAAATTTCATCCAAAAGCACTTGGCGTTTATTGTGTCTAAGTATAGTAGACTCTTTTAGGGTTTCTGATTGAAGAAAAAAATTAACATTCTTTACAGATAACACTGCCCGATTACACCGCCTTGGTGGCAGTCTGAACAGAAAGCAAAGCGATATACTAAGTGTGGACTATGAGCTACTGTCATGCCGAGTAAGCTGTCCTTCAGAATTGTAGCTGGTACACTGGTATAACAAAAGAGGTCTGTACTGCCAATTCTGAATCCATTCACAGACATGGAAGAGTTGAGTCTCCATATTTTTTTAATTTGATATCTTTCCTATCCAACAATAAGAATAAAAAAAAAAAATAGAAAATTATTTTATCTGTTGGTATTATTTAGTTTTCATTTAGTAGACCACAGCCACAAAGATATTTGGAGTACTGTGCAGTTCAGGGAGCGATATATTGCTATTTTCACAGCAACTGTGTTCTGCCCCATAAAAAGGGAAAATATGTCTGAATGACTTGAGGCAACAAAGACAGCATATAGAAAATCAACAACAATAATAAAACACAGCATAACTCTACTCAGTTTATAAATATACAAGCATGCAGTGCTTATTTTCTTAGGCTGTTTTGTCAAGTTGTTTTACGTATTTTTCCCAGCATATCTTTCTCAAAGGCTTAATAGTAGGCAGATAGAATCATCACTACAATGCTGTTTGCAGTTTGAAAGGTTGCTTGACATTAAAGAATCATAAAGGCAAACATGAAATGTTTCACTCAAGAAAGTATGTTCTTTTTGAAATATGCTCTTTAATATTCTTAGTGACTATGTGCTAAAAATAGTTTTTACATAAACCACAGATGTCTAATATTAAATAATACTCAATTTATTGCGATCAACTGATTTTTCGGATCCATCATTTTACTGTGAAAGTAATTTTCAAACTTCTTCATTTGATAGAAGACTACTTCCAGTAAAGGAATGACTTTTCTTTTTTAATGATGAATGCTAGCATTTATTTCTTACTAGATATTTGAAGATATGTTTTTTTAGATTCTGAATACTTGGTTTATGTCAGCATTTCTTTGACTTTACAACAACAACATGAATTCTTCAGTGAAATTATTTGTGCATTAATATAGCATATGGATTCAAAGGGAGTGCAAGCAAAAATACTTTGGTTGGTTGGGGTTTTTTTCTTTAAAAATAAAAACATGAATTTTTGTTCCACCCAAGATGAAATTTTAAAAATTCTGATTTTTCATTTTATGAGGATGCTAGCAGGTTGGATGTAGAATAAAGCCTAAATCTCTAGCCTGTGCTTCTCCCCCTTTTCTTAAAAGCAGAAAATTTTGCCATTGTTATTCTTCCTGTAAATTCCCTGGAAAACCTCCATCCCTTTTCCTACAAATAGAACCCATATTCTGTATGTCTGTTCATAGTAGTATTTCTGCTCACGTTTCCAGAAGATTTTGTCTCCATCCAGGTGATAGAACAGACTACCTATTTATTTCATATAGAAACCAGTGTGCCTAATTGTTACTTTGAATTTAAGCGGTCTGTCATTCTGCGAGTAAGACCAAGCTGTGATTTTGCTATAGATAAAGTAAAAAATATCAAGAGCTGTACTTAAATGAAAGCAAATTTAAGTGGTCTTTTCTTGCTCTGTGTTGTGACTGAGGATAGAGGCTGGTAAATGAAGATAATTCAACCAGATTTTATCATGCAATGCAGTGCAATGAAGATTTAAATAAATATATTTATTAAGTGCAAACAAATGAACAGGAACAATAAACAGAAAATGAAATAAATTGATACAATTGAACTGCATAAAATTTAAAATGGCTAACACAATCCAAAAGCAGGCGTATCCTGGATCTGTTCAGCTTTTCTCTCTCCTTTGGAGCCAATCCTCTTACACTAAAAGCCGTATTTGATTTAAGTTGATCTAAGAGCATGATGCCAATGAAAGTGATTGTCGGGTACTCTGTAAGACCTCTGTCTTTTTCCTTTCCTTGTCATCCATCAGCGATAGTCTTCATGCTACTTTAAGGTGAATCAGATAAGGTCATAGACCCCACTAAAACCTAATCAAGGGACTTTATTTTTCTGTGGATCAACTTATGCTGCCTGTGAAACCTATAGGAAACTTGGCATCTTAAAGTTTCAGCGAAGCCACTTTGCTTTTAAAGTTAATAGCCTGAAATGTGAATTTAGAAATGCCACATTACATTATTTCTTTTATCTACACTTACACTGCAAATATGTTCTCATATTTAAAGGTAATGGCAGTCAGACTGCCTAGTTTACCAATGTTTGTGCCCTGAATCAGTTAAAAGAAATTCAGCAACTCTCGTTTGCTCTTGAGATTTATTCCATTTAATTCTATAATGTAGTTAAGTATTAAATTGCTCATCATTTTCAGTAATTTATCTAAAATTGTCACTGCCTTGGAACTTTTTTTCATAAATACATTCTTTGTATTTAGCAAAGTAGGAAAAATTAAGTAAGCAAGGATGCCAGGTCATGTAAATAATTTTTATGGCTCTTACATGCTTAGAATTAACATCGGCATTTAGGATTTAAGATCAACAAGTAAATGAAATGAAGGAAGCTGGGCAGAAAATAGTATGTGTTTTATGATTTATTTGAACTGTTAGGGAGGAAAACATCTATGGGTCTGTCAAATTCTAGTTCTGATGAATGCCTTGTGGTTAATAAATTACTGTAGCCTTTTAAAATAATAATAAAACAGCCTTTATTTCATTTTCATGTGCTACATTTCTTTTAAGCCTGCCTTAACATTCATTAAGTTTACAAGCTCACAGAGAATTCTTATTTGTGGTCAAAAAAGTTTTAGAGTATATGTTTTGTAAGGTCTATTACTGTGATGGCTGTGTTACTGATACCAGCATACATCATTATAGCTGTTAAGACATCAGCAGTGTTTTCTGGAAAACAATAAACAAACCTCTATATAAGCAAGGAAAGCAAGGGATTTTTTTTTACTACTTCTTAAGCATTAGGCATACAGTATGCTTGGTTGTTCTTATATTAGATACAAAGAGCTAAGAAAATTGATAACCCTTTCCTGATGACAGAGATACCTTTACCAGAAACAGCTTGTTCTCAGCTGGTGTAAATCAGGCAGATGGCTTCAGGAAAACTGTGCTGTTTGACACAGTGAAGAAGTGTTACAAATTTTGACTATTTCCCAAGTCTATATGTGTTTTCTTAAGTCACGGGGAAAAATAAAAAAAGAAATAATAGTATTTTTTTCGGTCTCCTTTGATGCAGATTCAGGTGCATACATTTTTCAGTGTTAGGGCATCACTGAGGCATGAATGAAAACATGACTCTTCAGATGACTCATTCTCAAATTTCAAGTAGGCAAACCAGCAGTGGGCAAATCAAGTCTGTCTTGTAAGGATGTGTCTCTAACACCGAGGGATGTTTTCAAAAGCACAAATACTATCTTGCACCTACTAACTTTCAACTGCTCTTTTTCTCCCCTTGAACTCCCTAGAACTTGAGCTGTCACACAGCTGGTTTAACAGCTGGTTAAAACAGTAGCCAGGTAGTAGCAGTAAGGATGAGTTATTAAATCAGGGTATTGCAGTCTTTGCATTTAAATGCAGACCTACATGCCTTTAAACTTGTACTAAGCACTTGCCCAGAGCTATACTCAATACAGAATGTAGTAATTTGACAAAGACACTATAGCTACCATATGTTCTTAGTATTTGGTGATTCAGCTTTCTGAATGGAGTTCATGGTTTTATTTATGACATTGAATGATCTGGGACTTTTCAGACTGACGATATTCCATCTTCTGCTGGAAGTCTTTACCTGAGATCAGTGGGGATGCTGCAGTGAGAATCTCAGGGCATACACAGTATGTCTGCAAGCGCACTTTTTCCTGAAGAACTACTTATTTTTGTATTGCTATCCAGATCCAAAATTGCTCACACCAGCTGGCCTGATATGTATGCTGTTAAGATTGATGAAAAATAAATACATGTTTTCTAGGTCTTCCAGTCTTGTGGTATATTACATTCTAGGCCAACAAATAATCTTAACCATTTCCTAATATCAGTCTGTCTTTATCCCATTGAGACTTCTAGCAAGTTAATTCAGGTTACTTTCAGGAATTGTGGAGAAATTATACTGTTGCTTCAAGTGAACATTGGATGTTCATCATTCTATAGTTCTTTACTTTTTAGAATATAGTAGCCACAGAACATAAAACAGAAGGTGCATATCTTATTGATAGACAAGTAATTAATTTTTTTTTTTGAGGGGAGAAGAAGGTAAAGAGCAATAAAATGTATCTGTCAAGATTTTGGAAATATATATGTCTTTAAAATTGATAGACAAACAATACAGCCTTGCATTTGTGATGCCAAAGATACATGTCAGCACTTTTGTAATAAAACTAAGGGATATATAAATCTGCAATAACTTGTTTTTATTTAGATTCCTAACTCTAGGGGAACACTTATATAACATAGGAGAAATAAATATCGATTTCTTGTATCTTATTTAAAATACATTTCATGTTTATATAGCATCTTTTAATTATCATCGCATAGACAGAGCTTTCAGTATGTGAACACATGACTGTTCAAATGCAAATGCTGCAGGGGTAAAGGAGAGAGGGCAGTAAGTTCTTAATGTATAATACCGGGAGCAGGAGGGGAAAGTTTTGACTGGGCCACTAGATCCTGGATAATTAGGCTTTTGTTTCCCGCTTTTAATTTAGGGGATATGGATACCCGGTATATATGTAGTTTCTAAGGTCACTTCTGAAAGAGTGTCATGAATTGTGAATTTGTACACTAAAACATTGGGTTATGGCCTGTATGTGGCCATAAAAAAGTGACAATTTGATAGCTTGCCTGTTGAACTCCATTTTGAAAGACCCACTTTATATTTTATGTCCCTTTCATTTGTGGTTTAGCGCTGCTAAGTTGCCACTTAATGTTGCAATTGTGTATAAGTATACCATATATTGTCTGCCTAGCATTTGAATCTACAGGGTACTTGGTAGGGCTAAAAGAGGTTATACGCTTTACTCTTCCAGTGGAAACACTGGCCAAAATTTCTCTATATGGCCAATTAAGCCAGTTTTCTAGGGAAGTGAGGCTTGTTCGAGATCACTATCAGTGCATTTGTCAGTCTTCCCTGTTTCCTCCCTGCATCTCCACTTCCTGATAGATTTTGAACATCTGGGCATGAAGGCTTCTGATAGGTTTTGGGGATAACTTCTTGATATGGTACTGGATGGGTCAAGCAGGAGTGATGCACAGCTGGATCCTGCTTTTCACTAACAAGGAAAGAAATGGTTGTGGTAAAATGTGGTAATCGGTGACAGCCTTGAATGTAATGGCCATGAAATAAGAGTTCAAGATCCTGAGGGCACTGAGGACGGAGAGCAGCAGAGTGCAGATCCTGGTGTATGAGCAAGCAGACTTCACTTTATTCAGGAGACTGTAGTTGGGGTCCCATGAGAAGCACCTCTGAAGGGTAAATGAAGTCAGGAAACTGTCAGGTCTTTAAGGACAGCATCTTTCAGGCAAAAAAATGGTCCCTCCCATAGATAAGTCCAAGTTACTCTATGCATTCTTTGCCCTAATCTTCACCAACAAGGTCTCCCAGGCATGGGTGCTTAGTGACTTGGTTTGAGGAGGAGAACTACCAGCAGTGGATATGGGTCAAGTCAAGGATTACTTGTGAGAAATTGGCCCATATGAGTCCAGGGGACTAGATGGGCTCTATCCAAACATGTTGAGAAAACGGGTCATACAGTATCTCTTTACAGTATTTTGTAAGGGCAATCTATGTCTGAAAGTAAGCAGAATGATTGATGATGCATATGTGCATAGAAAGGTATATATACACTTATATGTACCACAGTTTTCAATAAACAGAATGATGTCAGTTACTTTACAAATAGTCTGAAAGTACTTTCTATAGGTTTCTTTCTGCCACAAACTTGTTTTTATCAGTTCCTTATTATATATTCTTGCAAGTAATGTCTAACTTTATAAAGCACTACATTTTAGTTTAATATTTTTCATACGCTTACTTGTGGAATAAATAAACCAATAATCTAAGAACTGCTCATGAATCTGCAGGGGTACGGCAGTATTTTCATAGAAGCATCATCTAATACTGTGTTTTTGCTGATGTTGCTGACTTTAGACAAGATGGCCGAAGTAGAAGAATGACAACAGTAGAGATTATTTAATATGAAAAAACTTAAGGAGACTACTATTTTTCCATTATTGGCAAGCAAGTGCGCTGTTGTAACTTAAAGGTATTTTGTGTGAAGAAATGGAAGTCCATTCAAATTTCAAGAAGTTGAGGTGGAAAGGCAGACAAGACAGATCAAATAAAAAAATCATTACAAATTTCTGAGGGTCATTCTGAATAGAAATTAAACCCTTTTCTTTGTTGGAAATTGCCAAGAAAAAAAAGTACTGTATACATAGATTGTCAGTCTCCGTGATATCGGGCTGACTTAAATTTAAAAGCAAACCAGTTTTTAATTCTGCAACCTGAGCTCTTGTAATGAAACTTTAGTGAGTTTTCTTTGTTGTTTTTTTTTGCTTGTTTTATAACTACAGTCCTGCATGGATTAGACAGGTGGTAGATTCTTTTGCCCGCCTTAGTGGCACATCTACATAGCTTATAAACAAGCTGAAAGCTTTTTATATGTAGAAACTTCTCCTGGCTAAGGAATATAATATATAAAATCAGTTACAAAACAGGCTCTTTCCTTAGATGCAGATGGGTTAACTAATTTTAACTAGTTAGTCTTTAGTCAACATCTCCAAGTTTTTGAAGCTTCTCTATTTTAGCCAGTCGTATTTTCCTAAAGCCTTGCATGCAGTTTCATTATCATTTAGTAATATGGTTCTCAAAATGTAAGGAAAAAAATTGGAACTTATAATATGAAAAATGTAATTATGTCATCTGTTTTTTAATATCTGCTGGCCTCTGCTCTATTTAGAAAAGGCAGTATGAAGTGCTTCCTTAAGATCAGCAATGTTTTGTTGTTTGGGTTTTTTTTCCTCACAGCCACCCTAAGTTCAGCTAAGCCTGTGGATCCCATTTATGTATGTGCAGAATAGCTTTGTATCGGGTGTATAGAAAGTCTAGTCTCCCTGCATATGGTGTGGAGCAGTGCTGAGCATGTGCATGCAGGAAACCCAATTATTGAGACTGGTTGCAGAGTTCTTTCTGTACCTGAGATAGGTTTACTCTGTTTATCCAAGTGTAAATAACACACCATTTAATGCAGTGTTTAATTTTCTGCTTTGAGGTTGCATTGCTCACCTACATATTTCTAACTCTGCTTCAATACAGATCCTCTGGCTAGAGCCTTCTTTTTCACTTTCTATCACATTTTCTACTGCAGATTTGAAGACAGACTAAAGACATTGTCATAGTGTCTCAATACTCTTCACCTTTGTGTAAACAGCGGTTCTAAATAACGTAGTAACAATTACATGCTCATGCCACTGAGATTATTGCTGATTTTTTGAGATAACTAAAATATCATAAAGCAGCATTTAGGGATATGGACAACGGATACTACAATATTTAGTCTGAGGCATATACAAGACTGGCACATAATTTGTAATTACTTAGTTAAAGGGCAAATGGAGTTTGTATTCACTCCCAAATTTTCTCAAATCCAGTAATTTTGTCAGTTCTGCTCTGTATTTAGATAGCATTAGTTCAAATACAACTTTGCCTTTTGTAGATATATGATTAATAGATGAGGGTTTAAATAGTGTATATTTTCCCCTATTTACTTTTTTTAACTTATCTCAATTGCCTTTGGAGTTTGTATTAGGTTTGTTACATTTTTCCTCGGTTAAATGGCACCTATGTATAAAATAATTGAGTTATTTTAGGTCTTGTGGGTTGTCATTTGTTTTCTTTAGGAAGACATTAGGGACACTGAAATTAACACTACAGAAGTCCTTGGGTTGGCAAAATTGAATGAAACAGAATTAACCCCAGTCTGTCAAATACTAGAGGCAGGGAGACAGGTAGTCTTGGAAGTACCATGAGGCATCTGCCTGACTCAGGTAGGTACCTGAATAACTTTGGATATGCGGTCCTTCAAGCTCAATATTTTCAGAAGTCGTGTCAGTGTAAGCACTGGCTTTGAAACATTTTTTGAAAACTCTAGCATATCTGTTACCAGGTAAAAAATTGTACAAAATTCAAATTTGAGCATACCCTTATTTATAGTGCTTCCTTTAAATGCTAGACATTGGGAAGCACAGATTAATAAAATAATATGTAGCAATACACCATAAAAATAATATCAGAACAACACCTGTAAATATTTCTAAGATTAGTCCAACATTTTAAAGTATCAGTGAGTGCTTGAGGAATATGTATATCTTAGATAATTTATAACTACATAATTGAAGTTTGAAGACTTTATAATTAGCAACAAATAAAGTATTAGCATATACATTAAATATTGCTGGTGTTTCTTTGAGTCCATTCTAATATTTTGCAACAACTGCACATTTTTTGTTTTTAATCACCTCATTAAGACATAATGATCTTCTTGCACTGTCATACCAGATAGCCTGTTAATGGGCTGGAATAAAACAAAAAGCTACCAGGGGCATGTATTAGGGTTGATTAAGCACTGCATTGCTTCAGTTTTACTCTAGTGTAACTCCACTGAAAGCAATTGAAGGACACAGATAGACAGGTATAGCAATGCAGTGATGAAATGAATCTCTTAACTGTGTTTTGGTTATTGAAAAGAGAAGAAGCACCTGCACTAAGTGTTTCAGTGCAGTGAATTATACTCTGAGAATTTTCTGTATGATCAGCACTGTACCCGAGACACTTGCTTTGAGAAATAAACAAGCTTAATACAACTTCTGCAGCATTTGGTCTGTGACTCTTACAATTGAATTGCCTGTCATGCACTGAATGAAGGTTTAGTCTTTGTAGATGTATGAGTAACCATTTTTAAAAAGTAATCTGACAGATCTCAGAGGACAAGTATGAAAATATTTCCAGAATAAGTGTATGAAAAGACAGCAGTCATTGAAGACCCAAGCAAATGCTCTAAAGTAATGGCATGAAAGAAGACCAGTGGATCAAAAAATACAACAGAGGAGACTAAGGAAGAAAGAAAAGAGAAAGGCTGTATGAAATTATAAGTGTCAAAAGGCAAGACTTTTTCATCATGATGAGGGTAGAATGCACATTCATTGGTTGAACAGGAATATGTTTACAGGTTACTTTTTCTGAATTATAAAGGACACTGGTTTTCTGTGTTTTTTCAAAAAATAAAGACATTTCAGGAATACAGCAGTATAAGAGAGACGGAAGTATTCAGGGAAAGGTTTTTGTTTTCAGAGAACTGGAACAGAATTAGTGGCCCTAAACATAGGCAGAAGAGGAGTTTTTGCTGTGAAGAGTGTACCACAGGGAAGTGAGAGCGGAGCAGGGCTGAGCATCACCTGCTGTTGACAGCACTGTGCTGTCAAGATCTCTATCTATGTATCTATCTAATCACTGCCCTAAAAAATTCAAACAATACCACCCATGAGTAGCCAGGACCCAGTATTGGATTCTCTCCTGGAACAAAGGAAGAACTCATATGTCAAGTCTAAGTATGTGGTCCATCAAATGTGGACTGATGTATTGCTTTCTGACAGATTAATTGTTCACATGCTTACACATCTGCAACTGAACCTACTCAAAGTACTCACTATCTAGGTGTGTGGTAGGGGCATCACCTGTATGCTCCTACCACATACGTAAACCTGTTTCAGAGTTCATAAAGCAGATATTCCACTCCAGAGCAGCAGAAATCCTTGGACCATGCCTAATGCATGGTACAGAACAGATTTCAGCACATCAGTCACAGTAATTTTTCTGTCTACCATTTATAGCGTAACATGGAGGTTACAGCATTTAATCAGCAGCCATGGCTGTGAACATGCTTCAGTTTGTAGTAGTGGAAACTCTAACCTTTTAGAGGATTGACCACTTCCTGGCCATTGGAGTAGAGATAAGACTATCATGGCAGAGACTTATCTTCCATCCCTTCTCTTGAAGAAAGGACACAGTGCAACAAGAAATAGCAGATTTGTAGGGCTGGAAGCAGTGTAATCAGCTTCGGCTTTGTGAGAGACCTAGCTTTAGTATTCTTCATGAAGTGATAATCCTTACTTCTGTTCCCTGTTCTCAGTGCTATTTATGTATTTTATGTAAAGACTGCTAACTGAAAAAAGTTAAGCTGTACAGTAATGCTGGCCTCCATTCACCTGTGTTCTCAGGTGAGCGTCCTCATTCATTCAGATACTAAATCATCATGCCCATTTCGTTATCTCTGTAGACTTTGATCTCTTCACTCACAAGGGTATACCTGAAGTAAATAGACTAAGAATGGAATGAGCTTTTTGCTTGGTGATTAAGGAAGCAAGCATGAAGTGATTAAGGAACTGTGGGATATGGGAAATACAAATTTAAATTAATTCAGGTGAGTAGAGACCTACAGTATCCTAGATCCTTGATGAGTGTTCCAAGATATTAACTGTATAAGTTTTCCATATTCAGCTGCAAAGCAGAGTAAGCTGGTTGTCTATATCTAGAGTGGTATTTTTTCACTCCCTTAAACATAGGGTAACTAGCCAAATCTCTTTTAATCATTTGCCTGCAAGTCTGTTGTAGAAGCCTAGGCTCTGAAGAACACCCTCTCCCCCTGCTGCTAGACCTGCCTATGTCATGCAGTGCGGCACTGTGTAAAGATACTCCACCTTCTCCAGTGCAGCGTTGAACGTGGGTATTCTAACTCACATTCTGGAAATTACATACCTTCAATAGCTCAGCTCAGTGCTTAGGCCAATTAAACCTGCGCCTTGCCGAACTATTCAGTTCTGGTGAACTCGTACGCTGACACAGCTTCTTTTGGTTTCAGCGCTGGAAACCCTTTATTCATTGGTAGCTTCTGCATCTGCATGGCTTTGCATTACATGAGGACAACATGCTCTTAGTGTCTAGGTCAGGTGGATTTCTGCTTTGCATCCTGGTTGTGAATCCTGTTTTCAGGACCTAAGTTCTCCTTATATAGGTTATTTGCATGCCTACCCTAGATTCCATGTTGGGATCGGGTGCCTTAAAGTTAGATGTGATGATATTCTATGTCACCACATCTAGTGGGATCAGGACTTGTAGTATAAATAGAGAAATGAGACAAAATAAGTGGGAAAAATGTGAAACATTGCTCAGAGATCACAAAGCAGGACTGTGGCAGAGTAGACATGTAGAATCCAGATACCCTAAATCAAGTCCAAGCTCTTGATCAATACATTGCATCATAATTTGAAAAAAAATCTGCCTGTAGACACAGATACAGCAAGTATCTGTGAACATAGAAGACAATTTTTTGCTCAATATTTAAGTAAAAGTTTGAGCCCTCAGCTATCCCCTGAAAACCTCAGGAATGGATTCGACCCTAACTCAAATTAAGCTATAAAGTTACAGAGATATTGTGGGTCTTTGATAATTCCTTAACTGACACATTTTCCTTGGCTAATGGGATTTTATTAAATGTGATATGTAGCTGTAAGATCACATTTATCTGGGTAATGTTTCTTTATATCTGTATTAGAAATAAGTAGACAGACCAATGAGTCAAGAATTATAGTGGGAAATAATTGCCTAATGTGTTAAAAAGTAACCAACAGTAGCCTATTATGCCCAAGGTAAAAGGCTAGCACACTAGTCATAGCTGTGTAAATCAGTAGAATCATCTCCTAAGAGGTTTAGTTACTAAGAATCTACTATATAATAATAATGCCATTTCATCCAACATTTTCTCACTAATCAGGGTGTTTCAGTGATAGCTCTTTACTGATATGCTCAAGACACAGTTAAGATAGTTAAAATGCAGTTTCCAAAGCAAACCCAGCTGTACAAAACACCCATTTTTTATTTTTAACATAAATAATACTGTATTTTTAGTGGTTTGATGAAGTGTTGTGAGCTGCTTTCAGAGTATTATCTTAGAAATTAAATACTACAATGCTCAATGTGAATTTCCAATCATCATTTTGTATGTATGTGTGATAAGACTTAGTTTGTTTTATTTCCTATTAGTAGATCTGGTCTATAATTTTTCACTTCTACTAGAAACAAAACCCCTTTAAATATGATTTTCTTTTCATTGATATAAATGAATTTCTGTGAACTCTGAAAACACTGTTCTTTTCATTTCTCTATGAAAAAGTCAAAATAATTCATGAATAACACAATGTTATTAGGAATTTTGTTTTATATTGATCATACTTAAAATAAGTGCTTGTGCATTCAACACAGATCATAAAAAATTGCAATTTTCTGTCTTGCTGAGTGCTTTGCTGTTCTAAATAAGAGTAAATGCTCCAGGCTGCATGTGCTGCATGTGTTTCTGGAAGAATAGAATTTTATGAACAGTATGGCTTCCTTTTTCCTTCTGTTTTGAGATTAATAGTGCGTATGAGAAACTGAAATGGAAGGTGGAAAGCCCAAAGCTGAAGGGCTTGTTTTGCCAGATTTACTTTTCTGCACATTTTGTTTGGAAGTTTGGAGTAATTTAAATTAAAAAGATAAAGAAAAAATAATGGTAATGTAAGGAAAAATGTGATCATGCTGAAAATTTTACTGGGTTGGCTAATAGTAAGAGATTTCGTATTCCCTTAGTGTACCCATGAAGTGACTTGATTGCTAAATAGTTCAGAAATTTTTATTATATAGTGTGTGCTATAAAAGTGCATGCATATAGAACCTATAGAAATGACGCTGCAGGTCATTAAATTTCTTCTAGGAGTGTCAGTAATTGATTTCAGTAAACTTGTCTTTTTTTGTGGAAGTGGTATATTGTTTTTTCTAAAATTATGAGGAGTGAACAGCAGTGATATAAGCCACAAGATTCACCTCTAGCACAAGAGGACAACTGCAGTGGTCGTGTTGCTCTATTAGGGGTACATCTTCCAAGTTACATCTCCCAACAAGTATTAAAGTTCAAGCAAGAAGATAGGGGATTAATTATACCAGTTACCCTTTCTAAGGATGGTTTATGGATATCTTTTGTTATCAAAAAACATCTGTAATAATCTGATAATTGGTGAAAATAATTCCATATATCTTAATGATTAATTAGCAGATATATTAAAACAAATTCAAAGATTAAATCTGCCACAAAAATGTTAAATATTATACCTTGAATGATCAAAATTAGCTGTTGTTTTGCTTTCATTATTTCAACAAATTGTTGAGACAGGTCTTTGCTCTCAGAAAGAACTAAACATATATAAATACCTCCTAGGTCTTGGCAATGGTTATTTAATTGGCTGTCTGAATTTAAGACACATGAGTTTAAGTATCCACTTTAAACATAGCCCAATTTATTTAATATTAAGCTTTCATTAATTAAATCTTATTTTAACAATTTTCAGTTTGCAGCTCTAGTGGAATTCAAAACATCCCCATTCTGCCATCGAGGGCTTGGTAGAGCCGATGAAACTCTAGAATTTTAGTCACAAACTGCAGGTTTTCTCTTTATAAAAGAAACAAAGTGAGAAGAGACCAGTGTTGCTTGATCTAACTACTTATTATCACCTTTATATTCACCATATATTAATGTTATTTGACATTACTTTAAATTTCCCTACGCTTTGTGTGCCTTTACGTATTGTAAATTACACTATAATTTTTATTTATTTCAAGCTTATGTAGTACATTAGATTAAGCTTCACCGCAGGCTTTGTCCTGTATTTCCAGCCAGTATTAAACTACTATTTAAGTCATGTCATAATGAGCTAACAGCGTAACTATAGTCTCAAACAAATAAAGGCTTAATATAGTTCCTGAAATAAATGGAAAGACTCCCATTAACTTTCACCATTCATCAGATTGTCCCTAATTATTCATCATGAAGTTTGTTAATCACAGAAGCAGGATAGGGTTTAACTGATTTGACCTTGCATACCTGAATGACTGTTGTGTCGTGCCTAGATGGTTTGGTGAATCTCTTTGTTTTAATTTTCTGTAGTTTGCATACATAGTCATAGCAATGCAGTGGGCCTTTTTCTTTCTTTTTTTTTTTTCTTTCAGTCTACAAGCAACAAAACCAAAGATGTTAATGTGGCTTTGAAAAGAGACATTTAACGTGTATTTCTTGTATCATTGTATGATACTGATAGAAATATACAATGTATTCTATGTGAAATACAGAAGAGATTCAGAAATGGCAGATGTCATAGTAAGGCTATATTCCTAGTTAGCATCAGCAACTATTCAGCAGTAGTGCAAAAATTAATTACACTGTTGTTTTATTAATCTGTTTCTTTTTGAAGCAAATTTGATAATGCAGCTGTGTTGTCTGTTTGACATTGATATTCCACATGCGCAAGGAATAGAAGAAGTGTGTATTAATGGAGACCATAGTATTGTGATTTTCCAACAGCAGAATAAGAATGGATTTGAAGGAAAGGAAATATTTCCTGACTCCTAGTGCTTTAGCTGCAGGCTGATAAATAGTGTGGTTTGGAATCAATTTCAGCATTGATCTGAAAGATAATCCTCTTTACAACAACCACGTCCTGAAGTTTTTACTGTCAGGTGTGAAAATGAATGGCAGGTTCTAAATAAATAAAAAAAAAAAGAAATAGAAAATGGAATGAGGCCTACAGGGAGAGGGGTGGTTATTTGTCTGTCACACATGAGCTAATACACTGCAGACATTTACTTAGAAAAAAAGCGAGCTGTACACGGAAAGGGTATTTATTTTCTTAATTGCCAAAACGATGCTCTGAAATTGAAGAATCAATCATGTTTATTGTTATATGTGGGAAATTAAAAATATACAGTATACGGTAATTTAACTTGCGGTGCAAGGAATCCATAGTACACTTCTAATCGATATTCTGTACTTCATGCTAGCTTGGTCATGTAGGGCACTGGGAGGGGAAGAAAAGGCTATGGATGTAGACTCAGCTGTTCAACTTGGAAGGCTTTTATTCTATAAATGCTTTGCAACAAATAAGGATTACAAGAGGTACCTGAGAGAATACATGTTAGTGTTTGGAGATGGAATGTGCTTAAAGCAGTGTCTAAGAATTTCTGGGAATCAGAAACAGATAGTTTTAGCTTTCCAGCTAAAATATGCTAGAGGAAAGAAAGAAAAGATTTTGCTGTCCTGTCAAAAGATGAAAAGCTCATCTTATCCCATAGGCCACAGCTAAATGGAGTTAAGGCACTCCGTTCTAAGTCCTTACCATCTTCATTACTTTGTCACATCATCATACTTGGTTGAAACACAAGGGCTTTTTTGAGTGACGCAAGTGAATTACAGTTTTGACAAGCTGAGCAAATGTTTCCCTGTGGTACAGAGTGTGTCCATACTGCAGCCTTCAGATCCTCTTTGAACTTAATGTCACATCACGAACTAGTTAGCTGACATGAGAATTCAGGGACACCAGACTCTTATTAATTGTAGTTTCACTCCCCTTATCTAAAGTTTCCCAAGATTTTAAAATATTATGTCTCTGCATACAAACAATTTAATTTCTTTCAGACTCAGAAAATACCATTGAAATGTATCTGGTCAAGACAGGTAATTCATTACGATATGTGTATCTTTGGTATATATTAGGACATCTTTCTTGCGTCATTTAAAGCACTTTAAAAATGGACAGTGATGATGTTTAAAATGTCATGCAGACATGTAAGTTTATCCATTACCAAAATGAATTTGATTTCACATCTGAGATACTGCATCTGCATTCTGCCAACACAGGTAGCCAGTATTGTGCTGATTGTATTGTCATTCACATTTAAGGGTCTCCTGCTTCCCTGCAAACAGTTTCCAGACTGGGTTGAAGTTGTTGCTGTGATGTTTTATTATCTCAGGTTTTCAGGAACTTTTCAGGTATTCTTTTCACACATCAGTCCACTTTCTAAGATAATTACTTCCACAGGATCCAGCTTTTCTCCAGTCCAGTGGAACATCTTACCTGTAGGCAAAAACTTGGCCTCTGTGAAATGATTGGGATTTTTGCCACAGACAAAGTAATGGCCATGATTTCACTATCTTTCCTACCTTTAATGGGGATCCACTATGGCAGAGAGACAGGACAAAAGTACACAAGTTTTTCTGATGCGGGTCTCAGTGATTTATTTCAATTTTAGAGACACTACAAAGCTTGTAGTTGTTGAAGAAGTGGAAACTGCCATACTTCCTGAGATACGTTTCAATAAAGCTAAGCATGTGGATAAAAGCTACGTAATGATATGCATTATTTGTGGCATAAAATACATTTCTACTCAATTTTTTAATTACTATTTGCAGGACACTTTGCAAAATTAGAAAACAAAGGGTAAAGTTTGTAAGAACACTACTGACCAGTGAAATCTGTCTTCTTGGAAGTGAAACGGGAATATAGAAAATATTTGAATTGTGCAGAATATGGAGAATAAATAATACAAGACAAACCGCCAAGGGATTTTCAAGTAGCAAGAAAACAATTACATCTTTGGAATTTTGCCAGAACAGTAATCCTGGGAATGATATTCTTACAAGTCACTATGAATTCTTCTGTGTTTTGTAGTCACCAGGACACAATTTTCATAACCTCCAGCAGCAGCATGTTTGCTCTTTCCACTTTGGGAATATTAGATTTTAAAAAATATCCAAATAATTTTGCTACTACTTAATCTTAAAGCCTAACAGATAGAGAAGATACATCTGCAAATGTAGGGTCATTGCATTTGGCTGTAAACAAGAACTATTCCTCATCTACATACCTTACATACGAAACTGGATAATAAGCTGCAGTTTAATAGTGGTATCTGAAGCAAGCAGTTGTTTTCTGTGAGTATATGAGCAAATTGACTGGTTTTTAATTCATTCTTTTGATTCCTGTTGGAAAGTGATGACTTTCATTGGTGAGTGAAGTAGTTCGTAAGTGCCAAATTTTACTAATCCCATTTACTTTACTAAGCCTCTCTGCAGACATCACTAAATCAAAATGTACATTGGTATAAATAAAATAATCTCACTTCAATAGTTACTTTCAAGGTGAAGTATACTGAAAACAATTTTATTGTTACAAATATTAATTGATGGGAAGCTATTGTGCTTTTGATTTTCAGGTCACTTGACTATAATAGTGAAAAAGCACACAAAAGGAAAGCAAAGATAATCTGGTTCAGATTCATGAATCGAAGTTCAGATCATCTAGGAGTACTGCTGGCAAAACCCCATTTTATTAGCTGCTTAACTTCTGTCTGGGCTTGGATGGTGATACTGGCTTTTAGATACTGATGCAAGTCTGGATTAATATTGCTGCTATTGATTTAATTAGTCATGTGAACTTCTGATTCCGTTGATGTTTTTTATCGACTGAATCGATACAAATAATATTAGTGCTTCAAAGCATGAATATCAATTCTGGTAGGCCTTCTGCTAACACTCGAACTTTAGGGCTTATATACAGGAAATAAGTTGTACTTTAAGAGTTTTAGAAACTTTTCTTTGCTTCTGTGAAGGAAATTATTTCAGTATTCAGTAATTCACTTCTATGAAGGGAACTGTTTCTGAGTATAATACTCTCAGCCTGCTATTTCAGAACAAAAAAATGTAATTTTGGGTGGTTTGTCACCTAATTAAGTTTGTGTCTGTGTTTTAATAATGTTTGGGGGGGGGGGAAGAGGCAGTATGGTGGAATGAAAACATAAGTGAGGAAATAAGAATAGTAAGAACAGTTGGAAGCAAGATAAAAAATGTGCCTTGCAAGGTCATTAGCTTGGAAGTACAATGAGAAGTACTTGTTACTTAATATATTTTCATGGACCTTAATGTTGCATTGTTGATCCATCTGACTCTTTGCCAGTTGCTTGATGAAGATCTCAGTGAGTGACAGTGAACAATGGAGATGAAATTAAAATCAAATTTAGACATGACTATTTAATAAAGACATAATACCATAAGACTGGAGTAGTGATTTAAAGTAGAACAATGTACAACAAGTGCTGAGAAGTCACTCACCTAAATAAAAATTCCTGGACCCCTTTGTGCCTGATTCACAGTGCCTCTGGAAGACTTTAAGGATAGTTTACCTTAAAGAGGGTGCAACAAACTCCTCCATTATTCACGAGTTTCTTCATTGTGCTCAGCTGCTTTGCAAGGGGAGCATGAGCAGAGTCTCCAATACTCCCTCCTCTTTGCCATAAGGCTTTAATGAAGCATATTGGAAGCAGATTAGCTAAACAGAGTTTGCATGCTTTATACAGTGCTTGCACACTTGCTCATTATATCTGTAAGATAATAGGAATAATAGTAATGCAATTAAAATTGAACTGTATATTTTCTGCTGCACAGGTATGCTTTTATAAAGGTGTTTTTAAATACAAATATGACAAAGTCTGTCTTTGGAGCTGTTAAAATTATAAGGGTTCATCTGTGTGTTTGGTCCTTGAACTGAGTATATCTAAGACAGTTCTGGCTACAGAACTGAATACATGAGACAATCATGTTTTAACTCTCATTCTTTAAAAGTTATTTTGCTTTGAGTCTTAGGCAGACCTGTATTGTACAACAGCTGAATTATATGAATCTAATCCTGAGTGGAGCCTCTCTGAAGCAATCATGTAAATCTAAATGAAGAGGCTAACCTAGTCAGTTGATAAAATTATTTATTCTGAGTCAACTGTGGAATCACTCCTTTGGTAGCTTGCTAGTAGAAAATTAAATGTTTGGCAGAATTGCCTTTAAGAAGAGAAGCAAAATGGAAAGCACTAATCAGTGTTAGCCATTAAGGAACCCATCACTTTTTTAAACAAGGGCTTTGAACTCGAAGACGTTTGTCAAATTCAAACTATATCTGTATTAATTAAGTTCATTTATAGTCTAGGATAAATCGTGACTCTGGCTAGGCAAGGCAACAGTGTCTTTGTGACCTTTCCTCTGCCATGTAACACTGCAGTGTCAGCTGTTCTCTAAATGGTGGCTTCAAGCCCAGTGGGTCTTTAAGCTTTTCTGGGAGGAAGATTTGTATTCCCTCTCTGCATGTCTAACAAGCCACCCAAGAGGCAGAGGAAAAGTAAGATACATCCTGAAAAGGCTGTATGTATTTACATGAGGTCAGACAAGATGACTTCCAGTGGTCTCTTCTAATCTAATTTATTCTATGGTTAAATGAATTGAGCTTTCATGGCAGGTTGTTATGGCTATTTTAGCAGATGTGTAGCATCTTGTGAGTGTGGTAATAACTGTGGCTATCACAGTCTTGCTTCTTTAACCTATAACTCATCTGGGTAAAAAGGACGACTTCCAGTAATCAAGTACTGAGAGAGAGGAGGAAACAAGGGACACAGCCCATAAAAAAGACCTAAGAAACTATTTTATTGACTGTGCTATTTCATTTTCTTAAGTCAGCAGAGTCCAGCTGATAGCTTGTTGGAATAAGCTTTCAGAGTGCTTACCCATTGCCTGCTGCCTTTGATCCGGAGGAGGTACAAAATACTTGCTTGAGAAGTTCAGAAATAGCTGACCAGTTCCTTTTGCATATTGCTGGATCAGAGCTTGTAGCTGCTGCTGTATCATAACAAACGATTACTGCTGGTGCCACTCCAGGGACCTGCTGCGAAGTTGCAACACTAGGACCCAGCCCACCTGAGTGTCAAGTTAAACCAACTTACAGGTTACCAGGACAGTAGCATAACATTTGGCAATATTAAAAAAAATTGAATATGATAAACACAAGATTTTTAATGTGTGTTCACTCTATTGAGTAGATATTTATAAGCTTCTACATTGTTTTGGAATTACGTAAGTTAAGTGAAAACTCTGGCTTCACAGTTTGAATTACTGTCAGGTTCCCAGCTGTCTTTGGTCTTGATATTATAGCAATACATTGAGTAAAAGGGGAGCAAAACCACAACGTGCACTTGATGTTACTCGGAAATATCATTGATTTTTCCTGTATTGGCAGCTGGCCTCCTGGACAGGATTCACAGCTTGTGAATATGCCAAGATTGATTTTGCACTTCATATGGCTTACTCTTTTATTACAACAGGGCAAAAAAACTTGGATATTTCTGTATAAAAATAAAATGTTCCATGTAACTGATAAAACTGTTCAGATCTTAGGACTGCAGTTATCAAGAGGTGCAAGTAGGTTTCCATTTAGACCTAATACACTTAAACACATTTTTGCAAGACCTAACAACATACTGTACAACTTACAGCATTGCCTCCTCCTGTTCCATAATATCAAATCTAGTGTAAAAGACTGCATCTGATGATGCTCTTAGTCTTTCTGTTCCATATAATATTCCCTTTCCTTTAAGTGAAAATACTTTTTAGAAGAGCAGTTTATTCAAAATAGGACACATTAGGTGGAAACAATAATTTTCATCTAATACATACATGTGAATTTTTAATGAAGTTGAACGCATCTTTAACAGTCATACCATTAATGTTCTAGAATAACTTCTTATGATTGGTCTGTGTAACTACCACTGGATATTCACAAAAGAAAGAATTTTATTTTAGCTCATTGAATTGGCCCCAAACATCTGCTTCAAGTCAGTTTGGAGAAATCTTTGTTTCCGCGGTTATACTTTACCTCTTGGGAATTCTTGTTTGAGAGCCTGTTGCCCGCACTCTCCTCTTTGGCATGGGTCTACCTGGCTAGAATGTATTTCCCTTTAGTTACTCAGAATTATACAACTGGATGGATCATCAAACAGATCCTGATCAGAAAAAAATCATGTAAGATCATGCAGCATGTAAGATGTGTTCTTTCAGCAAGCTCAATGTGTGTAAATCTGTTTGCAAATAGGGGAATGAAATACATTCCCTTACATAATGTTTCAACTTAGTCAACTGAAACAAAATCCTTGATTTGGATGGAGTTGACCCCAAACCAGAGATTTCATTTTGATTTTCCAAATGGAAAAAATCCCATTTTCCCATCAAAATGAGAATTTGGTTGTGGTAAGGTTTATGACCATTGCACTTCCTATCAAACGAATGTGACTGGAAGTTCCCAGCCAGCTCTGCTCCTCTGCATGCGGGTGCATGCGGGCACTAGACTTTCTGAGTTGGGCTGGAGTAGATCTGGACCAGGCTCCAGGTGCTGTAATGCTGTTTGGCTCATAAACTCTTGTGACAAACTCTCTTGTAATCTCTGAAGATTTTGCTCATTGTTTATATTTATTTAATGAAGTTAACTTTGCAAATATTTTCCTCACACAGCTTGGTAGATAATGTAGAATAGGCATAGAGTTACATAGTTTAGCTTGATCATTAATATTTATCAGCTATAGCAGTTTGTGATACAGTCATATAAAATACATGATCTGAAATAGAGTTTTACTTTTCTTTATCACTGTAGTTAGAAAGTAGAGAACTATGCTGGACAGCTTGTAGTTCTAAAGTGTAATATCTCTTTATTTTTGAGTCCAGATACTCTTCAGAGAGCCAATATATTCACTTTATATTGATGAGTTGTTTTGGTAAGGACCTCTTAATCTGGAGTTGATGGAACTGTGCTGAGATGAAACCTGTAGCTAACATACTTACCCAGCAGACAAAAATTTAAGGAAAGAAAAATAAAATGCAGTATTTCTCTTGACAAGATGTGAGCTTCCTAACATTGCAGCCTGTGATTTGGAACTACATTGAGAATAAAATCTGTGCCATCATGACTTAATTCTAAATTAAGGACAACAATATTTTTTTATTCTTTCTTCTTTTTGTTGGAGTTTTGTCATTGTCATATCATTGTGAATTATGCATGAACGGAAAAACATCCTTTTATATTGCAGAGAAAGAAAATAGCCGACAGTACTCTAATGCAGAAAATAGTTAACTGGATTCTAAGTTAAAAAGACCACCAAATCTGGAAGGAAAAAAGAGTAGCTTATGCATTTTGTCCCACAAAACTTAATATAGCATTTCAGTGATGCTTTCTGGTAGAACTGACAACTCTGACAGCTTTATAAAGTCTTTGTTATTTGGACCAAGCACTAGTTTGTGTCTGTACCACTGAAATCTCTTTGAAGCTCTTTGAAGCATGCCCCTTTGTGCCCTCTGTGGTGTTCACCGGCATGATAGATCTGGCACACTCTTTTGCATCTCCCGTGCCAGATGCACCAGGCATACGGCAGGTTGATCACGGTGCCCTGTGGATAGCAGAAGGTGCTTTATGCCTGCCCACAGCCACTGCTGTAGCTTGTTGATTAAACATGCTGTGAGCTGCTGTTCAAGAGCCAGGATGGCAGACAGTGGTCACAAAGCCATTGCGAAGAGAAGGGCCATCCACTATGTCGAGGGATGTTGCCATTCTTCAGCAAGTAAACACATCTAGATTTTCAAGGAATGCAGGAGACGCCTGCTTGGGATGTTCCCCAACAACATCTCTTTCAGGCAGCTATGGCTGCACTATGGCTGTAGTCCAGGTCAGTCCCACTTACAGCAGGGAAGTCTGGGGCCTGTTGGGGCCAGCATACCCTCCTCATGGGCATGCAGACTTCCAGAAAGGAGCGTCTCCATTTCTAAGTGGAGTCTGGTAATCCCAGACTCATATCACAGTATTTTCCTTAAGTCTGACTGAAGGGAGATTTCTCTCTTCCATAGTCTTTTTTTTTTTTTTTTCCTTAATATGATTTTTTAACCAGGGACAGTATTTGTCTTTCTGCAGGTTAGAGTTCACATGCAAACTAAAATATGTATGTTTGAACAAGATACCTAGAGTAACACAGAGTGCCATCTTGGCCATAAGGATAAACCCAGGTAGAAAATCAGAAGTATCCTCCTCTTCCCAGCTGCTCAAAACAAATATAAAGAATATTTTCAATATATACTTGACATTAAGTTTAATGAGACTGCATTTTTTCACACTTGTAAGTATTGATATCAGAAAGAAAAAATATATCAAAATTGTGATGGATGTAAGTTCAGATATCTCTCATGTCTCAAACTGACTTGTGTCTCGGCAGAGTTTGAAACAATTACCTGCTGGCCAGGATCTCAGCAATTTTGTAGGTTCCATCTCTGCTTTTGTAGGATTGGGATAACTGTACAGTTCAGGGGCAGGCAGCTCACTTGCATAGATGCGAGGGGCAGCTACAAGCTCATCCATCAAAATGTATGCTCTGAGGAAACAGTAAACTGCAGAGATTGCTGGCCATCTCCAACAGGACATATATTTTTAGAAATCCTTTTCTCTGTAGTCACTCACTTCTTTGTGCAAGATGAAGGTTCTGGTCTCAGTTTTTGGATGGAAAGAGGAGTATATTTCTCATAGAAAGTTTCAATAGAATTTTCTGTTTTCATTTGGTTGGACAAAACCAGAAGATCGAGTGTATTTGTGCTCTCACATGTGGGGCTATTCCACTGGGTGGCTTGCATATCCTGTTCTTAGTTTTCTCTGCCATTGGTTTCAACCAATCTGTACACTTACTAAATGAACAGTGGGATACATCTGCTGCCTTACTGTATTTGCCCACTTGTCTGCCTGTCAATTCTCATATGAATTGTTTCTCTTGTTTTGTCTACATTGGCTATAAGCTGTTTGGGGCAAGAATTGTGTATGTTGGTTATTCAGTTGTTCAGCACCTAATGCAAGAGGGCTGGGAGCACTAGGAAAGCCTAAGGAACCATCACAGTTTTAACAGCTACTGGTCTGCTAATAGCAGTAACAAGTATTTACATTGCAGTAACTGAGCAGCACTTGTGAAAAGCTGCTTGTTCTTCAGCTGCTTCTAGATAGTTCATTTCTCACAGTAAACCAGAAAGATGGTGGTTGTCTTCCTGGCTGCCAGAAATGGAAGTGGCAATTGACAGTAGGAATGCATCACAGAAGGACGTTAACAGAATGAGGCCTGGAATATCCAAGGCACTGTGTGAAGTAAATCCTTTTAGCATCTTTTCCTTTCTCACCTGTAATAGATTCTCATTGTTTCCATAGCTGCACTGATAATAAGATCATATCCTGGTTTGATTTACACGTCAGACTTCTCTCTGACCTTAGATGTCTGAAGGCTTACAAGAGAGTCTTGACAGTAAGAATTGTACCTTGACTCAAACTCTGATGTTTGTAAGGTTTATCCACTGCAACGTTAGAATCCAGTTTCTATTTACCCACTCTAACTATCTCAGCCAGTTACTGTTTACAACAGGAGTTGAACAGGAAAGGGGAGAACAAGAGTAAGAAGTAATTAGCAGGATTGCCAAGTATATTTCCCTTCACCAACTCTTTTAGTTATGGTTTGAATGACAAAGCCCTTCTTCATTTACAAAGATGTTTGTCAGAAATGTAGTCTAAAACACCTGCTGGGTATTTTCAATAAGGCAGTGGACGCCCTTTGTCAGTCTTGATGAATGAACCACAGCTCCTTCATTTCTGTAGTTGAATAAAACGCAAAAGGAGGAAGATAGCTTGTTTCCTCAAACTTGACACCTTTAATTGTAATGACTATAAATGGTACCAAATGCCATATTCATTTTTTAAAGTACTCTGTTTTTGTCACGGGTTCTTAATGGTTTCAGCATTTATGACATACTAGGTGACTTCTCTAAAAATTCATCATAGGAGGTGAGCTGTGATTCAGGTTTATTTTGCTACATATCTGAGGCCTTGAAAGGATGGAGGTGCAACAGAACAGAAAAAGCTGGGAGAATAACTCTTATTAAATATTTCTTACTGACAGCAAATTCTGACAAGTACTTGTGAACAAGAATATGTGTTAATTCTTTGACTCACATAAAGGTATGCCTTACTGCTGAAAATGCTGAAAGAGTTGACAGATTGTTTTCTAAACCATTCATAGTGACCAAAAACTATTTCATGGCACAGCTGTGATACAGCATCAGTTGTTACGATAGAAATTCCAGTTTTCAAGGCTTTGCTAATATTACTTTTATATTTTCTTGAGTTTTCATGGTTTGTTTTTTCATTTCTTCTTTTGTAAAGTTTCAAAGTATTAAGTCATATCATTACTGATGACAAACCAGAAATTTTAGTAAGTTTGCAGAATGATACTGCTCTTGCTTTATCTCAGCAAGTTCAACTCTATGCTTATTTGCAATGAGGGAAGTCCATCTTTTTCCATTTAGTGGATCATACTAAATAAGCATGTTGCAGAGTTTTGTGAGCTTCCTCCTTTCACCCAATACTTATCTATTCCCACCTTCCTCTGAATAGACTGTGCAGCTACAGAGAACTCTGTAGCATGCCAGTTTCTTATACCCAGGGCTCTGTCCTTTAAAACTGTACATCTGCATTGGATCTCTTCGTCAAAACAGGGAGCTCATGAGACTGTAACTGCCTTTCTCTAGTCAGGCAAGTCTACTCTGAACATAAAAGAAAATGATAAAGAAGCATGTATTAGTATTATAGTCAGTATGTCTACTCTGATTCTGAGATCAAAGACACAAAGTTTTTCTTTTGACGTTGCATGTGTTTTGTAATATCATGATACTGAAGATAAAAAAGTTCTCTTCTCCCCAAGAGGAAAGAAATAGTGCCCCAGGATCTTCTCAAGTGGAAAATATAAACTTAAGGAAAAATAGCTACAGATTAGAAGAGGAAAAATGGAGTCGGTTATACTTTTGCTAAATCTAATACTTTGGGGCTTGGAATCACAAAGGTCTAGTACATCTTAGTCACTTTTTTCTTTTATTTTTCATTTGTTTCTCCTTAATATTTTTAGGGGAAAAACAGTCTAATTACCTCCTTTTATATTCAGTTCCCTGGTTTTATTTGTAGTAGACTACCCAGTTGTTTAAAAAAAAAATCAAACAAAATTTGCTCTACAGTAATTTATATTTTTTTTTCTGGAGTGTTATGCTCTCCTGCACACACAAGTGAACAGTTGTTTGCAATGGTTACCTAGGAAAGCCAGCACAGGAACATTTGAAAGCTGAAATGATCAAGATGAAAAGAGGCAATAAAAGCAAACAAGAAAAGAGAATATTATTATTGTAAAAAATTAAGAACTTTTTTCTTCTCCACACACTTGGCTGAAAGTATTCATATGAAGACAAGCAGCTGTGTATTTGTAAGATAAAGATCTAAGCATGAAAAAAGAGATTAGAAAAACTTGTTTAGAAATTTCTCAGGAACGAAAATTGTCAGTCCAGTATGAAATTACTCATTAGCTGAGGAAAATGTTGGAAACCCATCGCTTTCCCAATATTTGAGCTAATATTACCAAGCAATTGTATCATTTTTAGTTTTCATTATTTGGAGTGTTTAGAAACAGGTAAATCAAAAAATAAAATTGCAGTGTCCATCAGCACTCCTTCTGGGAATGCTTCTGATCTTTGAAGACACTGTGACTCATGTTCTCATGGGTAAGGTTTCTTCTCCAAGAGTAATACTTGCAGAGAACAGTTAGAGAATATCCTCTTCTATATTGTATTCCTCTGCCCTTTGGGCACGTCATTTTGTCTCAATTTTATTTTATTTTATTTTTTAAACATACTTCAGCATCCTCTGGATATAGATAATCAGGTGTTACATTGAAGTGGTCTGTAAAAACAGGACCTCATCTAACTAGCAGTATATGTAGTGCCACCTGCATTGAAAGAACAGCTTCCACTGACTTCAGTTGCAACTGTGTTCCTTTTTTCTCGCGCCTCATCCCCTGCAAATCATATCCCAGGATCTCAACTGAGCACTAAAAATAGAGTAATACACAATTGCAGACCACCTCATGAAGTATTGTCAAAGAGCACCTAGAGCACACAGCTCTAAAACAATTCAGTCTAAAGCAGATATCAGATATGGAGTATGTAAGCCTATGTATTTAAAAATTTAGCAAAGCTATAAGAAGAGAACAGGACAGTAAAAAGGAAAATGTTGAGCAGCCTCTATGACAGGTGTAGTTACTTTTTTTCTCACTATTGACCCATGCTGCGGCTGAATTAACAGCTTAGGTAAAATTTGACAAGAATTCACGATGCTCTCCACTTCACCTTCCTCTTCACTGTCCCACCAGCATTTGGCATGTTATGTGTCAAACTTCCCACAGTTCAGTAGATTTGAAAGACTCTGGGTCATATGTTCATTAATTTTCTTTTTCTCCTTGGAACCCATAGTGTAATTAGAAATCTACTTAATGTGATGGTAACCATTAAAGTCAAGCCATTTGATCGCTTCACTCTTGTTATAAAGTTGTTACAATTCTAAACTATGCATGCAGAACACTCAAAATTTCTATTAGATTAATTTAATTAAAGTTTAATTTATGCTTACAACAGTTTCTAGTGCCTGAAAGCTAAAAGCACAGTTTACATTTAAAATATTTTAAAAGTTAAAGTGCTTCATTTTCTTACTAAAAACCCCACCAATTACGTTATATAGAACCTGATAATATTTTTTTACGTAATTCAGGAAATACAAAAATAAATAGCCAAAATAATTTTAAATGTTTACTTTTGCAGCAATATTGAATAGCAGACTGCTGTCCTTTGTGTTTGAGCATGGTATGGAGAAAAACATATATTAATGGTTTGGAGTCAGGAGTTTTGGGACCTTTTCTTGGCTGTGATGCTGACTTATGTCTTGTAGTTTATATAACTTCTCTGTGCTTCTGCATCAGTAAAATGGGCAAACCTACAGTTAATTAGTATTTGCAAAATCCTTCAGCATCTTTTGTGACCTCAATAGAGAACTGTGTTGGAAAGTATTGAAGATATATTCAATATTTTTCGAAGTCTGGCCTTTTCAATTATATACCTAGATGACGTATGTCTTTGAACATCAGACATGACTTTTGAATTAAAAGAGCTTTTAAAAACCTGATCTAAAATTGATATTTAATATGTGCATTATACATAGAAGTAATAGGAGTTGCTAGATTTATAAATAAGTCATGGCAGGAAAAAAACTGCATTTTTTGCGAAGTGTCATTTAAACATGCAATTCATTACTATATCATAATGAATACATACTGATCTCTTTCATCCTGTACTAGGAAGTTCTTTCATATAAAACCTTTTCCTTAGAAGATGTGGGGAATATGTGAGTTTATTTTGTAAGTAAAACTTCTCACAGCACTGAAAAGTTATGTTTTAGGACCATAAGTATTTAAGCGCCAAACTGCTTTTGCTTCATGTGGAAAACTCAGTCTAGAGTGTACATGAAAGATTGTAAAATATGTATTTCCCAGAATAGTAGAGGATGTGGAAATAAGGAGTAAGTTTTTGATTTTTTTTTCTTCTCCTTCCCAGCAGCTGAGTGTCCTGTTATGTTGAAATGACAATTTGTACATTATGTTATTTCACCTACTTTGCAATACCACTGAAAATTTATTTGTTGTATTTTACTGTATTTAATTTCCCTGATTCTTAGTTGGTACTGTGTTTGTCTTTGAAGGGCTTGCCTTGGTATTTTTTCTTATTTTTCTTGAAATTGAGGGAATTTAATTGATTTGCATTAACAAGATTTGATCTTTACATTAAAAAAAAAATACTCTTTTTGACCTTGGTAAGTGCTTTATTCAGTTTTGAGATGTCATCACAAAGAACTTCTAGTGTTCTGAGATCTTGTGTTTCCCATTGGCTTGCATTTCCATTTCAGTGTACATTTCAGTGTAATCCTGCAATTTTTGATAATGTCCCTATTTGTTCTGCAAATAGAACACTTGCAGGATCAAACCTCATAGCTTCTTTGGAAGAGACTTCTTAAAGTGCCTAAAGCAAAGACAATGACTTCATTTTTATCTTGATTTGGACCCACTAAGTGTGGGTAGAAATTGAGAAAGGAAAGACTGTTGGCAAGATCAGCAAATGCTTTAAAAATTGATTTTGTTAGTCACTGGTCTTTAAATTTTCCACAGAGTATTTTCCCGGTAAAGAGAATGGTAGGCATGCAGACACTATTATTGATAAAAAACTGAAATAAGTGTTTTTACTTGATTTTTTTGTTTGCTCTTTTTCTTTATGATGACATCCCTTTGTAAGTCTTGAGTTAAGGAGATTTCATAAAAGAAAAAGAACTGGACTAGCAGGGGAGCAGACCAAGAAAGTACCTGTTTTGCACAAGATGGCACTAACCTTTGAAAAAACTAATAGAATCATTTTCTCTCTGGTACTGATTGCCCTACAGAAGGCTTAAAATAACTGGATTGAAGAAAATTAATGTTTGACATAAAAGGCCACATTTCTTGCTATTTTTGATATTCAAAAATCTTGTAGCACCTTTTCAAAGGGAAGTAGTATTTGTTGTTGTTGCCAGTATTTAAATTATGTCCTTTTAATATTCTTTAGGAGTTTGAGTAATACTAAGCTGCCTAAAAAGAGATACTTTGCATCACAATGACAGACATCTCAATAAAAACATATTGGCTTTGCCATATGGACTTCCTCAATGCAAATTAATTTAAGCAAACTTTCTAGAAGTTGGATAGGATAGTGTCTACTTGACATGAAATGCTATGTGGTAATGTTCCTTTATGCTATTTAAAGGCTGTCTTCATTCTTTAAAGAAAAAATTGTTACATTTCGGAGTGAACTATGGAGTGGTTTCCATGCTGATTAACAAAGTGCACTTCTTACACCTCAGAAAAAATTCCATCATTACAAAATGAGGGATAAAAGACAATGAAGAACACAAGGCATCAGATGAAGATATAAAAAAGGTAACAAACTGCATATTAATTTCATTATATTGATTCCATGGTACCCACAGTATAGAAAGAATAAAAGAAAATTGAAGAAAACACCAAGCAAGCAAGCAAAACTTACAGAAGCTTTTTCAAAGAAGACACATGTGGGACCAAAGAAGCTAAATTAAAATAGTCTAGCAGAGAGTTGAGTATATAAAAATCTGAAAAGATAATTATTCATTTTCTAAAGTCAAGCAGTCGCCTGAAGCTAAGAAATGAAAGTTTAGGTGAGTTATTAAGAGTAGGCACTTAATATCTAAGTAGTAGAATAGCCTACTGAAAGGAATGGTTCTACTACATAAAGGTAGGTACTTAATACAAGCTAGGAAAAGACAGTATTTGACATATATTGCTGATCCAGGACCTGATCCAGTGCTTACTGCAGTCATCATCTTCTCAGATGCTGGATTAAATGTGCAGTGAATCAGAGCACATAAAGTACTTCTTTTTACTATGATTATACAATACATATATAGGGCTGTTATGATTTTATTTATATAATCTTCTGTAATTCAGAGTAAAATAGCGATGCAGGGAAACATTGCTAAACAGATCAGCATAGGCCTGAGCCCCATGAAAGTCAAATGCATTCAAATTAAATACCAGCTTAACTGCTTACCTAATATGTATCTCAATTTTGCCCACTTTAAAATGTCGTCTCTGTAACTATCTCAGCTAACTATCAACTCTGGGTTTCTGTAATATGTGAGATGTATAGAAATATTTGGCATCCGGCATATCTTTAGTTATTTTATATTTAACAGGGATTCCTTTTCTTATTTAAAAAGTATTGCCTTTAATGTTAGTCAGAAACTATAACTTGCATGATATAACATTTGTAGATGGATATATAAGAATTAGTCACAGTGAAGTTTGAATCACCTCAAAATCACCTTAGTACATCAATTGCCAATCTACTATTATTAACTATTTTCATTTTGCTCTATGCCTTATATAAAGCATGGGGAGATAACCAGAACTAATAAGTAATTACAGTATTTAATTACTGTATTACCACACTTGCTCACCTTTCAACCCCTTGCAAAGCAAAGGATGGTGCCATTTTGTAGTATGATGACCTAGGACCAAACAGAAAAGCCAGCATGGAGATGAGATGAGATGAGATGAGGGTCATCTGCTCAGGATCATTCAGAAACAGCCTCATATTTATATTATGTCTTCAGTTCTGCAAGTTGCTCTTCTGCCATGATTGTGTCCTGTGCACACAGTACAAGGAATAACTTGGGCCAAATTAATTCATATTGTAATGACTGAAATGTGCCATTTATGTAAAAAGTTTTTTGAATCAGAATTGCCCATGGAAAAGCTCGTACACTAGTAATTTTCTCAGAAAACTTTGTTATACAGCAGGCAGTGCTTTGATGAGTGTATCTACATAAGAATTGTCTGGGGCCTGAGCCAAGGGGTGTTATTTACCATATGTCAGCTGAAGTTATTTATTGCAATGTAGACCTTAAAGTACTTCCAAAGATGCTACAGTTAACCTGGCTGACTTGCAATGAAATGCATTTGCATTATCAGTCATAACTAAGAGGTAATTTAAGAAGCTTTTTATATAGTCTTTCAGTTCAGAGTTATTGTGTGGTTGAGAGCTGTGACTGCCTTCTTGAAGAGGACTTCTAGGAATGAATGGGAATGAGGACGGGTGAAAGTGAAAGGAGCTGTGCCGATGTTAGTTGATTGTTTAGGTGCCACCACAGATCACAGTATGGAACCTGCTCTCAGATGACTTTATTAAGGTCTTCTACTTACTGGTTTTGTGTGGGTTTTTTCTTCTGTGAGATACCAAATATATGGCAAGTGTCTTTAGATTCAGAAGAAAGACAAATCATTTTAGTTTTACCACAGTTGTGACATCTCTTGTCATATTTAGTCCAGGTAGTCTTCACAAACTGCTTGTACAGGTAGGCTTCTGCGCAGTGGAATGCATAATATCCACTTCTTGACTTTTTCCTCAGAAAGTAATGATTTAATGCCTTCTGATCCACACATCTTTAGATTTCCCTAAACTTTAGGAATTATATGTGTTGGTATTTCTACTCCTCTCTTGGAGTTTGAAAATCAATGAACTCAAAAGTTACTAGAGGGAAGAAAGGGCAAAGAACTGTTTTAGTTTGTTTCCCTAAGAAATCAAACTAAAACCACATTTTTAGATGTGCTTGAATTATTCCTTTCATATTCCCAGTGCCTTATTTGCCTTCACAGTCTGGATTTTCTAGTTAATATCACTAATGCAAGGGCACCCATAGTAGCAGTGGCCAATACTGGTTTTGTCATTTTTTTCATAATGATTTATAAAACCTGCAAGAAAAAAATGAGCTATTTTTTAATTGTGTTCTGTCAATACATTAAATCTGCATCTCCAGACTAGCTCTGTTCCTGAACATTGTACAAAATATCTAAATCAACTAATCGTAGAGCAGTGGCAAAACATCTGCATCATCTCCTCTGATAAAAAGTCTACATTTAGTATGTTAACAGTTTGTGTGAACTACTGAAGTTCAGAAAATGTTAAAGAAGTTAAGTAAATTTCTCTGTATAAAATAATCAGCAGCTCCATTCAGCTGTCAGTGATGTGGGATTCTTTCTTTTATTTGTACTTTTCAACAACTTGTGGGTGCAGCTGGAAAACAGAATTCCATGTGCAGGAAAGAAACACTTTCTTCTAGCAAGTTAAGGAAAAAAGATAAATATAAAAGAACATCACCCCTGTAAATGTGAGCAATGTGGTCACCCAAAGCTCCAGACTGGAGAGACGATCAATGTGACAAATAGAGGAAGGTAAAAACCATTCTCCAGAAGGTTTATGAATAAAAATGCTATGTACTCAATCAGGCAATGAAGTAGGAAATTGTAATGATTTGAGCATTTTATAGTTTCCTTTCCTAATTTTAGGGGATTGTTTACATAATTGATACCTGCTTTGACTTAAATAATGGAATTTTTCTCACAGAGTTCATAGATCTTGACACATGCAGTGAGGGATAAAGCTTAAGAATGGTTTCCCTGTAGAGACGGAGGCAGTAAATAGAGGGATTTTGAGTGACAAAGCATTACTGAACCAACATATCAATCTGAAATATTTTTGGTTTTTGTATATGTTTGTATTTTGTGAACTCCAGACTTTGCTCTGTAGTCATTAGTAACTGTAAAGTGATACAGAGGATATAAAGTAAAAAAAAAAAAAAAAAGGGGAAAAGAAAATATGTCAACTATATACAGTAACAAAAAAAAAAGAAACTTGTTCAGAGTTCCATGATCACTGAGCTATATTAACTTATATCAGCATGTTTGACAGGTTTGAGGAGAAGGAGATTGGAGGATAAACCTATTGGTGGTGTTAAGACTGATGAATTAGTTCAATTACTGCAGCTGGAATTCAAATAGAAAGCCCTTTTGCTGCTTCTAGGCTGGTAAATGAGAGAGTGAAGTAATTGAACCAAGAGTCATTTCAAGTACTGAATGACAGCATTTGAAAAGACACCAGGTAATGTATTGGGGTCCCTTATATAGTCCTTCATACTTCTCCCTTAATACTCTCAAACAATGCAGAAAGTCGAATTCTGCTTTCCTGGTACACAAGGATTCCATGCTGTTGGGCCACAAAGTTATCTGATATAAAGTCCTGCAAATCCACTGATTTTAGTGGAATTTCTCTTCCTGTGTTTTATTTGTACTGACCTTAATGTTTCTCTCTATGATAGTAGCCAAACACAGCCTTATGGAAAAGGTAAGAGTTGTCAATACCACTGATAGTTAACTTTTAAGTTGTCTGTTGGAGAAGTTATTTTTGTTTCTTCGAAATCATAATTTTTTTCAAAGGGCTTAAGTATTATTTTGTGTTCTGCATGCTAGCAATAAGATTAATTTTGGCACTAATGGAAGAGAGTTGGATATCATCAGCTGGAATCATGCGCATAGTATGCACTCATTATACCTTACGATAAGCTTTTCCGAATGACTCCCTGAAGACTTGGCTCTATGGGAGTATTACTTCAGAGTAACTTTAATGTGTTCAACTTGTATTACCTGGCAACCACCCGCATCTTTTTAAAAAGTGAGTTATTTTGTGCTCTAGTAAGTAATCTTTGGAACAGCATGCCTCCTACAGTGAGTTTGTGTCCTTAAGATTTCCTGGCAGTCCCCCAAAGATCTTGCTTTGCACCATGACTGGCATGTCTGTGTATCTATGTGTATTGAGGACAGCTTGACCAGATGTCACTTCATTCAAATGCTGGCAGTCATGCAAGTATTCATTTTTCAGGACTAGTAAGTTCATATTTCTCTTATAACAACTGGGCCTTTAGTGAAATCCTTTTTGGGTTGCTGCACAGCTTGAGAAGTAGACTATCCTTTTGGAAAACAGCTGGTAAAATAGGAGGTACATTTTTGCCTCAGGAAGGGTCGCTAGAATGTAAATATCCAGAATACAAGGTAGTACACAAGGAAGAGCAGCTGTTGCTGGAACTGGAATGAATCATAACTCAGAGTGAAGGGATGTAATTATAAACAATGCTGATTTATTTGTTCATCTGCTAAGAAATTAGCCTCATGACATTCTTCTGTAGATCTTCCAGGTGCCATAGTTAAGCATCCAGAGCACTGGTAAAAATGTATATTACCCAGCTACACTTTCTTTGGAAATCAAGGTGAAAGGACTGGCCATGTGGCCAAGCACTGTGTAACCTATGAAAATACTAAACCTTTGGAAATTACACACACAAAAAAAAATCTATTTGAAGAGTCAATGTGAAACCACAGTGAAGGAAAACTGCATTCATACTTTATGTTGAAAGAGCTGGGTAAAAAAAAAAAAAAAAGAAAGAAAAAAATAGTCAATGGTATGGAGTTGCATAAGCAGTTTTAATAGCTGGTTTTTTTCCTAAACCATTTAGTTTTGACTGAAATGAGGAGTGACACACCCAGTCAGCTGTTGAATGGGAGATCAGATGGGACAGTCAGGATGTCCCCTCTGACAGGCAGAACAGTAGAACGCCTGGGAATGGTCTGAGAACAACTATTTCTTGAGTACACACAGGAAAAGGAATAATCTACTTTGCTGGAACACCTTATGCTATGTGAAAACACAGAAACCAATTATCTTAGCTATAGAGGGCAAAAATCTCCAGTGCGGGTGGCAAGGCTCTGGATCGGGTTGCTCAGAGAGGTTGTGGAATCTCCATCCATGGACAAAGCCCAAAGCAGCCCACTTGGACTTTGAAATTAGCCCTGCTCTGAGGTGGGAGTTTTACTGCATGACCTCCAGAGGTCACATTCAAACTAAATTATTCTGTGAGTCGATGATTCTGTATTGTTAGGGCCAGTTACCAAGTAGTTAGAAGAGGCTGATTTTCCTTCAAGGAACTGATTGAAAAGCAAATGGGAGCTTCAAAAAGGCTGAGTGGCCAGGGCTGGGGAAATTGGATTCCTGCTCATGGACAGGTTAGCAGCGAGCAAGTGGAACAATAATAATATTACTGAAGAGGAAATCTATTCATAGATGTTCTGCTGTCTTTAGTTTCAGGGAGAAAACAAGATCTCTAACCCCCTGAAGTAAATTAAGAACTGAGTAGTTCCACATAAATGAGTAGAAGTCTCTAATATTTTTGTGCTTTATAGTTCATGGGACTGTGTTATGTTACTAAAACTCATGTGACTATATTATCACACCAAATCAATTAGCATTTCTGTAGCTGCTATGGAAAGGAAGTTTCTTTGCAGAGCTACTGACTCTGGCCCTATCAGCCATTGTAAGTTGTGGTTATACCCTAAGGTCTTTTGGTCTAGGATTTTTATAATAGTAGTACTGAAGGTGAGAGTTATCAGAACAAGGAGAGTATTTATTATTTCATTGTAGAACTTATACATGGAGAAAAAGACACACATAGGTGAGAATATGCCACTTTGTCCCTTATTTCAGCATGAACCACCTGTGAAAAGTCAAGAGCAGAATTGGTGGTGTTTTGGCTTGTACGAAGGACTTGATTATTCAGTATACACTTTTTTTCCTTCAAGTTTTTTAGTTATTTTTTCTGACTGTTGAAAAATATTTTTTTTCATCTAGCCAGGAACAACTCTTAGAAGTGTCACTTGTCTGAATTACACAAATGTAATGGATAAAAATGGAATTTCCAGGAAGGGGGGAAAGGTCCTACCAAGTCAGTGCTTTAGTATTTATTAATACTTCACAATTGCATTAACTGTTTCAATTAGACAGAATTCTTACTAGTGTCCGTAGCAATACATTTCATTTCAGATATTGATATGGTGTTGCATTACAAAACTTAAAGGCTAACTGATTGACTGAAGTTAGTCAGTGAGCAACTTAATGCTCACTGATTACGCTGTAACAGAAATCCAAAGTGACACTTTAGCAGGTGTCTAGATATTTGAAGTACTGTATTAAGCACAAATTTAATTCTTGCATTAAAAAAACAATGCTATTTGTCAAAGAATTTATTTTTATGTGTCTGGTCCCATGCAACTGTTTGGAAGATTGAACTGTTCACCATAGTGTACAAGAGACCTGATAAAATAAAAACTATATGTTCAGGAAGGGTCTGCTGGTCTTATCATCCACTGGAATGTATATGCTAGCACTATGCCTGACCATAGCTCCAGAAGATTTAGCGAGAGGCAGAACAGAGGGAGTCAAACCAGTAATACAGGAAACTGCAGGCGGTTCCCTTAGTTTTTCTTAGAAATCCGCCTCTCCTTTTTTTTTTTTTTTTTTTTAAAAAGTAACTTTCCTATACAGATTTTTCAGTCTGTGAACAAAGTGCAGACAGATTCTGTGATTGTGTTTAGAGCCAGTTAGGGTCCCCCCCTGTGCTCAGAATAAAAAACGTCAGTGGGAGAGTGCTCCTGGCTTGCAGGGCAGGAGCTGTGGACCTGCTCAGGTACTTCAGATGGATGTTCATTCCCACTTGTCTTAGAAAGCAGATGGCAGTCCTCAACTTCTGCACGTGTATGTTCTACTATTGGCCTAACGTGTGAGACATCTTTTTTAAGCATGAGTGGTTTTAGAAGTTGCTCTGCTGACTTGACTTAATTACTGGATCAGCTTAAGTTGCATACTGTGAGAAAAATATCTTGAGTTTTTCTTGACAAAGGAAAATGAAATTCCTTTAAAGAGAAAGGACTTGGTGATAAGTGGTAGTGATAAGGCACTCATAAAAGAAGAGTCATCACTCTGGATCCTGAGATACATTAGAAAGAGTAAATGGTGATGTGGAGAACCATTTAAAATGCATAGATTTTAATACCAGCATAGGACCAGTAGCAGTCATCAGGTTTGACCTACTGAGCACAGGTCAAAGAATGCTGCTTACTAGTTTCTGGTTTATGCCCAAACCTTCTGTCTGGACTACAGCATCTTCAAGAAAGATGGCTGGTCACAATTTAAGGACTTCAAATCATGGAGTATCCCTTGTGTACCTAGGTAAATTATTTCAGTGGTTAATTGTCCTTAGCAGAACAACAACAGCAGCAAAATACATATATGTCTTGATTCTAGTCTGCATTTATTGGCAGTTAAGTCAATTTTAACCTCTTCAGGGGTGAAAAAAAAGTACAGATTGCAGTTGTGTTTTCTAATTATAATGATTATAATGGAGGTTATTTCTAATTTTTAATCATTCACACAGTTCATTCTCTCCATCTCTTTTCAGTATCCTTTTTAAAGCAGACAGCAGAAATAATTACAGCATCCCAGCACTGGTCTTTCTTATTTTATATACTGCAGTTACAAAATGGAAATAGAGGGACTTACATTCGCCTGCTTATATGTTCAAGATACAAATATTAATTCCACACATTGACAGGCTGGCTTGAAAATGAACAATCACTCAGAGCTACAGTTAACTGAATGGTATTTTGCCTCCAGTTTCTTATGTAATACTAAATGGCCCCCTAACAAAGAATACTCTGGGGTGTGATGATTCCTGATTTGAAGCCATCAGTTAACCAGTTATATATATTGTATAAAATTGTAATTTTCTTTTGAATACTTTGTATTGTTAAGATAGATTTATGTCGGATAAATACATTTTCATAATGGTGTGTTAAAAAATGGAAAGTGGAGTACCAACTGACAGTGCTTAGCATTAGATTCTCCTGTGCTTATTTTCAGATTTTTATAACAATATTACTCATTTTAAATCTCTGTTCTGTTAAAGATGAACCATTCTCCCTAATGAATCAAAAATGTTAAAGCTCTCATACTATTATCTTTTTTGCCTTTTTACCATTTCTGAGTCTCAGTAGAAAACTTGTTTCATTCCTTTTTTTTGTTATAAATCTTCTTCAAAGTCTAGCGAAAGATATCTTTAAGACCTGATATATTGTGCATCCTCTTAGTAGTTGTGCAGCAGGCTGCAAAGTAATGGGTCTAATTTTCCTTTTGCTGCAGTGCAAATCTCTTGAACTTCATAGTTTCACATTTCTGCACCTCTCTGAATTTTAATTAATTCCAAAGTTTTGCAAAATAGAAATCTAACAGTTTCATGTATAGACAACGTCATGCAGTTACACAGACCATGGGATTTGCTTTGAGAAACCTGGTTGACTGGGGGCTGATGGGGTTCATCTGTCAGAGAAGGGGAAAGCATCTTCAGTCATAGGCTTGCCAAACTGGTGAAGGACTTTAAACTAAAGTTACTGGGGGAGGGGAACCTCAATCCATCCCACTCCTACCAGTTTGATGCCAGTGCCAGCAGTAGATGCCAAGAGCCTGGAGAGGGATCACAGGTCAGCAGGAGAGCACCTGAAGAGCAGCACAAAGGAATTCCACTCCAGCCAGTAAGTCAGCTTCATCAGGGGCCCAACTTAAATGCCTCTATGCAAACCGAAGTAGCATGGGGAGTAAACAAGAGGAGCTAGAGACGTGCGCACACCTGCAGGGCTATGATCTTATCGGCATCACAGAGACATGGTGGGATGACTTCTATGACTGGAGTGTTGGAATGGAAGGATACAGGCTTTTTAGGAAGGACAGGCAGGGAAGGTGCAGAGGGGGTGTTGCCCTCTATGTCAGTGACCAGCTGGAGTGCATGGAGCTCTGCCTGGGGATGGATGAGGAGATGACTGAGAGCTTATGGGTAAGGGTTAAAGGGAGGGCAGGGACAGGTGATTTTATAGGGGGGGTCTGCTACAGGCCACCCAACCAGGAAGACCAAGTGGATGACACCCTCTATAGGCAGATACAGGCAGCCTCACATTCACAAGCCCTGGTCCTCATGGGGGACTTCAACCACCCCGATATCTGTTGAAGGGATAACACAGCAGGGCATAAGCAATCCAGGAGGTTCCTG